>NW_006921845.1:77923-106094 GCF_000298275.1 Orycteropus afer afer | reverse complement strand
GACGAAAGAGGGGGAGGCCTTCAACGAGATGGATTGATATGGTGGCTGCAATGATGAGCTCAAGTATAGCAGGGATTGTGGGGCTGGTGCGGGATAGGGCAGTGTTTTGTTCTGCTGTGTGTGAGGTCGCTATGATTAGGAAACGACTCGACGGCACTTAACAACAACAACAACAGGTATATGTAGCTCAATCCATTTTTAAGAACTCATAATGTTGAATATTTTTCTTTATATTGAGTAAAGTTATATACTTAAAATTTTCAAATACTATACACAAAATAAATATATCTTCCCTTTAGTTATATGAGCCTACTTGCTAATTATCCCATCACATTCAAATATTTTCCAAGCTCTTCACTTCTGTATTCTTTCCCTCTTGTCAATGTCTAGTCAATGTTTGCCTCGAAAAGGACATACGTACTAAGCACAAAACTCTATATAATCAGTTTAGCACAGTGCTTCTAAACTTCATGGCACACATTGTTGTTACTGATGCCATTGAGTCAATTCCAACTCATAGTCACCCTATGTGACAGAGTAGAACTGTTCTACATGGTTTACTTGGCTGTGATTTTTCTGGAAGCAGATTGCCAGGTGTTTGTTTCATGGGCTGCTGAGGGGGTTTGGACTACTAACCTTTAGTTTAGCATGAGTGCTTAATCCTCATGTCACCAGGGCTCTTTCATGGTACACATAGAAAGTGATAATATCTGTATGGAATAATGGAGTAAGAAGATGAGGTGTCTTGTGGCTAAAAGTCTATGAGTTGTTGTTCTTAGTTGCTGTCAAGTCAGCTCCAACTCATAGTGACCCTTAGCACAACAATATGAAACACTGCCTGGTCCTGTACCAGGCTCACAACACTTGCTATACCTGAGCCCTTCATTGTAGCCACTGTGTCAATCCACCTTGTGGAAGAACTTCCCCTTTTTCATTGACCCTCTTCTTTACCATGCATGATATCCTTCTCCAGGGAATGGTTCCTTCTGACAATACGACCAAAGTAGGTGAGACCAAGTCTGGCCATTTTCACTTCCAAAGAGCATTCCAGCTTCACTTCTTCCAGGATAGATTTGTTAGTTCTTCTGGCAGTCCATGGTTCTTTCAGTATTCTTGGCCAACACCACAACTTAAAAGCACCAACTCTTCTTTGGTCTTCCTTATTAATTGTCGAGCTTTCACATGCGTATGAGGCTATTGAAAACACCATGGCTTGGGTTAGGTGCACCTTAGTCTTCAAAGAGATATCTTTGCTCTGAAACACTTTAAAGAGCTTTCTTGTAGCAGATTTGCCCAGTGCAATACATCCTCTGATTTCTTGACTGCTGCTTGATGGGTGCTGACTTTGGAACCAAGTAATATGAAATCTTTGACAACTTCAATCTTTTTTCCACTTATTTATTTAAGATTTTTTCATATTGAGGTATAATCTATAGTGCATACTATAGTCTTTAATCATCATCAGTAAGTGCTTCAGGTCATCTTCACTATCAGCAAGCAAAGTTCTGTCATCTGCATATGACAGATCATTAATGAGTCTTCCTCCAGTCCTAATGCTGGACTCTTCTTCATATAGTCCAGCATCTCATATTACTTGCTCAGCATCCAGATTGAATAAGTATGGTGAGAGGTTACAACCCTCATGCATTCCCTTCCTGATTTTAAACATGCAATATCCCCTCGTTCTGTTCTAATGACAGCCTCCTACTCTATGTACAGGTTCCTCATGAGTACAATTAAGTGTTCTGGAATTTCCAAGTAGATGTTATACCATACCAATGCCAGTCAAGTCTGTGTGTGTCAGCGGAAACTATGTTCCATAAGGTTTATGTGTTTGCATATGTGTGTGTGTGTGTGTGTGTGTGTATGGGGATTAGTATGGCTTTTTAAAATAAATAAATAAATAAATAATAGTTCATAGTGGATAATTTTTTGAAAGTAGACCACCAGGCCTTTTTCAATGTTATCCATAATTTGTTATGATTCACACAATCAAATGCTTTTGCATCATCAATAAAACACAAGTGAACATCTTTCTGGTATTCTTTGCTTTCAGCCAAGATCCATGAGTAGCACAGCCTGATCCCAGTACCCAACACCTGGGATTGTCATGACTCCTTCCTGGATTTCCAGTTGCAGAAATTGCAGATGGGACCACATGTTATAGATCTTATCATCATACTGTACACATTCTATTTATATAAATACAAGCTGAAATTCTAGTTTGCATTATTATCCAGTCACTTACTTAATGGTATTCATTCAATAAATAATTATGCCCTTATTTTTCAAAAGGAAGTAAACCAAAAACATACATATTGTATGCAAAAATTGGTATATTTTCTTTTTCAACTATGTAGAAAACTTAACAAATTTTAGTCAAGCTAAATTTCAACTTAGTTATTTTAACTAAGTATCTAGCGATTTTAGTGACAAAAAAAATGTGCATCATATTATGGGGGGATGGGTAGTCTCCAAATCCAAGTTTAGCTAAGAAAATAACATTTTCAGTGTTTAAATATCAAGTGCTCTTTTCTTAAATAAGTTTTCTAAATAACTTGTGCTCTCTTTCATCAGTTTATAATTAAAGCAAAGAGAAGGAAAGAAAGAAACACCTTCGTGGTTTCAGACTCTTAATGGCTTTATTTCTCACTTTGATATAAAATAATTGCAAGCCCATTTAATTGACTATAGTCAGACTTTTTGTTGTCATTGCCATATACATTAAATCCTTAATTATGTACATTGTACATAGTAGATAGGGAAACTCTATTCTTTATTTATCCTTACATAATCCAGTACCAAAAAACTCTCATGGCACAGTGGTTAAGCATTCAGCTCTTAACTGAAAGTTTGTCAGTTCGAACCTACCAGCAGCTTTGTGGGAGAAAGAGGTGGCTGCTTCCATATAGATTTGTCCACTGGGAAACCTCATGGGGCAATTCTATTCTATCCTATGGTGTCACTGTAAGTCAAAATCATTGGACAGAAAATAGTTCTTTTTTTTTTTCCACTTTGTTTTTTAAATCTAGTACCAGTTGCCTTCCAGTCAAACCTGTGTGTACCAGGGGAAAACTATGTTCCATAAGGTTTGCGTGTGTGTATGTGTGTGTGTGTATATATGTGTGGATTTAGTATGGCTTCTTTTTTTTTTAATGGATAATTAATAACTTATAATGGATAATTTTTTGAAAGTAGATCATCAGGCCTTTCTTTTAAGTTACCCCTGGGTGAGTTCACACCTCCAATCTTCCATATGGCAGCTGAGTTCATTAACAATTTGCACTACTGAAGGACATGACATTAGACTTCCTCAAGGTCTCTGCAACAATAATGTTTCACTACCTCTCGACACAGTCCTCTTGGGATGTATTACCAATTGATTCAACTATTCACTGCATTTATTACTCCTCCCAGTTTTATTTCACTTGTAAATTAGATGATCATATCATCAACATATTTATCTAAACTGATATATTGCTAAATATGTAACAATATAGGATTTAGAGAATGAGATTGATGAAGGTAAAAACTGTGTTACATAAATGCTAGAAAAGATGATGGAAAAAAAAAAGGAAACAACAACAAAAAAGTCCTAAAGCTTTCCACTTGAAGTTCTTTTTTTTTTTTTTAGGTTTATTTTTGCATGTGTGTGGTGAAATATACATAACAAAACATTTACCACTTTCACGTTTTTACGTGTATAGTTCAGTGAAATTAATTACAGTAACCATGTTGTGCAATGATTGCCATTATCCATTTCCAAATTTTATTCATCACCCTGCCACTCAGTACTCCTTAGGCAATACCACCCTGTGACATGGCTTTCTTAATCAAATGGTTCTGAAACTTTGTTGTTGTTGTTGTTGTTAGGTGCCGTCCAGTCATCTCCAACTCATAGCGACCCTATGCACAGCAGAATGAAATACCACCCACTATTCTGTCAGCTCTGAGATCCTTGCTATACTTGAGCCCACAGCAAGTGTGTCAATGCATCTCGTTGAGGGTCTTCCCCTCTTTTGTAGACCCTCCACCTTACTAAGCATGACATCCCTTTCCAGGGAATGGTCCCCTCTGATAACATGACCAAAATAGGTGAGACAAAGTCTGGCCATTTTCACTTCCAAGGAGCATTCTGGCTGCACTTCCTCCAAGACAGATTGTTAGTTTCTTAGCAGTCCATGGTACTTTCAGCATTCTTCGCCAGCACTACAACTCAAAAACATCAATTCTTCTTTGGTCTTCCTCATTCATTGTCCAGCTCTCACATGCGTATGAGGCAATTGAAAATATCATGGCTTGTGTCAGGCTCACCTTAGTCCTCAAGAGATATCTTTGCTTCTCAGCACTTGGAAGAGATACTTTGCAGCTGACTTGTTCAGTGCTATACGTGGTCTGATGTCCTGGCTACTGCTTCCATTGACATCGAATGTAGAAGCAAGCAATATGAAGTCTTTGACAACATCAGTCTTTTCTCCATTTATCATTATGGTGCTTATCAGTCCAGTTGTAAGTATTTTTGTTTTCTTTATATTGAGATGTAATCCATACTGCTGACTTTAGTTTTCAATCTTCATCAGTTATTGCTTCAAGTCATCCTCACTTTTAGCAAGGAAA
Source organism: Orycteropus afer afer (assembly GCF_000298275.1). NCBI lineage: Eukaryota > Metazoa > Chordata > Mammalia > Tubulidentata > Orycteropodidae > Orycteropus > Orycteropus afer. The sequence goes on along the minus strand of NW_006921845.1, from coordinate 101,477 downwards.
GTTGTGTCCTCAGCATATCGCAGGTTGTTAATGAGTTTTCCTCCAATCTTGATGCCACATTCTTCTTCATATAGTCCAGCTTCTCAGATTATTTGCTCAGCATATAGACTGAATAAGTATGGTGAAAGGATGCAACCCTGATGTACTACCTTCTTCATTTTAAACCATGCAGTGTCCTCTTGTTCTGTTCCAACGACAGCCTCTTGGTCTATTACAGGCTCCTCATGAGTACAATTAAGTGTTCTGGAATTCACTTTCTTCTCAATGTTATCCACAATGTGTTATGATCCACACAATCAAATGTTTTTGCATAGTCAATAAAACACATGTAACACCATAACTCAAAAGCCTCACAAAAGATCAAAAGAAAGATGATTAGAAATGATAGGCCATTCAAACACTAACCAACAACAAAAACTTATCTAGCATTGAGATACTATATCAGCCAAGGAAGCTTTAAACATGATGTGTTACTATACATAAGGGGGATATTACATATAATAAAGGAGTTTAGTCAGAATACTAAATTTATATCCCAATTCCTGGAACTTTTAGTACACAGTTATAAGTATTACATCGGACCAAAACATGTAAAAGAAAATATAAAACATTTCAAACTGCATAACAGTGACAATTAAACATATTAAAACTTTTGAGATTCAGCTAAAATGGTGTTTACACAGAAATGTATAATGTATATGCACAAATTACAATATATTAAAAATAATGTAAGCTGAAGATAGTGATTTACCCTTCCATTTCAAAATTTTAGGAAAAGAACAGGAAATCTTATGAAAAAAATTATAAAGGATAAAATAAGTTATTGGGAATAATCTAAATACAAAAATAGTATATAATTCATAATATAAGTATAGGCAGAAAAATTATTTAATTATTTAATAAAATTGATAAAGTTCTAGCATGAATGATGAAGAAAAATAAGATGAAGCACTAATTACTGATTTTATGTGGAGAAATAGCACTGTAATGCCTGCCAACATTATTTAAAAAAAAAATGAGTATAAATACCTAATGCCAGTAAAAATTGGTGATTTGCAAAATGGACAAATACCTTGAAATTTCAACTATGAAAGCTGTGAATAAAGACAAAAATTTGAATAAGTAATATCTATTAGAGGAATTTCCGTAACTCGTCTGTCAGTTTGTCATACTGTAGTGGCTTGTGTATTGCTGTGATACTGGAGACTATGCCACTGGTATTTCAAATACCCTCAGAGTAACTCATCATGGACAGGTTTCAGCAGAGCTTCCTGACTAAAGCAGAATAGGAAAAGGAAATGTCCAGGACCACTTTTGAAAGAAAATAAATGGCCACTGAAAACCTTATGAATAACAGGGAAACATTGACTGACATAGTACCAGAAGGGAGCCCCTCGGGTTGGAAGTAAAAATATGACTGAGGAAGAGCTGCCCCCTTAAAGCAGAGTCAACCTTAATGACATGAGTTGAGTAAAGCTTTCTGGACTTTTCGTTTGATGAAGTGGCATGACTAAAAATGAGAAGGAACAACTGTAAACATTCATTAATAATTAGAGCATGGAATGTATGTAGCAGGACTCTAGGACAATTGGAAGTTCTCAGAAATGAAATGGAATGCACAAAGATCCAAAATGGCAATGGCCATTTTGAATCAGACAATCATATGGTCTACTATACTGGGAATGACAAATTGAAGAGGAATGACTTTGATTTATTGTCAAAAAGAACACTTCAAGATTGGTGCTATAGTACAATGCTATCAGTGATAGGTTAACATCCAGAGGTCTACAAGGAAGACCAGTTAATACTACTGTTATTCAGATTCACGAACCAACCACTGAAGCCACAGATTAAAATATTGAAGATTTTTAAAAACTTCCGCAGTCTGAAATGACCAAACATAAATCATGATGTATTGATAATTACTGGTAATTGGAATGTAAGTTGGAAACAGAGAAGAAGCATCAGTAGTTGTAAAATGTGGCTTTGGTGATAGAAATGTTGCAGGAGATCTCATGATAGAATTTTGCAAGACCAACAACTTATTCACTGCAAATACCTTAAAAAAAAAAAAAACAGTGAATTTACATGTGGAGCATGACAGATGGATTGCACATGTATCAAATCAACTACATCTATGGAAGAGATGATGGAGACGTTCAATATCACCAGTCAGAAAAAAGACAAGGGGCCACCTGTGAAATAGATAATCACTTGTTTATATGAAAGTTTAGGTTGAAGTTGAAGAAAATTAAAACAAGTCTATAAGAGTCAAAATATGAGCTTGAGTATATCTCACCTGAATTACAGGCTATCTGAAAACTAGATTTGATGCAATCAACACCCATGACAGAAAACTAGATGGGTTGTGGGATGACATCTTGGGTATCATACATGAAAAAAACAAAAGGTCATTAAAAAGACAAGAAAGGGAAAGAAGGCTACAATAGATGTCAAGGGTAGAGCAAGGACCTGAGCTGCAATTATATGACTCCAAAGTTCAGGTCCTTAACTAGTACTATCTCTCAAAACATAAAAAGTTATTTCTGGACAAAATCCTATGCATGATATACTGGACCAAAATTTTTCAATTTAGAGGAGGCCTGAAGCTACCAATCTGTAGTTAAAATGTGAAGTCCTGGTAAGATTGCGTATGTTATGTTTTGATAATTTCTTAATAACACCCTTTGAAAGGGAAATTGACAAACTAACAAGGCTTACATAAATGGCCAGAAACTTGAAGGTTTGAAAAATGTTATGTGAGCAATATTTGAAATAGCTACTTTCGTTTAGTGCTGTGGTGGATCAGAAATTCCTCACTTTTCTTCAATTTCACTGTCAAGATGGATATAATAGCATAAGCTTGGAGCAGAACTTCTGGGTTAAGGTCTCTCACTTTAGTGATTGCCTGGACTTACACAAATACTTTGATGCTTGTGGTCATATTGGCAGTGTTGCACTGAAAAATGTCTTCTATAGAAAGTATTACTTTTATGACTTTATGTTGATTAATTCATCATTTTTCCCTCTTCTATTAGACGACTGGTAATAATGGTAATGTTCTCACTGCACTCTTCAAAACAGTAGTCCCTGATCACATGTAGCGACAGAGCACTTGAAATCTCCTACTGTGGTGGAGAAAGTAAATATTTAATTTAATTAACAACCTGTGATATGCAGACAACACAAAAAAAGTGAAGATGACTTGAAGTACTTGCTGATGAAGATTGAAGACTACAGTTTACAGTATGGATTACATTTCAACATAAAGAAAATGAAAATCCTCACAACTTGACCACTAAGCAACATCACATTAAATGGAGAAAAGATTGAAGTTGTCAAAGATTTCATATTACTTGGTTCCACAATCAACACCCATGGAAGATGCAGTCAAGACATCAGGCAAATCTGCATGCAGCAAAAGACCTCTTTAATATGCTGAAGAGCAAAGATGTCTCTTTGAAGACTAAGGTGAGCCTATCCCAAGTCATGATATTTTTAATCACCTCATATGCATGTGAGGACTGGACAATGAATAAGAAAGACCAAAAAAGTGTGGATGCTTTTGAGTTGAGATGTTGGCGAAGAATACTGAAAGTACCATGGACTGCCAAAAGAATGAACAAATCTGTCCTGGAAGAAGTGCAGCTAGAATGTTCCTTAGAAGTGAGAATGGCCAGACTTTGTCTCACCTACTTTGGTCTTATTGTTAAGAAGGAACCATTCCCTGGAGAAGGATATCATGATTTATAAAGTGGAGTGTCAACAAAAAAGAGGAAGGCCCTCAATGAGATAGACTGAAACAGTGGCTGCAACAGTTGACTCAGGTATAGCAAGGACTATAAGGCTGGCACAGGACCGGGCAGTGTTTTGTTCTATTGTGCATAGGGTCTCTATAAGTTGGAACCAATTTGATGCCATCTAACAGCAACAACAGTTAAATCTTAAATAGCTGCATATGGCTAGTGGCTACCATATTGTAGAGCAGAACACAGTATTGGATAGTGATCTTCCTAAGAGAAGATACTATATTTAGTTTGCTCACCATTATAACTTTACCATCCAGCACAAAGCTTTGTGTATAACAGGAACATAAACATTTTAAATGGACAAATGATTTTGCAAGTCTTGAGTTATAACATAAATTCATTTTTTTTTCCTGAATATGTCACCACATATCTCAGCTTATCATGCACAATTTTGTTTTATACCTGTTCTCTTTGTATAATTATTGACAGTGCCCTTATGCTCAAAAGTTGATAAACCTTTTTGTGCTTCTGTTTCCTCATTTATAAAAGAGGATGATACATATAGATAAACATTTGAGGACTAAAGAACTAGAGTGCTTCAAACATTAGTTTATGCATGCCATATAACCAGTAAAAAATAAATATTAAGTTCAATTTTAGACAAATGTCTTAAAAAAATACAATTTTGTATCTCTAAGTATATTCTGGGAGCTCTGGTGGCATAGTGCCTAAGGCATTTGACTGCTAACCAGAAGACTGGCAGTTCAAACCCACCAGCCACTCCTCAGAAGGAAGATTGGGCAATCTAATTCCATAGTGACACCACCTCAGAAACCCAAGGAGGGGTCACTATGAGTCGGATCCGACTTGACCGCAGTGAGGTGAGTTTGGTGGATTTTTTTTTTTTTAAGTATATCCTAATACATGACATGGTGTTTTGCCCATAGGCTAAATGAATAAATTAATGCTTTAGAAATGTAACATATTTTTGTTATCATTTTATGAACAAACTAGAGTTCCACTTACTATCTCGGGAAGTGTAGGAAATTACTCAAGCTTTCTGTGCCTCAGCTCTATTATTTTTTAAATGGCCAGAATATATTAAGTCAAATAATGTGAAACTGCTGTATGATTCAGTCTAATATTATCTTCCACATTGGGCTGTGAGAGGATTAAAAGTATTAATAAAAGTGACAAGTTCGAATTTTGCTTGGCACAAAGTAAATAATCAATAAGTCCTGGGCATTATTATAAACAAAGGGTTTATGGACATAAAAATCATCTTCAAAACTGCAAATAGCAGCACTAACAAATATAACGGACTATTTATCTAAACTCTAAGTAAAAGGAAAAGATCAAAATTATGGCTTTCAACATTTCAGAAATTATATTCTTGTTGGCAGCTGTTACTATGAGGACCTCCTAGAATAGTGTCTTCCAGGCCTTAATTTCTATTCAATAACCTAATGACTGTTGTATGGAGCACAGCCCTGAATTCTCCCAAAATGGTCCCTGGACTCCATCTTGTTTGGAACAATTCATCAAGCCGCTGATGGCAGCGTCTTATCAGAGTAAACTACAGATGGTGGCCACAAAACACTGTTCAAGGCCATTTCAGACTGGGCACAGCATGATCCTGTCTGGGAACAGACACACAGCCCCCATCCCCAGCTCCTCGAACCCAGGCATAAATATCCCTGGAAAGTGGGAGGGTGTTAGCAGTTACTTGACTAGGCCCACCTTGCCACCGCTGGAACAGATATTTGTAAGCCTCCTTACCTCCTTGTACCTTGTGAATTCTTTGCTCTTACTCCACCTTCACTTTCTCTATAATAAATCTCTCACGTCTCTGAGCGTACCTCTAGCTAAGTTTTTTCGGTCTCCTCGCACCTAGTCAAGAGGGACATCTTAGCCTCTCTTGGTAATTCCTTGAACAGCTGTGTAGTATTTCAACACAAAGAAAGGCAATTATACACAAGAGAGCTGATGAGAGCATAATACAAATCATTAAAAAACATAATAAAATTATGATTATTTTTTTCCCAGTAGCCATCCCTGGTGGACAGAAATCTTGAGGGACCTTCAATCTTCATATTTGTGATGATACCTCTTGTGTGTCCACACCCTGGATAAAAACATGCCACTTTGGCAAGCGTCAGAACACTTAAGGGAGCTACACTAAAGAATCATGACTTTTGATTCACGATATTTACATAAGAACTCAGAAACTGAGATCTGTTTTTTGAACAGTCAGTAAAAGAGAACTAACCAAAAAACCAAACTCACTGCCACTGAGTCGAATCTGACTCATAGCGACCCCTCCTTGAGTTTCGCAGGTGGTATCTCTACGGATTGAACCATCTTCCTTCTGAGGAGTGGCTGATGGGTTTGAACCGCCAGCCTTCTCATTAGGAGTCAAATGCCTTAGGCACTGTGTTAGATTGGGTTCTCTAGAGAAACACAAAAACCAACAAAGCGTATATATATATATATATAGAGAGAGAGAGAGAGAGAGAGAGAGAGAGAGATTATCTTAGGAAAATGGCTCACAAACGTATAGAAGCCAGGAAGTCCAAAGTCCCTGGAGGAAACGTCAGGCTGGAGGCAGCCTTAGCTTCCACAAGTGCAGGGGGCCGAGAAATTCAAGGCTGGCAGGCAGTACACTGGTTGTTGACTCCAACGAAAGACGAATCCAAGATCTCTAGGCTGAGCGGTGGGCTGCTCACTCACGGAAGGTTGTAGTCAGTACACCAGGGTCCCAATCCACCGAAGAAATGTCTCTCTTTCCAGGATGTCCCTGGATGTCCTGGAAGCAGGCCACACTCCTAGGGAAACTCCCCTTGGGCAGATTGGCCACTCAGAACAAAGTAATCCAATCCCATCATGGGAACAACAACAGAGAACTGGGGTCCAGCCAAGTTGACAAACAGTTCCAACTATCACAATCTACCCCTTGTCAACTTGGCAGTTGTACACATCTTCTTAACCATATATAATCTCTAAATAAGGACAATTACAGAGTCATATTTGTGCCTAACATGATACGTTAACGCACATACAACCAAAATGCATTAACCTTGTTAACATTTCACAGCTCATAACAGAAGGAAACAAAAATACTTGATGCACATATACAATGAGGAAATATAACAATCACAGTCCTTGTTTCTGCAGCTGGTCACGTGGTTGTAGCTGATATTCAGAGCTACCTTCTTCTACCACACATTCTGTATTTTCCTTGCTCTCAGCAAGCGCCTCAGCTGGTCATGGTTCTTTGCCTGGTGGGGTGACCCAAACCTTCATTCCTGAAGGGTCTGGGCTGTTAGCAGTGATATCAAAATTGGGTTGCTGTAATTTTCCATTGACTTTCATCACAGGGCATGGTAGTACTAAAAGACATCCTAAAGAATCTCCTGTATTCCAGACATATTTGTCTTTACCTCCATTATGTAAAGCCAACCCAATTTCCCCTTGGTAATCAGGATCTATCACACTAGATAGCACAGTAATGCCCTTATTTGTCTGTTGATCCAGAGGCATGAGGAAGCCAAAATGGCCAAGTGGCACTCTTAATTTCCAGTTCAATGCAATCAGTATTGTGTCTTCAGATGGGAGTGTTCCTCCCTTTGGGACTAAGATCTCCAGACCCACAGAGCATAGGTTAGCAGGAACAGGAAGTAAAAATTTTTTGAGTGGGTCACTAGGGGTAATAGTGAGTGGTATCACTCCCGTTTCCACCCCTTGGTTCCTGGACCCGTGAATCCTGGCTATTGGAGAAACAGAACCATATATTGGATGCTGGTTTAGAGCATATACAGCCTCCTGGAGAACATTGCCCCCACCCTTTAAGGTATTGCCACCTAGCTGGTGCTGTATTTGTGTTTTCAGGAGGCCATTCCATTGTTCTATCAAGCCAGCTGCTTCAGGATGGTGGGGAACATGGTAAGACCAGTGAATTCCATGAGCATAAGCCCATTGCCACACTTCATATGCTGTGAAATGAGTCCCTTGATCCGAAGCAATGCTGTGTGGGATGCCATGATGGTGGATAAGGCATTCTGTAAGTCTGTGGATGGTAATTTCAGCATAAGCATTGCGTGCAGGGAAGGCGAATCTATATCCAGAATAAGTATCTATTCCAGAAAGAACAAAATGCTGTCCTTTCCATGATGGAAGTGGTCCAATGTAATCAACCTGCCACCACGTTGCTGGCTGATCACCCCAAGGAATGGTTCCATATCGCAGACTCAGTGTTGGTCTCTGCTGTTGGCAGACTGAGCACTCAGCAGTGGCGGTAGCCAAATCAGCCTTGATAAGTGTTGCTGTGCCCATGCATAACCTCCATCCCTGCCACCATGGCCACTTTGTTCTTGAGCCCATTGAGCAATGACAGGACTGGCTGGGGAAAAAGGATGTCTGGTTTTCACTGAACGTGTCATCCTATCCACCTGATTGTTTAAGTCCTCCTCTGCTGAGATCACCTTTCGGTGGTCATTCACATGAGACACAAATACCTTTACTCCTTTGGCCCATTCAGAGAGATCTATCCACATACCTCTTCCCCATACATCCTTATCACCAATCTTCCAATCATGCTCCTTCCAAGTCCCAGACCATCCAGCTAAGCCGTTAGCCACAGCCCATGAATCCGTATATAATCGCACATCTGGCCATTTCTTGTTCCATGCAAAGTGAACAGCCATATGCACAGCTAAAAGTTCTGCCCATTGGGAGGATTTCCTTCACCACTGTCCTTTAAGGAAGTCCCAGAAAGGGGCTGCAGTGCCTCTGCTGTCCACTTTCGAGTGGTGCCTGCATATCGTGCAGAACCATCTGTAAACCAGGTACAAGTTTGCTCTTCCTCAGTCAACTGATCATAAGGAACTCCCCATGAGGCCATAGGTGCAGAGTGGGACAGGGAAGGTAATGTGACTGGAGTGGAGACCATAGGCATTTGGGTCACTTCCTCTTGCAACTTACTTGTGCCTTCAGGTCCTGCTCGAGCCCGATCTGTGATATACCACTTCCATTTAATGATGGAGTGCTGCTGTGCACATCCAACTTTATGACTCTGTGGGTCAGACAACACCCAGTTCATTATGGGCAGCTCAGGCCTCATGGTGACTTGGTGGCCCATGGTTAGGTGTTCAGTCTCTACCAAAGCCCAGTAACAAGCCAAAAGCTGTTTCTCAAAAGAAGAGTAATTATCTGCAGAGGATGGCAACTCTACCTATGGTCATGATTATATTCCCATTCATGTACCCATACCTGGTCTTCTCACCTGTCTATGAATGTACCTATAGATTAGTATTTGTTGTTACTGGTAATGCAGTATTGTGTATGTAACAGTATTTTTTTCTGTTGTCTGCACTTTTTGTGTACCCCTCTGTGTCCCTCTTTTCCCTATTGTTATAGTGCTGGTCATACACTTTTGTATATTGCCTTTCTCTTCACCCAAATCAACACGCGACTCTTAACTAGTATGGAATTTTCTCTCCCCATCTTGCCCATCCCTGGTAGCTAGCAAAGTAAATTTATTTCCCTGCATAAACCTTTCCTTGACTTTATAATAATGGGCTCATACAATATTTGACCTTCTGTGGCTGACTTATTTCAACATCAAAATGTCCTCCAAGTCCCTACATGTTATGAGGAGATTCAAGGATTCTTCATTATTCTTTAATGTTGCATTGTCTTCCATTGTGTATATATACCATAGTTTGCTTATCCATCCATCTTTTGATGGTCACTTAGGTTGTTTCCATCTTTCTGCTATAGTGAATAGTGCTGCAGTGAATATGGGTAATCATATATCTATTTCTGTCCCAGATTTCACTTCTTTACGATATATTCCAAGTAGTGGAATTGTTGGATCAAGTGGTCTTTCTATTTCCAACTTTGCAGGAAACACCATATCGTTTTCCACAGTGGTTGTTCCATTTTACAGTCCCACCAGCAATGTATGAGAGTTCCAATCTCTCTACTTCCTTTCCAGGATTTGTTATTTTCTGGTGTGTTGAAATTTGCTGTTATTGCTGGAGTGAGATGATATATTATTGTTGTTTTGAGTTGGATCTCTGTAATGGCTAACGATTGTGAACATTTCCTCATGTGTTTGTTGGCTATTTGAATATCTGCTTTAGTGAAGTATCTGTTCATGCCCTTCATCCATTTTTAATTGGATTATTTGTCTTTTTGATGAGGTATAGAAAAATTTATAAATTTTAGAGATAAGTCGCTTGTCAGATATGTTATAGCCAAATATTTTTTCTCAACCTTTAGGTTCTCTTTTTACCGACTTGGAGAAGTCTTACCCCAAGCACATAAGATTTTAATTTTAAAAAAGTTTCCAATCACTGAGTCTCTTCTGCTTATTTTGCATTTTAGATTATGTTTGATAGTCTATTTATGCCATAAATAGTTTGATAGTCTATTTATGCCATAAATTTGGGGCTCTAGGCTTGCACATATTTTATCTTTGATGAACTTTATAGTTTCAGGTTTTACATTTAAGTTTTTGATCCACCTTCTATTCATTTGTTTTGCATAGTGTGAGGTATAGATTGTGTTTAATTTTTCTTCAAATAGATGTGCAATTTTGTCAGAACAATTTGTTAAAGGGATTATCACTCCACTATTCAATGGGTTACAGCTTTTTGTCAAAAATTAATGGTCCATAGGTGGATACATCTATTTCTAGATTCTCAATTCTGTTCCACTGGTCTAGTTTTCTGTCATAACAATACCATGCTGTTTTGACTCCTGTGCCTGTATAGTGGGTTTTGAGATCAGGAAGTGATCTTTGTTTTTCTTTTTCAGTAGTGCTTTCCTTATTTGTTTTCTTTTTCCATCCTATATGGAGCCAGTGATTGATTTCCCATGTCCTTAAAGAATGTTGATGAAATTTGAATTGGGATTGCATTGAATATGTAGATTTATTTGGGTAGTATTGATATTTTCACAATATTCACTCTTCCTATCAATCAGCATGAGCATGGCATGTTCCTCCATTTATGTAGGTTTTTTGTGGGTTCTTCTAATAGTGTTTTTTATTTTAATTTTTATTGTTTTTTGGGTAAAAGTTTACAGACCAAATTCACTTTCCATACAGCAGCTCACACACACTTTGTCTCATGGCATTGATTGTAATTTCCCACAAGGCAACAGCTCTCCTCTCACTTCCTCCCCATAGTTACCTCTCCCCTGTGCCTTCCCTCCCATGCACTCCTGCCTACTGTGCGGTCTCCCTGTGCATACAAAGCCCTTCTATTCTCCCATGATTGATTTTCCCAAGGAGTATATCCACCTAATGTAAATGTTCAGCTCATATGCCTGTCTTTTGTTTGGCTGGAAGTCACAAGAGTGGGTTCAATTCCATACCTGAAGGGCAGCTAGGGGCCATAGTCTCAGTGGTTCCACCAGGCTCTACCAGACCAGCAAACCTGGTCCCCCTATTTTTTTTTTTTTTTTCATTTGTTATTTTCTGTCTTGAACTTTGCTATTTTTGCTGGGGCAAGATGGTATCTCATTGTTGCTTTGATTTGCATCTCTCTAATAGCTAATGATCATGAGCATTTCTTCATGTTTGTTGGCCTCCTGAGCATCCTCTTTGAAGTGTCTAATCATGTCTTTTGCCCAATTTTTAATTGGATTATTTGTCTTTTTGTTGTTGAGGTGTCAGAGTTTTCTATAAATTTTAGAGGTAAGTTCCTTGTTAGATACTCATTGCCAAATATTTTTTTCCCGATCTGTAGTTTCCCATTTTGCTCTTTTGGAGAAGTCTTTGGAAGCACATAAAAATTTAATTTTTAGAAGATCCCATTCATCTATTTTCTCTTCTGCTGTTTGTGCATTTTGGGTTATGATTGATAGTCTGTTTATGCCATATATTAAACCAAACAAAATGCACTGCCGTTGAGTCAGATCTGACTCAGAGCAACCCCTCCTTGGGTTTCCGAAGTGATGTCTCTATGGAAGTAGATAGCTCAACTTTCCTTCCGAGGTGTGGCTGGTGAGTTTGAGCCACCAGCCTTCTGGTTAGCAATCAAATGCCTTAGGCACAACGCTAACAGAGCTCTTATATTAGGGCCCCAAAATTTGCCCCTAGTTTTTGTTTGTTTGTTTTTTTAGGAGTTTTATAGTTTTAGGTTTCACATTTAAGTCTTTGATCCATCTGGAATAATTTTTTGTGTATGGTGTTCGGTACAGATCCTGTTTCGTTTTTCTGAAAATGGATAACCAGTTTTGCCAGCATCATTTGTTAAACAGATAATCTCTTCCTCTATTTTAGTGGATTTTGGTCCTTTATCAAATATCATCTGACTATAGGTCAATGGATCTATATCTGGGTTCTCAATTTCATTCCTTTGGTGTATGTGTCTGTCATTGAACCAATACCAGGCAGTTTTGACTACTGTGGCTGTACAGTAGGTTTGGAGATCTGGTAGTGTGAGACCTCCTACTTTGTTCTGCTGTTTCAACAGTGCTTTGATTATCCGAGGTCTCTTTCCTTTCCATATAAAGTTAGTGACTGGTTTTTCTACATCCTTAAAGAATATTGATGGGATCTGAATTGGGATAGCATTGAATGTATAGATTGCTTTGGGTAGAATTGACATTTTCACAATGTTCAATCTTCCTGTCCATGAGCATGGTACATTCTTCCATTTATGTAGATCTCTTATGGTTTTTTAAAGTAGTGTTTTATAGTTTTCTTTGTACAGGTCAATTGTGTCCCTAGTGTGATTTAATCCTAACTATTTTATTAATTTCTCAGGTAGCTATACCTCTGGTAGGGAGCTCTGGTAGCGTAGTCCTTAAGACACTTGACTGCTAATCAGAAGGCTGGCAATTCAAATCCACCAGCCACTCTTCAGAAGGAAGATGGGGCAACCTACTTCCATAGTGATACTGCCTTGGAAACCCAAGAAGTGGTCACTATGAGTCGGGTCCGACTTGACAGCACATATCAACAACAACATAGCTGTGGTAGGAGCTCTGGTAGTGTGGTGCCTAAGGCACTTGATTGCTAACCAGAAGGCTGGCAGTTCAGACCCACTGGCCACTTCTTGGAAGGAAGGTTCTGCAATCTACTACCATAGTGATACCACCTTGGAAAACCAAGGAGGGGTCACTACAAGTCAGATCCAATTTGACAGCAGTGAGTTTGGCTTTTTGTTAATTGTAAACGGCATTTATTTCCTTATTTATTTGTCAGCAATCTCTTTGCTGGTGTAGAGGAATCAACTGATTTTTGTATGCTGTATGTTGACCTTGTATACTGCCACAATGTTAAATCTCTCAATTAGTTCCAGTAGTTTTTTTACTGAGTAAGAACTTGGTTTTTCTACTTGGGTTTTCTACGTATAGGATCATAGCATCAGCAAATAAGGATAGTTTTCTTTCTTCCTACCAATTTGGATGATTTTGATTTCCCTTTCTTGCCTTATTGCCCTGGCTAGGACTTCCAATACAATATTGACTAGAAGTGGTGATAGAGGGCAACCTTGTCTGGTTCCTGTTTGCAAGGAGAATGGTTTCAGTCTCTCTCCATTGAGAATAATGTTGGCTGTTGGTTTGGCATATATGCCCATTATTATGTTGAGGAATGTCTCCTATATTCTTATTTTTCTGAGAGTTTTCATCAAGAGTGGGTGTTGGATTTTATCAAATGCCTTTTCGGCATTGATTGATATGATCATGTGGTTCTTTTCCTTTGTTTTATTTATTTGATGGATGATGTTGATTGTTTTTATAATATTGAACTATCCTTGCACACTTGGTAAGAACCCCAAATGGTCATAATGAATTATCTTTTGGATATGTTGTTGGAGTCTATTGGCTAGATTTTTTAGAAGATACTTGCAACTATATTCATGGGGCATATTGGTCTGTAGTTTTCCTTTTGAGTGATGTCTTTGCCTGGTTTTAATATCAAGGTTATACTTGCTTCATAAAATGAATTTGGGGGGATGACATCATAGTCTATGTTCTGGAATAATTTGAATAGGATTGGTGTCAGTTCTCTGAATGTTTGGTAAAATTCTCCAGTGGAACCATCTGGGCCAGGACTTTTTTTGTTGGTAATTTTGCTATAACCTGTTCAATTTCTTCTTTTGTTATGGGTCTGTTCAACTTTTCCACCTCAGTCTGTATTAGTTTAGGTTAATAGTGTGTTTCTAGAAATCTGTTCATTTCTTCCAGATTTTGAAATATGTTTGAGTACAGTTCTTCATAGTATCCTGATATTATACTTTTTATTTCAGTTGGTTCTGTTGTGATGTCACACATTTTGTTTCTTATCCATGTTATTTATATTCCCTCCCTATTTTCCTTTGTTAAATTTGCCAGAAGTTTGTCAATTTTATTCATCTTTTCATAAAACCAACTTCTAGTTTTGTTAATTTTTTCTCTTGTCTTTCTATTTTCTGTTTCATTGATTTCTGCTCGAATCTCTATTATTTCTTTTCTTCTGGTGACAGTAGGCTTTTTGCTGTTCTTTTTCTAATTGTTGGACATTTTGGGTGAAGATGTTGATTTTGGCTCTTTCTTCTTTTTTGATGTGTACATTGATTGCTCTAAATTGGCCTCTGATCATTGCTTTTGCTGTGTCCCAAAGATTTTTGTATGTTGTGTTTTCATTCTCATTTGATTCAAGAATTTTTTTTTAATTTAAATTTTAATTTTTCTCATACCTAGTCATTCTTAAGTAGGGTGTTGTTCAGTTTCCATGTGTTTACTCTTTTTCTGTTGATCTTCTTATTGTTGATTTCTAATTTGATAACATTGTGATCTGAGAAGAAGCTTTGCAGTATTTCTATCTTTTTAAATTGACTAAGGCTTGCTTTATGGCCTAACATATGATCTACCCTGGAGAATGTTTCATGTGCACTGGAAAATAATGCATATTGTGCTGTTGTTGGGTGAAGTGCTCTGTATATGTCTATAACATCAAGTTAGTAGATTGTATTGTTTAGCTCTCCCGCATCTTTGTTGAGTTTCTTTCCAGTTGTTCTATCTTTCATTGAAAGTGGTGTATTAAAGTCTCATACTATGACTGTGAAGTCATCTATTAGCCTTTTTAAAATTGGTAAAACTCTGATTTATGTATTTTGGGGCTCTTTCATTGTGTCTGTAGCTATTTATTATGTTTATATCTTCTTATTTGATTCTTCAATCATTATATAATGTCCTTCCTTGTCTCATACGGTGGTTTTTGTCTTAAAGTCAATTTGATCAGAAATTGATATTCCACTCCTGCTCTTTTTTGGTTGCCATTTGTGTGATCTACCTTTTTCCAACCTTTGATTTTTAGTCTGTTTCTGTCTTTGTCTTTAAGATGTGTCTCTGGTAGACAGCATATTGATGGGTTATGTTTTCTGCTCCATTCAGCAACTCCCCATCTCTTGAGTAGGGCATTTAATCCATTGACATTTAATGCAATTATTGACAAATATTTCCTTGCTGTCATTTTGTTATGTGTCTTTTGCAGTGCTCCTGGTTTCTTTGTTCCATAAAATTTGGTGTGCTGAGCTCATTATGTTTATGAATCGTGTTATCATTACCTTTGTTGCTATTGTTTTAGTATTTGCTTAATATTTGTGCTTGGCCTTTTTTTTTTGTATTGTGATGTGACGGTTTATCATTTTTCTTTGAGGTTACCTGTGATTTATAATTTTCTCCTCATGTTTAGAATAGTCCATTCTATCTTGCAACTCTCTTGACTTCATCACTATGTAGAAGGTTTGTAACTATACAATTGTTTTCCCTCTTTTTGGTTAGTAGTTGTGCTCATTTGCCAGTTGATGTCTCTGGTTCCCTGTTTACAATCTTGTAAGCTTATTTTACTTTGGATACTTCCATAGCTATGTTGGTGTCTGTGTTATGTCATCTTGTGTATTAATGGTTGGTTGTTGTTTGCTATTATTGGTTCTCTGTCCACAGGACTCCCTTTGCTTTTTCCTGTAAGATTGGTCTGGTTTTAACAGTCCCTTGATTTCTGCTTATCTAGAAATCTCCAAATTCAATCATCATATTTGAGGGACAATTTTGCTGGGTATATCATTCTTGATTGGAAATTTTTCTCTTTCAGGGTGTTATATATACCATCCCATTGCCTTCTTGCTTTCAAGGTTTCTGCTGAGAAATCAGAACATATTCTTATTGATTGTCCTTTGTAAGTAACTTTTCATTTTTCCTGTGCTGCTTTCAGTATTCTTTCTTTGTCTTTGATTTTGATGGGTTTGATGACGTGTTGGTAATTTTCTTTTGCTGTCTATCCTGTTTGGGTACAAGATTATAAACAGGGAACCAGCGACATCAATCAGGGAAGTTCTCTTCCAACAAATCTTGGACAATTTTCTCAGTGGTTTTATTATTCTATTCCTGTTCTGGAATTCCAATTACATGTAGCTTATTCCTTTTGATGGTATCCCATATGAACCTTAGGATTTCTTCATTTTGTTTTGGCGGGTGTGATAGAGAATGAGAGTAGCTGCACAGATCTCTGTTAACTTTGAAGAGCAGTTAAGAGTGAACCAGCTTCTTCTTTGTGGTCATGTATCATTGGCCATTTCATGGAGAAGCTAGCAGTGGCTCTCACTCAGTAAGTTGAGCTGTACAAGTTGCAGGTGTGGTTGCATATGGACACAGTTGCTGTCTCCCACTCAGACAAAAACAACAATTGAAAAAACATCAAAAAAGTAAAAACAAGTGGACAAAAGACACACTGCATAAACACACAGAAACAAGCACCAAAAAGAGAGAGGGAGAGAGAGAAAAGGAAGGCAATAAATGAGAGACAATATTTAAACAAATACTTTAAAATGCCAAAATAAATATGCCTAGAAAAGGGGAAAAAAATGCAGTATGTAGGGAGGGGCAATAAGAGGAAAGAGGTAGAGTAGGAGAATAGTGAAGGAAAAAAATGGGAAAAATAGAAAAAGAAAAACAAGGAATGGGGAGAACCACAAGAAAGAAAATAAAGGGAACCAGGAATAGGAAGAGAGAAAAAGCTGAAAACTGGAACCTGGGAAGGGAAGAAGAAAGAATAATAAAAAGGACAAAATAATAACAACAATACTTTTAAAGCAGACAAAAACAAACAAACTGGAAAAGGAAAAAGAATCTGAGGGGGGAGAGGACACACAGGATCTGTTGGAGCACTGACTGAGTGGAATTCCTGCTAGCCAAAAGGTGGATAGGAGTGAGGGATGGCCTCACCTCCATTCACCAAGATGATGTGGTGTATAAACGTAACAGGGGGAACATTGTACCTTTCCAGTCTTTCATGTCTGGAATTTCCTTTTGGTCCCTAGCTAGTGGAGCCTATTCTTAAGTCCCTGGAATCTGAGAGAATCGCTTTAAATATCCAAAATGGTCAAACTGCTTGTAAATACTCAAAATGGCTCCTCCATCTGATAGCCAAAATTCTCAGCCTATCTCCCACTTCACTGCTTCCTAAGAAGGAAAAATTCACCAGCCACCGGGGCAGTCCTCTGTGCAGCCCCTGGCTATCAGGGCTGATTTTTAGGTTAATTCTTAGGTCCTAATCCCAGTTGGCACTGTCCAAGCTGTCTGTGTCATGAGGATTGCTTACAGACTGCAGCTCCATATGTCTCCTTTTTCTGTGTTTTCATGAAGATCTTCTACTGGCTGGAGTTTAATCTACTTATGTATCCTTTCTTTCAAAGCTCAGGGCTCCAAGATTATCTTCTATATCTGGGTTAATTGGTTCCCCTTTTTTTTTGTTGAAGAGCATCTGTGTAGTTTGTCTTCCTATTCTGCCATCTTACCAGAACTCCAATTTTGAACTTTTCATATGAATGAAATCATACTATATGTGGTTTTGATGTAGTGAATTAGTTTATAGTCATAGTCACAGTCTTTGTGACTCCCACTAAATGATTAGGTTTTTGTGGCCCACTAAGGGGAATTCTTATTGTTAAGAATGTAAATAAGGTTCATGAAAACCCTGTGGAGGTGGGACCACACAAATATGGAATATGGATACCTAATGAAGAGATTGGACAGTTTTGCCATCCCACTAGGCTTTAAAAAAAAAAAAAAGAAAGAAAGAAAAGAAAACCTAGCCGTTGCCAGAATGAGGGAAGTTTCTCCCTACCACCCAGAAGAAAAGCCCTGAGTGGAGCACATGGTTTGGACACAGTGTCCTTGCACTGAGAACCTCCTAGACCTCAGAGACAGAGGGAAAGAGTTGTAACACCAGAGGTGATCAAGATGGTGAGAACTGGCAGCAGAAATATGGGAGTGACAGAACCAAGGCACTGGCAGGAGATGGCACAGTGGTGCCACAGGGTGAGAAAATTGCGTGCCTTCTGGCAAGAGGCTTGCTAGGGGATTGGGGTGCCTCTAGCACTTATTAGTAGAGTTACAAAAGTCTCTTACACTTGCCTGAGGATGACAGAGGCTAGCTTGAGGGGCCCAGAGGCCAAAGGAGGGGGCTTCTTGAGACACAGCTCACAGCTAAAATGCTGTCCTGACCAAAGAACTGTATCCTGAGTAATTATTGACCCTAAATTGTAATCTGTTACTTCCCAAATAACCCCCACAGTTGTGAATATTGTCTGTGAGTTCTGTGTGGATGTTGCAATTATTTATGGTACCCAGCAGAACTAGTAACAATGGAAGGATAGTATCAGAATTAGTAAAAAGTTGGTTGGACAGCAGAGGCATGTCTGACTTCTACCTAATAGTGCCTAAGGCACTTGACTGCTAATCAGAAGTCTGGTGGTTCAAACCCACCAGCCACTCCTCGGAAGGAAGATGGGGCAATCTACTTCTGTAGTGATACTGCCTCAGAAACCCAAGAGGGGTTGCTGTGAGTTGGGTCCAACTCAACGGCATACAACAACAACATGAGCTGATGATTTTGATTCTCCCTACTTGTGAATTTAGACAAAGAAGTCAGAAAATGCCCCTACCCCTACCTCTATGTTTGCAGTTGTCTTTTGTGAATGGCTTCTTTTACATAACATAGTATTTTCAAGTTTCATCCATGATGTGATATGTCTCTTTACTTCATCCCTGTAACTGTGGAATAACATTGAATTTTATGGATATAATACTTTTGTTTATTCACTTATCGTTTCATAGACATTTGGGCTGTCTCTGCTCTGTTTTGAATAATTGCTCTTAAGATTCATGCACAAGTTTTTATGTGGACATATGTGTAGTGGTTAAGTTTGTGAGTCAACTTTGCTGGGCCTGGTGGAGTGGCTGGGCATCTGAATATAGTTATTCCCCATGGTGAGATTGGTAATTAACTCCATGGTGGAATCTACTGGAGCACCTAAGTAGCTGCTTTAGGTATCTGATCTGCTTCTCATATATAAGAAACAGCTTTGGGAATGGTCTCTAGCTTATGGTACACTTGAACCCTGCATGTAGCTAAGTCATTGTTCAGCAGCCTGCCATGCTCTGCCGATCTTGGAACTTTCAATGGACTTGAGTTAATGGCCTATTTTGTGGTTTGGTAACATCTGGACTATGCCTTTTTACTTTCAACCTTGGGACTTCTCAGCCTTAGCAGCCAGCAGCTGTCTGAGTGAAGAAACACTGCTAGCTCCAGTGGTCTAGGAACAGGAGGCAGAGCTGGACCCCAAGGTTGAGTGGCTTTCACTCAGCTCCTAGAGCCTGGCACTTTGAACTCAGACTTAAAGCCTCCAAACTGTAAGAGAATAAACTCCTGTTTGTTGAAGCCATCCCATTTGTGGTATATTCCTGACAAAGCGGCACTAGGTAACAGGAACAATATGTTTTCAATTATCTTGGCTATGCACCTAAAAGTGTAATTGTTGGATAATTCTGTATTTAGGGTTCTGAAGAACTGCCTAAGCAGCTTTACCATTTTTACAATTCCACCAGCAGTGTACAAGGGGTCCAATTTATCTACATCCTTGTCAAAATTTATTACTGCCTGCCTTGAATTTTTGTCATCCTAGTGGGTATGACATGGTGTCTTATTTTGCTTTTGTTTTCTGTTACTCTATTGACTAATTATATTGAGCATCTTTTAATGTATTTAAAGGCAATTTGTATATCTTCTTTGGAGAATGTTTATTCAAGTACATTGCTTATATTTTTATTGCTTTTTTTTTTTTTTTTTTTAGTTGTAAGAGTTATTAACACATTCTAGATATTGTGGTTAGGTGACTTTGAGTTGATTTTGACTCAAAGTGACCCCAAACAACAGAGTAGAATTGCCCCATAGTTTCCTAGGCTATAATCTTTATGGGAGCAGATCAACGGATCTGCTGGGTGAGCTCAAACCATCAACTTTTGAATTAGCAGTCAAGTGCTTAACCAAAGTGCCACCAGGGTTCCTTAACATAGTGTAGATACTAGACCTTTATTAGATCTATGCTTTGCAAATACTTTCTCCCATTTTATAGGCTGTCTTGTCATTTTCTTGATAATGTCTTTTGAAGCGTAAAAGTTTTAATCATGATAAAATCCAATTTACCTATTTTTTTAAAAAAAATATTACTTAAGCTTTTGCTGTCACATCTAAGAAACAATTGCTTATTCCCAAGTTCTGAGAATGTACTCTCAGTCTTCTTTTAAGAGTGTTAGAGTTTTAGTTTTTACATTTAGTTTAGTGGTACATTTTGAGTTCATTATTATGTATGGTGTCAAGAAGGGAGTCCATCTTGAAATCCAGTTGTCCTAACACCATTTGTTGAAGAGATGATTCTTCCCTTATTGAATAATCTTGGAACTCTTGTAAAAAGTCAGTTTAATTTCAATTCTGTTCCATTTATTTATATGTTTTATGCACATATCACACTATTTAGCTTATTGTAGATTTGTAGTACATTTTCAAATAGGGAATTGCTAGTCCTCTAATTTTTTTTTTCTTTTAAGTTTATTTTGGCCATTCTAGGTCCCTTTCATTTCCTAGATTAGCTTGTCATTATCTGAAAAAATGAATTTGAGAATTTGATAAGGATAACTTTGAATCTGGGGATCAATTTAGGGAGTATTGTCATCTTAATAATATTGAATCTTCTGATCTTTTAAAATGTGATATGTTAATACTTATTTAGTTACCCTTGATTAAAAAAAAATTGTAATTTTCACTGTACATGTCTAAACTTCTGTTTATTCCTAGTTATTTTGCTCTTTATAATGCTATTGCAATTGGATATTTTTAATTTATAATTTCATCTTTGAGTGTTCCTTGTTATTATATGACTGTTGCTTCCATGGATGATGACTGTGGATTCAAGTTAAATGAAATCCTTGACAAATTCAATCTTTTCTCTATTTCTCATGATGTTACTTATTGAGCCAGTTGTGGCAATTTTTGTTTTCTTTATGTTAAGGTATAATCTATATGGAAGGTTTGATATTCATCCTTGATACTCATCATCAATAGGTGCTTCTAGCTATATTCATTCTCAGCATCTCTGAACCTGGTGCCACATTCTTCTTCATATAGTCTAGATTCTCAGATTATTTTCTCAGCATACACATTGAAGAAGTGTGGTAAAAGGATACAGCCCTGATTCACGCTTTTCCTGATTGTAAACCATACAATATTCCCATGTTCTGTTCGAATAACTGCCTCTTGTACTATGTATAGTTTCTGGATGAACACAATTAAGTGTTCTGGAATTCCCATTCTTCGTGATGTTATCCATCATTTTTTATGATCCATACAGTCAAATGCCTTTGCATAGTCAATAAAACAGGTAAACATCTTTCTGGTATTCTCTACTTTTACCCAATATGCATATCTCACCAGCAATTATATTCCTTGTTCCACATCCTCTTCTGAAGCTGGCTTGAAGTTCTGGCAGTTTTCTGTTGATGTACTTACTGCTGCATTTTAGTAATTGTCACAATATTTCAAACATTTTCATAATGCTATTGTGCAATTAATAGACTCTGTTGTTGTTGGTATGTGCATTGAGTCAGACCCGACTCATAGTGACTCCTCCTTGGGATTCCGAGGTGGTATCGCCATAGAAGTAGATTGCTCAACTTCCTTCCAAGGAGTGGCTAGTGGGTTTGAACGACCAGCCTTATGGTTAGCAGTCAAGTGCCACAATCAGAGATCCCTTAATAGACTCTAGTGTAGTGTAAGCATAACTCTTTATATCACCTGGGAAACGAAAATGTCCATGTCCCTTACTTTATTGAAATATTTGCTTTATTGCAGTGATCTGACCAAATCTGTATCTCTGAAATAAGCCTGCAGGGAGTGACAAAGATGAAAAAGATCAAATATGGAAGTATTATTGGAAGGTGGGGCCAGGTAACATTAGAAAAACAGTTTGCAGAATAAAATGACTCAGGAGGGGATGTAAGGCAAACACCCATTCTTCAGTTTTAAGAATAATGGCCTAGGTTGGGGGACATGTAGGAGTAAAATGTTATTAATATGTGAGATTGACAATTTCATATGAATATTTTTTGATGGTGTTCAGGATATTATCTGCTCTGGAGACATGTGAGTTACATTATTATACTGAAGTTATCTAAAGATATTTTGAAATTCATTTTTTAGAAATACTGGGTATATGGAGTACCAGGGTGAGACTGATGGTTAACCACAAGATATGCTGCTAACCAAAAGATCTGAGGTTTAAGTCCACTCACAGTTGTCTTAAAAGAAAGGCCTGGAAATCCATTTCTCAAAAAAATCAGTCACTGAAAATCCTATGGAGCACTGTTCTCCTTTAATAAAGATGTTGGAACGATAGAGCATACTTGACAGTAACCTTTTTTTTTTTTTTTTTTTGTGAGAGGTTGTATTCTATGTATGTATTTTGTTTAAGACTCAAGCATTGGTCTAGTTAGATTTCTTTTATAGATGTTCTTCTTAATTTTTTAGCTTGTTTTTCCTTGATTTCAGAGCTTTACATTTCTTAGCTATTGTGTTGTTGTTGTTATGTGCCGTCAAGTTAAACCTAACTCATAGTGACCTCTCTTTGGGTTTCCAAGGTGTTATCACTACAGAAGTAAAAATCTCTTTGAAAACAAAATGAAATTCTGAATTATCTCAAATGTAACTTATTAAGTTGTAAAAAATTTATTTTAAAATAATTTAAGACTTACTTTCTGAAACAAAACATCCTCCAAAAGATATTATTTTAACTTTAAATAGTTTTTATACATTAGATATTTAATGTATAAGATAGAAAATCAAGTTTTACCATAGTGTTAGAATGATTAAAAAATAAAAATCAACACTTAATCTTTAATATTGCCTAGAATGTTTGTATACTATGTTGTATTTACAGTATCTTATGTACATAATTTTGAAATGAAGTCATTAATTTTCTTTTGAATGTTTATCTATTATATTTCCTCACCACTATTTTAAGTATACATTTGTCAATGTGATAGCTAACAATTTTTTAATGGAAAGTGACTGAGAATTTGTAATGCACAAAAAAGCTTATGTTTTCAGCCTTAAAAGTCTTATCATTTGGTGTTAGATATATTATACTGTTTAAGGTATGACATATCTAAGGACAACTTAAGAAGTATAAATAACAATATATTCATGTCCATACTATCATTGTATCAAAGAGAAACTGTTCAATGATACAATTCTATAAAAAGATAAAATTGTAGCACTTACTAATCCATAAGACATATTAGTGAGAGATTTAACACAACAATTTTTTTAGTAGCACAGGAGTCTGGTAGCATGGTGCCTAAGGCACTTGACTGGTAACCAGAAAGGTGGCAGTTCAAATCCACCAGCCACTCCTTGGAAGGAAGATGGGGCAATCTACTTCCATAGTGATACTGCCTCAGAAACCCAAGGAGGG
>NW_006921845.1:64303-77353 GCF_000298275.1 Orycteropus afer afer | reverse complement strand
GCACCATCTAGTTCTTCTGGTCTCATAGTCATATAGGCTGCAGATTCCATGGTGTACCAGTCACAAGGACTAATCATTTCCATGAATTTTTGGTTTTCTTCATTCATCTTTGCTCTGGACAAGGAGAGACCCATCGTTAAGCTAACAACATTTTTAATGGTTGCAAATCTCACTTAATTTTCAAAACAAATCAAATAATTGTGTACCTGAAAAGGTAAACAGTTGTCCTGGTACTACTACTAAACTCTAGACAAATCATTTTTAAAATCATAGTTCTGCAGTGCTCTGATGTTATCTAAAAACTAACAGGCCCTGACACTAGAAGTATTTCTTCATAATCATGGGTAAAGTATATTCTTACAGATAAAAAGCTTCAACAAGAGAAAATTATTTCCTGTGGACAAATAAGGGTGGAAGCTCTGGTAACGTAGTGCCTAAGGCACTTGACTGCTAACCAGAAGGCTGACGGTTCAAACCCACCAGCCACTCCTCGGAGGGAAGGTTGGGCAATCTACTTCTGTAGAGATACCGCCTCAGAAACCAAGGAGGGGTCGCTATGAGTTGGGTCCGACTCGAAGGCACATAACAACAACATGGATAAATAAAAAAAATCTTTCAAAACAAAATTATTTAAAATTTTAGAGAACTTTAATTTTAATAAGAAGACCACAGCAGAATTGATACATTTGAATTGTGGTGTTAGCAAAGAATACTGAATATACCGTGGACTGCCATAGCAATGAACAAATCTGTCCTGGAAGAAGTACATAGCTCACATGCTCTTTAGAAGCAATAATTGTCAGACTTCCTTCATCTTGTATAGTTTGGTCATGTTATCAGGAGGGACCAGTCCCTAGAGAAAGACATCATGCTTCGTACAATAGAAGGACATTGAATAAAAAGAAGACCCTCAACATAATGGGTTGACAAAATGGCTGCAACAATGGGCACAAACATAGAATCTATTGTGAGTATGGGCAGGACCAAGCAGTGTTTCATTCTGTTGTACATGAGATGGAACCACCTCAATGGTACCTAACAACAACAATTTTGACAATAATTTATAAAGTAGTTAGCATGTGAAAATTGCCAGTACCAAAGATTGAGATTATTTTATATTAATCTCCATCATTGTGTTGCATTTGAAACATCTTGGAACATGAAAGCAGAAGACTACACAGAAGGTTAAATTTTGGCTTTATATATATATATTAGCTAACTCATAGTGTAAGCAAAAATTACTTTAGGAAACATTTTATTGTCAGAATGGCAGATTTTAGGAGAAATTGACAATTTGTGAAAAATAATAATTTTTATTTCAAATTATAAACTTTGTTACATCCCTTCTTTGTCTAGCCACCATTCATTGAGCAATCTGAGAATGGATAAATAACAAGTGTAAGTGCAGGATTCATCCCTATGGTATCTAGACTAGGTGCTGATATAACTGGAATTATGCAAAAATGTTAATTATTGCTATTGCAAATTTTTTTCCAGCTCTTATGTTCTTTGAATGCAGCATGCATTTTACATGTTTTTTGTTTGTTTGTTTTTGTTTTTTCAGCAGAGTGTTATTTCCAGAACATATCAGTATTAGTTCAAATCTTCTATTGTAACTTTTATTTCCCATGTTGTTGTTAGGTGCAGTCAAATCAGCTCTGACTCATAGCAACCCTGTGTACAACAGAATGAAACACTGCCCAGTTCTGTGCCAGCCTCACAATACTTGCTATACCTGAGCCCATTATTGCAGCCACTGTGTCAGTCCATCTTCGTGAGGTGCTTCCCTTTTTTTGTTGGTCCTCCATTTTACAAGCATGATACCCTTCTCCGAGGAATGGTCCTTTCTGACAACATGACTGTGATAGTTAAGTCTGTTGTCAATTTGGCTGGGCCTGGTTGAGTGGCTGGGCAGCTGAAGGTAGTTATCCCCCATGGTCAGACTGGCAATCAGCTCCATGGTGGAATCTACTAGGGCAGGTGAATAGCTGCCTTAGGGATGTAGACTGCTTCCACTATATAAAAAGCAACTTTGAGGAAAGTCTCTAGCTGATGGCACACTTGAACCCTGTATATAGCCAAATCATTGTTTAGCAGCTTGCAATGTTGCCCTGCTGATTTTGGGACTTTTTTTTTTAATGTATTTTATTGAAATATAATTTATGTACACAAAATTAAAGTGACATGGGTTAATGCATTTTTGTTTTCAGTGTTCTGTCCCCATCCCACCCACCCCTGGCAACCAACAAAGAAAGCTTCCCTCCATATATCAACCTTTCCTTGACCCTCCACAACAACAAAGTAATATTATATTTGTTATTCTGTGATTGACTTATTTCACTCAGCATAATATCCTCCAAGTTCATCCATGTTATGTGGTGTTTTGCAGACTCTACATTATTCTTTAGTGCTGCTTGGCATTCCATTGTGTGTATGTACCATAGTTTGGTCATCCTCTCTTCCACTGATGGCCAGATAGGTTGTTTCCATCGTTTTGCTATTGTAAATAGTGCTGCGATGAACATGGGTGTGCATGTCCTGGATCTCACCTTTCTAGGATATACACCTAGTAATAGGATTGCGAGGTCAAATGGTATCTCCAATTCCAGCTTTCTAAGGAATCACCATACTGCTTTCCACAGTGGTTGTATCATTTCACAGTACCACCAGCAGTGTATGAGAGTCCCAATCTCTCCACTTCCCCACCAGCATTTGTTATTTTCTGTCTCATTGAACCTTGCCATCAGTGCTGGGGTGAGATGGTATCTCATTGTTGTTTTGATTTACATCTCTGTGACAGCCAATGATTGTAAACATCTCTTCATGTATTTGCTGGCCACCTGAATATCCTCCTTGGTGAAGTGTCTTCTGCCCATTTTTCAATTGGATTGTTAATTACTTTGCTGTTGAGGCATTGGAGTTTTCTACAATGTTAGAGATGAGTCCCTTGACAGATATGTAATTATCAACAAGTATGAGATTGTTGCTATCATTTTTGTTATGTGCTTTTTCATTGTGTTGATTTCTTTGTTCCATATAATTTTCTGTGCTGAACTCGTTTTGTTTATGAATTGTGTTGTCACTTCCTTTGTTGCTACTGTTTTGTATTTGCTAAATATTTGTGCTGGTCCTCTTTTTTCTTTTCATGTGAAGGTTTTTCATTTTTCTTTGAGGATACCCTGTGATTTATAGTTTTCTTCCCAAGTTTAGAACAGTACGTTCCATCTTGTAGTTGTCTTGACTTCCCTACCAATTAGAAGTTCTGTAACTACATACTCTTTCTCCTCTTTTTGGTTTGTAGTTGTCCTCATTTGTCAGTTGGTGTCTCTGGTTCCCTGTTTAAAATCTTGTAGGTTTATTTAGTTTGGATACTTCCATAGCTGGGTTGGTTTCTGGTTTATGTCACCATGTGTGTTAATGGTCATTTGTTGTTTGCTGTTGTTGCTTCTCTATCCAAAGGACTCCCTTTAGTATCTCTTGTAAGGTTGGTCTGGTTTTAACAAATTCCCTTAATTTCTGCTTATCTAAAAATGTTCTAATTTTACCATTATATTTGAGGGACAATTTTGCTGGGTACATAATTCCTGGTTGGAAATTTTTCTCTTTCAAGGTTTTATATATACCATCCCATTGTCTTCTTGCCTGCCTGGTTTCTGCTGAGAAATCTGAGCTTAGTTGTATTGGTTGCCCCTTGTAGATAACTTTTCATTTTCCCATGCTGCTTTCAGGATTCTTTCTTTGTCTTTGGTTTTGGTGAGTTTGATGATGATATGTGTTGATGATTTTCTTTTGGGGTCTATCTTATTTGGGGTTTGTTGGGCTTATTGAATGGATATGTTCTCATTTTTCATCATACCGGGAAATTTCTCTTCGAACAAATCTTCAATAATTTTCTCTGTGGCTTTATTTTTCTCTTCCTGTTCTAGAATTCTAACTACATGTAGGTTATTCCTTTTAATGGTATCCCACATGAAGTTTAGGCTTTCTTCATTTTGTTTTGATCTTTTTTTCTGATTCATCGCTTTCTAAAGATATATTGAGATATTTGCCTTCAATCTCACTAATTCTGTCTTTCTTTGATTTAATTCTACTCTTTTGCCCATTCTCTGTCTTATCTATTTCTGAAAATTTATTGCTAATCTTCTGGATTTCTATGTGTAGATCTTGTATCATTTCTAATTTTTCATTTATTTTGTCATTTTGTTTTTGTATTGTCTTTTGAAATTGTTCTAAGGTTTTCTCTGTGTTTGCCTCAATTTTATCAGTGTTTTCCTTGATCTGTCTCTCAGTCTGTTGAAGGTACCTAAATATAATTCTTTTGAATTCCTTATCAGGGAGTTCCAATGCTTTGTCTTCCTCAGGGGTGTGTTTTGGGTCTATATCCTGGTCCCTTGTTTATCCTGCTTTATTTTGGTTCTTTGTGTGCACTGTCATGTTCTGTTGTCTCTCATGCATTATGATGTTTATGTGTTTATATTCAATTGGTGATTGTATGTTGAAGTGACTTGCTCAGGATTTTTGTTTTCTTTGGGTTTTATCTAAGTAAGCAGGGTACTGTACTCCTCTATTCACTAATTGACTTCACTTATACACTCACCACCTGTCTCCTTTCCTATTGTCACCCTCTGTATGTCCCCTGCTGTCCTTATTCTTAGGTCCCTAGAATCTGAATGAGAATGCTGTCACTTTAAAATCCCATATGCCTGCTGGTTGTAAAGATTCAAAATGGCTGCACCCTTGGCCACTTTAAATATCCAAAATGGTCACTGCTTATAAAGACTAAAAATGGCTGCTCCCTCTGTCACTTTAAATATCCAAAATGGCCACTGCTTGTAAAGATTCAAAATGGTTGTGCTCTCAGTCACTTTAAATATCTAAAATGGCTGCCACTTGTAAACTATCAAAATGGCTGTGCCCTCTGGACAGCGAAAAGTCCACAGGTTGTCTCCTTCCTAGCTGTTTCCCTTCCTAGTCATAGGCCACCAGCACAGTCATCCTTGCAGCCCTTGGTGACCAGGTCTGATCTCTAGGTCATTTCTCAGATCCCAACACCATATATTTGGAAATATTTAGGTTGTTGGTACCATCAGAATAGCTGACAGTCTGCAGCTCCAACCCTCTCTGTACTCACTGTTTCGTTCAGGTTTTTCCACTAGTTGGTGCCTAATCCACTTCTGTATAGTTCCTTTCAAAGCTCAGGGCTCTAGGATTATCTTCTGTATCTCTGTCAATTGGTTTCTCTTTTCTTTGTTGAAGAGGGTCTGTGCAGCTTTTCTGCCTATTCCTCCATCTTACTGGAAGTAGCCCTATCTTGCAACTTTTAATGGACTTAAATTGATGGTCTTCCTTGTGGTTTGTATATATTGGGGACTGTGCCTTTTCACTTGTTGACCTTGGGTTTGTCAGGCTTAGTAGCTAGCAGCTGCCTTATGAAGAGATGAAGAGATAGTTTCAGTGGGCCAGGATAAGAGGCAGAGCAGAAGCCCACAGTTGAGGAGCTTTCACCCAGCTCTAGAACATGGCACCTGGAACTCAGACATCTAAGGTCCAAAATTATAAGAAAATAAACTCCTGATTGCTAAAGCCAACCAATTTTTGCTATTTCTGTTCGAGTGGCACTAGATAACCAAAACAATGACCAAAAAAGGTCAAACAAAGTCTGGTCATTAACTCTTCCAAGGAGCATTCTGGCTGCACTTCTTCCAGGACAGATTTGTTAGTTCTTCAGGCAGTCCATGGTACTTTCAGTATCCTTTGCCAATTCAAAAGTATCAGCTCTTCTTCAGTCTTCCTTAATCATTGTCCAACTCTCACATGCATATGAGACAATTGAAAATATCAAGGCTTGGGTTAAAATCAAAGCCAAATTCATTGCCATCGAGTTGGTTCTGACTCATAGTGACCCTCCTTGGGTTTCTGAGGTGATATCTCTTCTTCCTACTGAAGAGTGGCTAGTGGGTTTGAACCTCCAGACTTCTGGTTAGAAGTCAAATGCCTTAAGCACTATACCACCAGAGCTCCACCTTAGTCTGATGTCTTGACTGCTGCTTCCATGGGTGTTGATTCTGGAACCAAGTAATATGAAATCTTTGACAACTTCAATCTTTTTTCCATTTACTGTGATGCTTCATATTGGTCCAGTTGTGAGGATTTGCATTTTCTTTATGATGAGATGTAATTCATACTACAGTCTATAGTCTTTAATCTTCATCAGTAAGTCCTTCAAGTTATCATCACTTTCAACAAGTAAAGCTGTGCCATCTGCATTCAGAGGTTGTTAATGAATTTTCCATCAATCCTGATGCTACATTCTTCTTCACATAGACCAACTTCTTGGATTATTTACTCAGCACACAGAGTGAATATGTATAGTGAAAGGATACAACCTTGATACACTCCCTTCCCGATTACAAACCATGCAATATCCCCCTTGTTCTGTTCAAACAACAGTCTCTTGGTCTGTGTACAGGTTCCTCATGGGTACAATTAAGTGTTCTGGAATTCCCATTCTTCTCAATGTTAACTATAATTTGTTATGATTTGCACAATGAAATCTTTTTTGCATAGTCAATAAAACACAAGTAAACATCTTTCTGATATTTTTTACTTTCAGTCAAGGTCCATTTGACATCAGCAATGATATCCCTTGTTCCACATACTCTTCTGAATCCATCTTGCTTTTTTGGAAATTCTCTGTCGATATACTGCTGCAACCATTTATGAATTATCTTCAGCAAGATTCTACTTGTGTGTGATAGTAATGATATTGTTCAATAATTTTCACATTCTGTCAGATCACCTTTCTTTGGAATGGGTACAAATATGGATCTTCTACCAGTTGGTCAGGTAGCTGTCTTCCAAATTTCTTGGCATAGATGAATGAGTACCCCCAACATGGCATCCATTTCTTGAAACATCTCAATGGGTATTCCATCAATTTCTGGAGACTTGTTCCTCACCAATTGCCTCAATGCAGCTTCAACTTCTTGCCTCCATACCACTGGTTCTTGATCTTATGCTACCTCCTGAAATGGATGAACATCAGCAATTCTTTTTGGTACAGTGACAGTGTATTCCTTCCATCTTCTTTTGATGCTTCCTGCATCATTCAATATTTTACCCATAGAATCTTTCAATACTACAACTCGAGGCTTGAGTTTTTCTTCAGTTCTTTCAGCTTGAGAAATGCCATCCACTTTCTTCCCATTTGGTTTTCTAACTCCAGGTCTTTGCACATTTCATAATAATTGACTTTGTCTTCTTGAGCTGCTCTTTGAAATCTTCCATTCAGCTCTTTCATCTTGTCAATTCTTCCATTTGCTTTAGCTACTCTTTATTCAAGGGCAAATTTCAGTCTATTCTGACCTTCATTTGGTATTTTCTTCCTTTCCTGTATTTTTAATGACCTTTGCTTTTTTCATGGATGATGTTCTTAATATCATCCCACAATTCCTCTGATTTTCAATCATTGGTGTTCAATGCATCAAATCTATTCTTTGGATAGTCTTTAAATTCAGGAGGGATATAATCAAGATCATATGTTGGCTCTCATAGACTTGCTTTGATTGCCTTCAGCTTCAACTTGAACTTGTACATGAGCAGTTGATGGTCTCTTCCACAGTCAGCTACTATCTTTGTTTTGCCTGAAGATATTGGCCTTCTCCATTACCTCTTGCCACAGATGTAGTCAATCTGATTCCTGTGTACTCCATCTGGAGAAGTCTATTTGTAGCTGCCATTTATGTTGCTGAAAAATAGGATTTGCAATGAATAAATCATTAGTCTTGCAAAATTCTATTGTGCTATCTCCGGTGTCATTTCTATCACCAGGGTGGTATTTTCTAGCTACTGGTGATTCATCTTTGGTTCCAACTTATGCACTCCAATCATCAATGATAATCAACACATCTTGATTGAATGTTTGGTCAATTTCAGACTGTAAAAGTTGGTAAAAATCTTTATTTTCCTCATTTTTGGCTTTGGTGGTTGGTGTGTAAATTTGAATAATGGCAGTATTAAGTGGACTTCCTTATAGGTGTATGGATATTATCCTGTCACTGACAGCACTGTACTTCAGGATAGATCTTGAAACATTCTTTGTGACAATGAATGCCACTTCATACTTCATTCCTCTTCAATTTGTTATGCACAGTGTAGTAGTTCATATGATTGTCAGATTCAAAATGGCCAAAAGCAGTGTATTTCAGCACACTAATGCTTAGGATATCGATCACTATGTGTTCCTTTTAATGTTTGACAGCTTCCAATTTTCCTAGATTTGTACATTCCATGTTCTGATTAGTAATGAATGTTTACAGCTCTGATTATTCTATCAATCTCTTTTACCACAGTGTTTAGCTTTTTGTGGGTAATAATTATATCTTATCATCTATCATCTTCCTCCATATTTCTCACTACTGTTCTCCACACTGAGTAAATCATAGCGATTGAACTGTGTAGATTTTTAATGGTTAAAAATAATTTATTTTAGAGTCACTTTTTTTCTGGAAGAATTTGTTTATATGCTTAAAAGTAACAGGGGCTATACAAGAAGTATTGAGAAGATCATAGAATATAGACTAAATGGATAATTCTATGAATTACGATACAAAATGTCAAATCCCCTGCATATAAATTATATCCCCTCATGTGAAGTCCTTTGAATTGATTTTTTTTTCTTTTTAGAATGATGATTAGAGGTAATATGGGTTACTGCATATGACCTCTGAGTCTTCCTAGAATTGACAGTAAGCCTTGCAATGAACTTGGATAATATTCTCATACTGCGTTTGTCTTTCACTCCCGCTGACATAAGTATACATTAATATTTAAATTTTAATATTTAAAAGAGAAAAATTATTCATTTACAATAGTCATATCACATGGTCAAACATTAGATATAATTAACTTTTATATTCTGTATTAGTTAGGATTAGAATTGCATGTTAGAGCAAACACACACACACACACACACACACAAATACCAGACTACCTTAAACTAGAAGATGATTCAGGGCTGATATGGTGACTCTTTCATCAGGGACAAAACATTTTTTAACTTGTCCCTCTGTTGGCTACTAGATGCAGCTTTCCTCTTATGATCTTAGATAATACTTCAAAACCTGTCATTCATTTCCATCACCCAGTTAGTAGAAAGGAAGCTGTTAAGAAGAAGAGAATGCTCCCTCATGTAAAGAACACTAGCTACAAGTATTAGATGTTGCCTCCACTAATATCCTTTTGGCTAGACTTACACAGCCAAACCCAGATGCAAGGGAGGATGAGAAATCCAATGGTTATCCTATATTACTATGTGCCAAAGTAAGATTTAAGACACCTTTCATTGAAGAAGAAAGAGAATGAATATAAAAAATAAGTAGTGGTTTCAGCCATACCTTACAAAATTTTTTATTTAGTCACAGACAACTCTCTATTGGTCTCTCAAGAGTTTAATGTTTGGATTAGTCATTGTATCTAAGAATAATAATAGTGCTAAATGTGATTATAATAAAATGCATAATGCATAAGTGAAATGTACTGATATTTTAATAACTATTAAAGTAGCATAACATAAAATATCAAGCATATTAAAATATGCTAGAAAATATAGATAGATTGCTGTATGGCATAGTTCATATAATATCTTAACAAAACTGAGCTCCTTTCTATGGCCATCCCTTCGTGCAGGCTGCCACCATATCCTCAAACAGCCTCTTGATTCCATCCTGCCTTTCCAAATTTTACATACCTTTCAGTGAGAAGTTCAAGTCTTATTTTTCCAGGCCTTTTTTTTTTTTTTTTTTTTTTTTAAGCCCTCCATGCTACTATTATTAGGCATGTAGCAAGTTCACCACACATTGTATAAAATTAATGCTCTTTCTAATATTTTTTTTTATCATTAATGAATACTTGTAGATATCACTAGCAAGATTGTATAAGCAAGAATTTCCAAAGGGTTTATGGATTAATTTGTTACTAAGTTTGTGCCCTCTCACTCCAGTTTGTAAAAATGATTTTAAAATAGATATGTTAAAGATAGAGTAGAGGGTTCCGGTAAGATGGTGGAATGGCAGAAAGACTGCACAGACCCTCTCTAACAAAGAAAAGGGGAACCAATTAACACACATACAGAAGATAATCCTGGGCCTCTAACCTTGAAGGGAAGGATATAGAAGTGGACTAAACGTCAACTAGCAGAAGAATTTGCATGAAAACACCAAAAAAGGAGACATGCAGAGCTGTGGTCTGACAGTGATCCTGACAGCACAGACAGCTTAGATACTGCCACGTGGTGTTAGGACATAAGAATTAACCTAAAAATTAGCTCTGCTAGCCAGGGGCTGCATGGAGGACTGTACTGCTGGCTGGTGAATAAAAGGAGAAGCAGTGAAGAGAAAGATAGGCTGAGCTGTGGACTTCTGTCTGTCCAGAGAGCAAAGCCATTTTGAATGTAAAGTGGTTTGACTGTTTTGGATATTTAAGGTGACAGCATTCTCCCAGATTCCAGGGACTTAAGAATAAGCTCCACTTGCCAGGAATCACAAGGACATTCCTGATGCCAGTGTAAATTAACAGAGATCTAAATACAACAATGTCACAATGTCTCAGAGACAACAGACCATCACAGTCCACACAAAGAAGCAACATAAAGTGGTAGAAACAAGGGAGCAGGATACAGATCCAGAACATATCCCTGAGGAAAAAGCAGTATTTGAACTCCCTGATAAAGAATTCAAAAGAATTATATTATCTTCAAAGGATTGAGAGACAGATCAAGGAAAACACTGACAAAATTAGGGAAAACACAGAAAAAATCTAGAAGAAATTCAGAAGAAAATACAACAACACAATGACAAAATAAATGAAAAATTAGAAATGATTAAAAAAATCTACAGATAAAAATCCAGAAGATTAATACTAAATTTTCAGAAATAGATAACACAATGAAAGGGCAAAAGAGAAGAATTGATGCAATGGAAGACAGAATCCATGAGATTGAAGACAAATACCTGAATACTTCTTTGGAAAGGGATCAATCAGAAAATAGATCAAAACAAAATGAAGAAAGCCTAAGATTCATGTGAGATACTATCAGAAGGAATAACCTATATGTAATCGCAATTACAGAACAGGAAGAAAAAAAATAAAACCACAGAGAAAATTGTCCAAGATTTGTTGGAAGAGAACTCCCCTGATATGATGAAAGATGAGAATATATCCATTTAGGAAGTCCATCAAACCCTGAACAGGATAGACCCCAAAAGAAAATCACCAAGACATATCATCATCAAACTCATCAAAACCAAAGACAAAGAATCCTGAAAGCATCATGGGAAAAACAAAAAGTTACTTACAAAGGACAGCCAATAAGAATAAGCTCTGATTTCTCAGCAGAAACCAAACAAGTAAGAAGGCAATGAGATAGTATATATTAAACCCTGAAAGAGAAAAATTTCCAAACAATTTTATACTTTGCAAAATTGTCCCTAAAATATGATGGTGAAATTAGGACATTTCGAGATAAGTAGAAATTAAGGTAATTTGCTAAAAACGGACTAACTTTACAAGAGATACTAAAGGGAGTCCTTTGAACAGAGAGCCAATAATAGCAAACAACTGACCATTAATACACATGATGACATAACCCAGAAAATAACACAGCTATGGACATATCCAAAGTAAAATAAGCTGACAAGATTCTAAACAGGGAACCAGAGACGTCAATTGGCAAACGAGGACAACAACAAACCAAAAAGAGGGAAAATGCTGTGTAGTTAGTTACAGAACTTCTAAATAGTGAGGAAGTCAAGACAATTGCAAGATAGAATGGACTATTCTAAACTTGGGGAGAAAATTATAAACCATAGGGTAACCTTAAAGAAAAATGATAAACCTTCGCATCACAATAAAAAAGAGTACAAGCACAAATATTTAGTAAATATTAAAACAATAGCAACAAAGGAAATGATAACATGATTCATAAATACAGTGAGCTCAACACAGAAAGTAATATGGAACAAAGATACCAGGAACACCATGAAAAAACACATAACAAAATGACAGCAACAAATTCATACTTTTTGATAATTACACTGAACATTAAGGAATTAAAGGCACCACTCAAGAGATGGAGGGTCGCAGACTCGATAAGAAAACAAAACCCATCAATATGCTATCTACAACAGACACATCTTAGAGCAAAGACAAAAAATAGACAAAAATCAAAAGTTGAAAAATGATCTATCAAGTAAATGACAACCAAAAAAAAGCAGGAGTAGCAATGTTAAATTCTCATCAAATAGATTTTAAGACAAAAACCACAATATGAAACAAGGAAGGATATTTTATAATGATTAAAGGATCAATTGAACAAGGAGATATAACTATAATAAATATCTTTGGACCCAATGAAAGAACCCATAAAATTCATAAATCAGACTTTAAAAGATTGAAAGGGCAAAAAGATGACACCATGGTCATAGTGGAAGACTTTAATATACTGCTTTCAATGAAAGAAAGAACAACTGGAGAGAAATCAACAAAGATGCAGAGGAGCTAAACAATACAATGTACCTACTTGACCTTATAGACATCTACAGAGCACTTCACCCAACAACAGCACAATATGCATTCTTTTCCAGTGCACATGGAACATTTTCCATGATATCCCATATGTTAGGCCATAAAGTAAGCCTTAATCAATTAAAAAACATTGAAATACTGCAAAGCATCTTCTCTAATCACAATAGTATCAAATTAGAAATCAACAATAGGGAAATCAATGGAAAAAGAGCAAACACATGGAAGCTGAACAACACCCTCCTTAAGAAAGACTGGATAAGAAAAGAAATAAAAAATGAAATTCAAATATTCCTTGAATCAAACAAGAATGAAAGCACAACATACAAAAATCTTTGTGACACAGCAAAAGCAGTGATCAGAGGCCAATTTATAGCAATCAATGCACACATCAAAAAAGAAGAAGGAGCCAAAATCAACACTTTAAACCAACATCTCCAACAATTAGGAAAAAAAAAAAAAAAAAGAAGA
>NW_006921845.1:55788-63423 GCF_000298275.1 Orycteropus afer afer | reverse complement strand
TTGATAAAATTGAACACCCATTCCTGATCAAAACTATCAGCAAAACAGGAATAAAAGGGACATTCCTCTACATAATAAAGAGCATATATGTAAAACCAACAGCCAACATTTTTCTCAATAGAAAGAGACTGAAACAGTTACCTTTGTAAACAGGAACTAGACAAGGATGCCTGTCGCTGTTTACCAGTGGGAACCTGAAGGATCGGAGCCACTGAAGAAAATTTACAAGAGAAAAGCGAGGCACAGATGGACTAAGAGAATTCTTAGACCCCATTTATTGTTAGTACAGTTTATAAATCATATTGAGAGCTATATTCGTGCAATACTAAAATCTTATCAAGGCTTACAAAGAACAAGGTTTCTAAGATGTCTGTAATCTCTAACTGAGTACAGGTGCAGAAATCATAAACATTCTTTACTGAGAACTACGAGCTTTCTTGAAGGTCACAGTGAGTTTTGTCGAGAACTTCTTGACCTGGAGACTTGCTGGCGCGCCCTTATTTTGGATAACTGTGTTCAGCGTTCTTCCCGCGAGTGTTCGCAGCAGTATTCTAAACAAGGCATGCAGCTTTCTTTCCCAGGACAAGAGTCCAACTACTCCTCACAATTCCCTCTTTTTTATTTTTTAAAGAAAGTTACTAATCTGATTATTTTTGTCTCGCATTTGTTGATGAGAGATTCTGGCTGGCAAGAGGAAGTATCCTACAAGAAAAATACATATACAAATAAATAATGAGGTAGCTGAACTTCCCAAACTATGAGTTAAACTTTGCCACCATGCTCTTGGATCTAATCCTTCCAATTGTTGTACAATCTGTTCAGTAAGATTCTGAAATTCAGCCCTAGGGAGTATTTCATTGAATGTAT
Source organism: Orycteropus afer afer (assembly GCF_000298275.1). Lineage (NCBI taxonomy): Eukaryota > Metazoa > Chordata > Mammalia > Tubulidentata > Orycteropodidae > Orycteropus > Orycteropus afer. Next base: position 62,556 of record NW_006921845.1, on the reverse strand, counting down.
CAAATACCTGCTGTTTGAATTCATTAACATCTAAACTCAAATTTCTTCTTAAATCTTGTAAATGATATTTAATAAGATCCCATGAATGCTTAGTTTCATTGTACCTAGTAGGAGTTATACAGAAAGATGTAGTATTCCAATCACATCTCATATATACCTATTTTTAGGGTTCCATAAGTTCATCCCCTAGCCACAGAACTGTTTGTTCTAATTCTCCTACTTTATCTTCTAAATCTGAATCTATTTTGTTAGTACCGTCCATAATATATGGGAAGAATTTTTCCAGTTGTGGGCAAAATCATGCGTTTGAATAGCAGATTGTAACACTATTTCTGCTGCAGCTGCAGTGGCCATTACAAGTATCAATCCTACAATAGCTGCAATTAACCATTCTATAAATCTTTTTGCTCTTTGTAACCATTTTTGAAATATATTCATTTTTAAACCTGCAACAGGGTCTTCTTGCCAGGTTCATGTTAAATTTACTGGAAGCCATATGCTAGTTCTGGTACGTAATACTAAAATACTTTCAGTGCTGTTCAATTGTACAGTATTATTAAGACACATACACATTTTGCGATTTAGACATTCTACACTTCTTGTTGTTGTTGTTGTTGTTGTTATGTGCCGTCGAGTCGGACCCGACTCATAGCGACCCCTTCTTGGGTTTCCGAGGCAATATCACTACAGAAGTAGATTGCCCCATCTTCCTTCCGAGGAGTGGCTGGTGGGTTTGAACCGCCAGCCTTCTGGTTAGCAGTCAAGTGCCTTAGCCACTATGCTACCAGAGCTCTCATTAAATATTATATTGCCTATAGCTAGTAATAAGGTAACTTAACATAGGTTTGCATGTTATATGTTTTGTTATATACAAACATAAATTGGGCTATGACTTTGAAGTTCCAGTTAAATTGGTTGACCAAGAGGATAAACCATGCAATGCAGCAGGTCATTTCCACAAATCCCATAGCTCAGGTCCTATACTGTTGTTGTTATGTGCCTATGCTAGTATTGGTTATAATTCTTGGATGAGGGGGAGAAAGATCACCATCATGCCATGCCATTAAATAAGGGTGTGTATGTGAAAACGTAGTATTAGTATGATTCCAGGTAACCATATCAAATAAATTGCAAAGGGTAGTATTCATTTCTTCAGAACAATTTGTCAAAAATTTCCCATGAGGTCTCTAGTCTACAACTTGATATTTTCCAATGGTGATCTTTTTCCCTGTTATAGATTGGCACTGAGACCAAGTCAATGTTTATATACAAAATGCTTGTAAGTGATCTCCTCACATACAGGATCATCAGATTTGCCTATCTCTGTGATATTTCTTTCTGTAAAATTCTGGAATGCATAAGCTAACAAAGCACCCATTACATGCCCAGATTTGGTAATGGTAAAGTAAATGCCCACATTTGATCTGACAGATTTAAACACAAAGTTCCATTTCCAAGACAAAGTGGCAGAATTTCACATCCTAAAGAAATGTTCATAAAAGTTCCTTACTCATTAGGGTATTGTGATCCCTTGGTCTTCCATGACCCCGGCATATGCACAGTATTATTAGTATATACAGCTAGAGTATAGTCAGCCCAATTCACCACCTGTAACAATGGTGGGTGTAGAATATAAGCCCGATATACATATGTATGATTAACACTCACCATAGAAGTGCAAGATATAATGGTTACCATAGCTAGAAATAATAGTAAATAATAGGAGATCCAGTGCTTCTGACCACCTTTTCTGCTATATATTATACTGTATAGTATAGGTGGTCTCATGTTTATAGTAAATCCATTCCAACGGTTTGTCTTCTTGTGCTAATATTCCTGTACGAGAATATGGAGTATCAAATATAAATAAGCACAAAGGTAATCCAGGTTTAAATCTAGTAGCAAAAGAGATTTTTAACTGATTTTCTACAAATTGTAACTCCTTTCTTGTTTTATCTGTCAGCTCTCTAGGACTATTTAAATGATTTTATTTGTTCCTAAATAGGTAAAGACACTTTATGATTCATCTTCTGCCTCTGTTTCCTCTTCAGAGTGAGAACAGCCATGGCTTGCACAGGGTACTGTGGCTCTCCCATCATGGTCACAATAGGTGGGGAGAAAACATCTTTCTTGGGCTCTGTCCATTCCTCGGGAAGTGGAATTGGTTGGGCCATTTTGGGTTTGGACTTTCGGAAGAGGAATCCATATTGTTCAGCTGGGTTCATTCTGGGGAGAGGTAAGACCAAATCCTTTGTCTCAGATGTACAATATTTCAGGCTGCCAAATATTATTTTCATCTTTATACCAAATTTTTTCACTAACTTCCTGTAAAACATTGTCACCTTGCATATATGTCTCAGCTCTAGTGATTCTTTTTTCCTGAGGGTAAATTAAAAAAAAAAAAATTAAGGTAAATAATGTTAAATAAAACATATCCTCCCTATCTTGGGATGTAATTCCCCCTTTTATATTTTTAAAAATTTTGGAGTATTGATTTTTTAGAGTTTTATGTGTTTGTTTAATGATAGCCTGACTCTGTGGGTTATAAGGAATTCTAGTAATATGTTGTATGCCCCAGTTTTCACAAACTGTTTAAAATTTTTTAATGGTATAAGCAGGCTTATGGGAGCTCTGGTAGCATAGTGGCTAAGGCACTTGACTGCTAACCAGAAGGCTGGCGGTTCAAACCCACCAGCCACTCCTCGGAAGGAAGGTTGGGCAATCCTACTTCCATAGTGATACTGCCTCGGAAACCCAAGGAGGGGTCACTATGAGTCAGGGCTGACTCGACGGCACATAACAACAACAACAACAACAACAACATTGTTTGTTTTTATTTGTTTTGGAATTCTCAAAAATGAAAACGTCTGATATAAATGAGTAATTACATATCCTGCTTTTTTCCCCTACCATAGGTGTAATCCAAATAAATCTGTAATAAGTATTTATGACAACATGTACATATTCCCAAAGAAGGAATATGAGTTACATCCATTTGCCATAATTCATTAGAAGAATTTCCTCTTGGATTTTCCCCATAACTCCATTTTTTTAAAGTAAATGGTCTACAAATAAGACAACTAGTAACAATTTTCTTAGCTTGTTTTAATGGTATTTTGTAAAATTGGTGTAATCTGCCAGTATTCGTGTGTAAAGTGAGATGTTCTTGTGGATTATCAAATATAGCCTTTGTCAAGATATCAGCTTGTTGATTACCATAAGCTAAAGCTCCAGGTAAAGAAGAATGTGCTTGTATATGTGTAATAAATATAGGATGTGTTTTCATATGGACTTGTTCCTGAATTTGTAATATTAAGGGAGCTATGATTTCATGAGATGAGGATGTTAATCCAGTTTCTACATTAAATAATAAATGAGCAACATAAGCTGAATCAGATACAATATTCATCGGTTCTTCAGTCAACTTTAACAACTGCAATAAGGTAAATAATTCTACTTTTTTAGTTGATTGAAAATTAGTTTGAAATGTCTTATAAAATTTTTCAGACTAAATAGCAGCTTTACCAGTACTGGAACCATCTGCAAAATATGTGGGGGCATCTATAATAGGTTGATCTTGGACTATAATACTAATAACCCATTTTATTCTTTTGAGAAAGTTCCATAATTTTCCAGAAGGAAAATGACATCCTATTTTTCCATAAAAGTCTGCTAATTCTGACTGTAAATCCATAGATAATGGGTATATTTCATTAAAATCTGTCATTTTAATAGATAATATTATAACATCTGGATATTGTCCTAAAACCTGAATAGATCTCTGTCATCCTGATATAACAATTTTCCCTATAAGAGTTAAGTAAGGAATAATTGTCTTATTGGTCTCATATTTATAATAAATCCATTCCAAGGGTTTGTCTTCTTGTGCTAATATTCCTGTATGAGAATATGGAGTATCAAATATAAATAAGTATAAAGGCAATCCAGGTTTAAATCTAGTGGCAAAAGATATTTTTAACTGATTTTCTACAAATTGTAACTCCTTTTTTGTTTTATCTGTCAGCTCTCTGTTGTTGTTATTGTTGTTATGTGCCATTGAGTTGGACCTGACTCATAGCGACCCCTCCTTGGGTTTCTGAGCAGTATCACTATGGAAGTAGGTTGCCCCATCTTTCTTCCGAGGAGTGGCTGGTGGGTTTGAACCGCCAGCCTTCTGGTTAGCAGTCAAGTGCCTTTAGCCACTATGCTACCAGAGATTATTTAAATGAGGATCTCCTTTTAAAATGTTAAATAAATGTTGTAGTTGATATGTAGGTATTCCTAAATATGACCTAATCCAATTTATATCTTCTAATAATTTTTGAAAATCATTTAAAGTTTTCAAAGTATCCTTTTTGATCTGCATCTTTTGAGGTTTTACTGCAGTGCTATCAACTACAGTTCCTAAAACAGAAAAAGGAGAAGTGGTCTGTATCTTTTCAGGTGCTATAGCTAATCCATGCTTTTTTAAAGAGTCTTGCACTGATTTGTCTATCATTTGCAATTGATCTAGCTCTTCATGAGCTAGTAAAATGTCATCCATATAATGAATAATATAAACTCTTGGATATTTTTCTCTCACTGGATTCAACATTTTTGCCACATAAAACTTGACACATAGTTGGGGAATTAGACATCCCTTGTGGCAAGACCTTCCAGTGATGTCTTTTCATAGGTTCTTTTTTATTTTCAGATGGCACTGAAAAGGCAAAATATGATCTGTCCTCTGGATGTAAGGGGATAGTATAAAAAAAAAACTTGTAAATCAAGGACTACTAGATTTCAATTAATAGGGATGGCTACAGGACTAGGCAATCCGGGTTGTGAAGCCCCCATGGTTTGTATGTTAGCATTGTTGTTGTTGTTGTTATGTGCTGTCGAGTCGGACTCAACTCATAGCGACCCCTCCTGGGGTCCAAGGCAGTATCACTATGGAAGTAGATTGCCTCATCTTTCTTCTGAGGAGTGGCTGGTGGGTTCGAACTGCCAGCCTTCTGGTTAGCAGTCAAGTGCCTTAGGCTCTATGCTACCAGTGCTATTTCTCAAATAAATTAACAATCCCCATTTACCTGATTTCTTTTTAATGACAAAAACTGGTGAGTTCCCGGATGAGAAATATTCTTCTATATGCCCCTTTTGCAGTTGTTCAGACACCAGTTCTTTCAGAGCCTGTAATTTTTCTGATGTCAGAGGTCACTGAGGTATCCAAATGGGTTGTTCAGATTTCATTTTATCTTTACAGGTTCAATTTTCTTAGTGACCCCTATGAAAAAAGATACCTAATTCTGAAATGATCATTTTTTTATCTTAATGTTGTTAAAAGGATATTGTGGCATTATTTGCTTGGTTTCAGAATATTCTGCTATTGGTTGTTTAGTTCCTTTTCCCCATTTAATTTTGTCTGTTACATTTCTACTGTTGTTGTTGTTATGTGCCGTTGAGTCGGACCCGACTCGTAGGGACCCCTCCTTGGGTTTCCGAGGCAGTATCACTACGGAAGTAGTAGGTATTATTAATTCAGCTCCCCATTATTGCAGTAAATCTTTTTCCCTTAAATTCATAGGTGTTGCCAGCACATAGACTGTAAGATGGCCATTAATTTATCAGGTCCTTCACATCGTAAGGGATGAGAACTTTTTTGTATATCTTTTCCTAGTACTGTACCTATACGTTCGATGGAACAATCTGCCGTTTTCAAGGGCCATCTGGAAGGCCAAAATTTTGTAGCTATTACTGACACCTCAGCTCCTGAATATACTAATCCTAAAAAAGTTTTTCCATTTAATTTCATTTCTATCAAAGGATGACTGGATTGTTTAATTAAAGTATTCCAATTGATAAACACTTTATCAGTAGATCCAAATCTTCCTACCCTTTTGTTCTGTGAGTGACCAATTGGTATGTATGGAAGCAACAACATTTGAGTAATTTTATCCCCAGGTCAGAAGGTACAAGGAACAGGAGTTTTAACTAATACACAAATTTCTCCTGTATAGTCACTGTCTACTACTCCTGGTATAATTTGAGTTCCTTTTAAGTTCATACTAGATCTTCCTAAAATTAAGCCCACAGTATTTTCTGGCAATGGGTTATAACATCCTGTTGGAACTTTTGTTGGACCTGTCCCAGCATGTATATTGATAATATAGAGTACAGTTAAATCTACTGCTGCACTTCCTTGGGTGGCAGGACTGAGTGATAAGACGGAAGGTGTATGACTGTACTCTTTACATTTTGGTTGCACCATGTCTCCTGTTTATTGATCCAGGCTAGAGGAGAGCCCCTCCTGAAGTTTCCTGGTTGTAACATATTTCCTGCCTTGTTAAATTTAGATTTATATTCTTTTGCCTAATGTACTCTCTTCTGGCATCGAGGACATAGCCCGGGGCTAGGTTAGTATTATTAGGAAGATTTGGTTTTTGAAAGCCTTTTAAAGTTCTACAATCCATTTTTAGGTGTCCTGACTTACCACAATTAAAACATTTTAATTTTGCCTGTTGTTGCATTGTGTATATGGCAGAAGCCATAGCTTTAGCTTCAGGAGTATGTGTTCCTATATTTCTGTATAATTTAAGATAGTCTAATACTCCCCCTCAATCTATATGCTGAGCAAGTAATCCGAGAAGCTGGACTATATGAAGAAAAACATGGTAACAGGATTGGAGGAAGAATCATTAACAACCTGAGATATGCAGACAATACAACTTTGCTTGCTGAAAGTGAGGATAACTTAAGGCACCTACTGATGAAGGTTGAAGAATACAGTCT
>NW_006921845.1:50224-55288 GCF_000298275.1 Orycteropus afer afer | reverse complement strand
TGGTAGGGTGGAGGGTCGACGAAAGAGGGGGAGGCCTTCAAGGAGATGGATTGATACGGTGGCTGCGATGATGGGATCAAGTATAGCAGGGATTGTGGGGCTGGCGTGGGATTGGGCAGTGTTTCGTTCTGCTGTGCATGGGATCGCTATGAGTTGGAAACGACTCCACGGCACTTAACAACAACAACAACAACAACAACAATACTCCCCCCGATTCTCTATGGGGTCTAATGGTAGCCTGACAATTTTCATTAGCAGTTTTAAAAGCCAATTGTCGTAATAAAGATTCCATAGTAGGTTTGTTTTCTACTTGTCTTTCTAAAGCTTCTTGTAGTTTAGAAATAAAATCTGTATATGGTTCAGTGGGTCCTTGAAAAATTTTAGCATAACTTCTTCCCACTTCTCCTGAAGGGGTAAGTTTATTCCAAGCAGTTTTTCCAATTTCCCTTATTTAATCTATTGCTGCGGGGGGGTGTATTTAATAACTGTTGTTGTAAGTCCATAAAATTTCCAGATCCTGTAAGCATTCCATAAGTTGACCAGGAGTATTTCTATTAATTCTTGCCTTGAGGGTAGCAACCTCAGATACCCACGTTCTCCACTGCAAATAATCTTGAGGAGAAAGGCAAGATTTAGCTACCATGCTCCAATCATAAGGTATCCATTCCTCAGCAGAGGACCATTGAATAAGTATCTGTGTAGTAAATGGAGCAGTTGGGCCATACATAGTGCAATATTTCCTTAATTCTTTTACTGTATTTAAATTTAAGGGTTGATGTACCACCTGATTATTTTGTCTAATAACAGGAAATTAAAGAAAGAATCTAAATCTGTTCCTTCGATACCCTGATGAAATTTTCCTACCAAGCCTTGTTCTAAAGGAGAAAAAACCTTCACTCTTTTTATTGTTTTATCTTTAAGTTCCACATTCTGCATTAAGGTAGTTAAGTCCTCATCTTCTTTAAGGGGACTCTCAAAAATCTTATTTTCTTTTTCTGAAAACATTGGTGTAGAAGGTTCTACTTTACCCTCACTTTCAGTAAACATTCCTTCCCCAGCTAATTTTGCCTTATTATAAGTTTCATTATCTAACTCATATTCATGTAATGACAGAGCTACTTGATGATGTAAATTATTTATAGGAGTGGAAGGGACATCTTTTTTAGGTTCAATTTCTAAAACTTCCATCACAACTCTAATCATAGACCACATTGGTCAAAAATCTATAGGAATATTCTCTCCTTGTCTGATAGCTTTCAAAACATTATTTTTCACTCTTACCCAAGTTTCTTCATCTAGAGTCCCTTCACCAGGAAACGATGGATTATATTTTATAACTACTTCCAAGCACTTTTGAATTCCAGCTAAAGGCACCTTAGCTCCATACTGTTTAAGAGTACAATGTAACAATGTAGCAAAAGTTACACCCTTGGAAGATTTTTGCCCCATTACCCTGTCATAAATGAAATTCCTACTTACTTCCTTTTGTAGGGCAGCTCTCGATTCCGTCAATAATCCTTCTCACAGAAGCCTTTCAGGTTCCTGTTTGGGCGCCACTTGTCGCTGTTTAGCAGTGGTAACTTGAAGGATCAGAGCTGCTGAAGAAAATTTACAAGAGAAAAACGAGGCACAGGTGGACTAAGAGAATTCTTAGACCCCATTTATTGTGAGTACAGAGTTTATAAATCATATTGAGAGCTATATTCATCCAATACTAAAATCTTATCAAGGCTTACAAAGAACAAGGTTTCTAAGATGTTTATAATCTCTAACTGAGTACAGGTGCAGAATTTATAAACATTCTTTACTGGAAACTATGAGTTTTCTTGAAGGTCATAGTGAGTTTGTTGAGAACTTCTTGACTTGGAAACTTGCTGGCGCGCCCTTATTTCAGATAGCTGTGTTCAGCATTCTTCCTGCTAGTGTTCTCAGCAGTACTCTAAACAAGGTGCACAGCTTTCTTTCCCAGGGCAAGCGTCCAACTACTCCTCACAGAAGCCCTCTATCACCACTTCTATTCAAAATTGTATTGGAAGTCCTAGCCAGGAAAATAAGGCAAGAAAAGGAAATCAAAGGCATCCAAATAGGTAAGGAAGAAGTCAAACTATACCTATTTGCTGATGATATGATCCTACACCTAGAAAATCCAAGAGACTCAGTCACAAATCTACTGGAACTAATTGAAAGATTTAGCATCGTGGCAGGATACAAGATGAACATCCAAAAATCAGTTGTATTCCTCTACATCAGCAAAGAGATTACTGAAAAAGAAATAAGGAAATCAATACTACTTACAGTAACTACCAAAAAAAAAAAAAAAAAAAAAAAACCTTTTTAATACATTTTATCAGGGACACAAGAACCTGTACAAAGAAAACTATTATAAAACTCCTTCAAGAAACCAAAAAAGATCTACATAAATGGAAGACCATCCCATGCTTGTGGATAGGAAGATGGAACATTGTGAAAATGTCACTTCTACCCAAAGCAATCTATACATTCGAGTCAACTTCAATCCAGATCCCATCAAAATTTTTTAAGGATAAGGAAAAACATTCACTAACTTTATATGGAAAGGAAAGAGACCTTGAAAAAGCAAAGCACTATTGAAGAAGAAGAACAAAGTAGGAGGTCTCATACTGCCAGATCTCAATACCTACTATACTGCCATAGTAGTCAAAACTGCCTGGTATTGGTATAATGACAAGCACATAGACCAATGGAATAGAATTGAGAACCCAGAAATAGATCCATCGACTTATGGTCAGCTGATCTTTGACAAAGGGTCTAAATCCATTAAATGGGGAAGAGAATGTTTGTTTAATAAATGGTGCTGGCAAAACTGGATATCCATTTACATAAAAATGAAATAAGATCTGTACCTCATACCATACACAAAAATTTACTCCAGATGGATCAAAGACTTAAATGTGAAACCTAAAGGAAAAACTAGGGGTCTTAATATATGGCATAAATAGACTATCAAGCATAACCCAAAATGGACAAACAACAGAAAATAACCTATGAATGTTGTTGTGTGTTGTTATGTGCCATCAAGTCAGACCTGATTCATAGTGGCCCCTCCTTGGGTTTTCGAGGCAATATCACTACAGAAGTAGATTTTTCAACCTTCCTTCTGAGGAGTGGCTGGTGGGTTTGAAACATCAGGCTTCTGGTTAGCAGTCAAGTGCCTTAGGCACTACACTACCAGAGTTCCTACCCAGATGAATGGGACATTCTAAAAAATTAAATTTTTGTGTGCTTCTCCTAAAGAGTTAAAAGAGAACCTATAGATTGGGGGAAAAAATTGACAATGACATATCTGACAAGGGACTTATCTCTAGAATTTCTAGAAAACTCCAACACCTCAACACCAAAGAGACAAATAATCCAATTAAAAAATGTGTAGAAGACATGAATAGACACTTCATCAAAGAGGATATTCAGGTGGCCAACAAACACATGAAGAAATGTTCATGATCATTAGCCATTAGTGAGATGCAAATCAAAACAACAATGCCACACCACCTTGCCCCAGCACTAGTAGCAAAGTTCAACAAGACAGAAAATAACAAATGCTGGCAAGGATGTGGAGAGATTGGGACTCTCATACACTGCTGGTGGGACTATAAAATGGTATAATTCTGTGGAAAGCAGTATGGCGATTCCTTCCAAAACTAGAATTAGAAATACTATTTGACCCAGCATTCCATTACTAGGTATATATCCTAAAGAAGTGAGAGCCATAACAAGAGCATACATATACACACCCATGTTCATCACAGCAGTATTTACAATAGCCAAAAGATGGAAACAACTTAGTTGTCCATCAACTGAAGAATGGATAACCAAACTATGGTACATACATACAATGGAATACTATGTAACCCTAAAGAGTAACGTGGAATCTGCAAAACACCGCATAACGTGGATGAACTTGGAGGACATTATGCTTAGGGAAATATGTCAATCATGGATAAATATTGCATTAGTCCATTACTGTAAAAAGTCAAGTAAAGGTTTACATATGGAAGGAAATTTTCTTTGTTGGTTACCAAGGGTGGTGGAGGTGGGAAACACTGTTAGATAGGTAGAAACAGTATTGATTTGGGTGAAGAAAAGGGTGATGCACCAAATGTGAGTGAACAACATGGTGGCATAGAGGAAGAGAAAGACATAGAGAGGTACATGGGAGGTACAGACAACAAAGATGAACTCTTTTGCACATAGAGTATTGTGTTGTCAGTGAAGGCAAACATGGCTATATGGGTGGCTAGATGGGTGGACAGGTTGAATTATTAGCTATGTCTATGCAGGGGGTGGGAGCTCTGGTAGCATAGTGCCTAAGGCACTTGACTGCTAATCAGGATGCTGGTGGTTCAAACCCACCAGCTACTCCTCAGAAGGAAGATGGGGCAATCTAGTTCGGTAGTGATACTGCCTCGGAAACCCAAGGAGGAGTCGCTATGACTCGGGTCTGACTCAATGGCACATAACAACTATAACAATATGCAAAGAGGAGTATGTGCCCAAGACCATGTATAGAGTGGGCAGTCAATGGTTCCACAAGTGTATGTGTATGTTCTGTAAGAATTCCCAGGTGTATAATAGAGCTAACAAGGGACAAAGCTGTAGTCACTTCTTGGCCACAGCCAGCTACCCAGAGGGAGCAAGTAGTTGGACCTGTGGACTCAGGACCATAGTTGCAGGGGACATCAAACTCAATTTTCATAACAAAACACAGTTCTATATCCTACTTGGGTGAATAGTGACTGGGATTTTAAAAGCTTGCAACCACCCATCTAGATGCAACAATGGGTCTCTCATCAAGAGCAAAGAAGAATGAAGAAAGCCAAAGATTCCTGGAAGCAATTAATCCAGGCAACTGGTACACCATGCAATCCTCAGCCTATATGACTATGAGGGCAGAAGAGCTAGATGGTGCCTGGCTACCACTGTCAACTACTTGGAGGGGGCTCTATGTAGGAGATCCTGAATGGAGTGGGAGAACAATTTGGAACAAAACCCAAAATCATTTTGGAAAAAAAAAAAAAAAGGAGGACC
>NW_006921845.1:37253-49663 GCF_000298275.1 Orycteropus afer afer | reverse complement strand
AGGTATTTTAAACAATTATTTTTTTATTTTTATGGAAAAAAAAGGCATTATTTCTCCATGTGAGGTTTGTAAGGAACTCATGGCAATATCTGCAAGATGCTTTCATTCAGTATTCAAATTAAAGTATTCTAAATATTACTGTTTTATGACATCATGATATCTAAATACTATTAGTAGAGATCATTGAAAAAACTTGACTTTTATATCTTAGATTTTTGTTTCATGATTTTCTATGTTTTCAACAGTTCCCAATTTTTTTTTTTAATAGTAGTTTAGCATGAAGCCCACTGAAGCGTTAATATCTTGTCACATCTTGTTTGCAATGTATAACGAAACAAGGGTAATAAATTACATTTGTGTGAGAATATTAAACACTTGGGAAGCAGTGGAGAGAAGGGGAAATTCTAATTGCTCCTTTTCCCAAGAGCTGGTATCTGTGAGATATGAATCTAGTGGGAGATCATTATGAATGCTTATTTCTAATCAGACCCTTGGCATCTATACCCATATCATAAATTCTTTCTATCAAATCAACCAACCATCTGAAAGGGCCTGATACCCTTGGGTATCAGCATCATATGGATTGAGACCAATGACTCAAAATAATTGCCAAAGGAGACTTTTGAGTTACGCCTCATTCAGCATCAAAGAGTACTATAAGGTTAGTATTCAGAAATACCCAGTAGGATCACCAGATTCATTTTGCCCTACAGAACAATGGAGGAGAAAAATATACTATGCTTAACTCTCTAGGAAGAAAGAGGATTGTATTTGAATCTCAGTCTTTGATTCTTAGAATCATAGAGTCTTTATTCTGGTCTCCCTCCTAAAGTATTTAATAATGAACATAACTAATTATATGTCTTCACTTGTCTTCTGTCTTAGGTATCTAGTGCTGCTATAACAGAAATATCACAGGTGAATGACTTTTACAAGTAAAAATTTATTTTCTCACAGTTCAGGAGGCTGGAAGTCCAAATTCAGGTTTCTGGCTGTAGGGGAAGGCTATCTCTCTCTGTAGACTCTGGAGGAAGGTGGGATATGATTTTCCCTTCTGAGCTTCTGCTCCTGGGCCATTTTCATGTAAATTGGAATCTCTCTTTCTCCATTTTACCATGATTTATTTACTAGTTTTGCTTTTAAAGAAGGTCTGCTCCACTTTCTTGTGTAATCTCTTTTACATTTCAAAAGAGATTGACTCAAAATACACTCTAAACTAATCCCGCCTTTTAAACATAATAAAGAAAACCCATTCTCAAATGGGATTATAACTACAGAGTGTTGTTGTTGTTGTTGTTGTTGTTATGTGCTGTGTGGAGTCAGACCCGACTCATAGCGACCCCTCCTTGGGTGGCCAAGGCAGTATCACTACGGAAGTAGATTGCCCAACCTTCCTTCCAAGTAGTGGCTGGTGGGTTTGAACCGCCAGCCTTCTGGCTAGCAGTCAAGTGCCTTAGGCATTATGTTACCAGGCTCCTAGAGGTTAAGATTTACAACACATATTTGTTGTTGTTGTTAAGTGCCGTTGAGTCGTTTCCGACTCATAGCGACCCCATGCACAGCAGAACGAAACACTGCCCAATCCTGCGCCAGCCCCACAATCCCTGCTATACTCGAGCCCATCATCGCAGCCACTGTATCAATCCATCTCCCTGAAGGCCTCCCCCTCTTTCGTCGACCCTCCACCCTACCAAGCATGACATCCTTCTCCAGGGAATGGTCCCTTCTGACAACATGACCAAAATAGGTGAGACGAAGTCTGGCCATTCTTGCTTCCAAGGAGCATTCTGGCTGCACTTCCTCCAGGACTGATCTGTTAGTTCTTTTAGCAGTCCACGGTACTTTCAGCATTCTTCGCCAGCACCACAACTCAAAAGCATCAACTCTTCTTCGGTCTTCCTTATTCATTGTCCAGCTCTCACATGCATACCAGGCGATTGGAAATATCATGGCTTGTGTCAGGCGCACCTTAGTCCTCAAGGAGATATCCTTGCTCCTCAGCACTTGAAACAGTTCCTTCGCAGTTGACTTCCCCAATGCTACACGTCATCTAATGTCCTGACTGCTGCTTCCGTTGGCATCGATTGTAGAACCAAGCAACATGAATTCCTTGACAACCTCAATCTTCTCTCCATTTATTGTGATGCTGCTCATTGGTCCAGTTGTGAGGATTTTTGTTTTCTTTATGTTGAGATGTAATCCATACTGCAGACTGTATTCTTCAACCTTCATCAGTAGGTGCCTTAAGTCATCCTCACTTTCAGCAAGCAAAGTTGTATCGTCTGCATATCTCAGGTTGTTAATGATTCTTCCTCCAATCCTTATACCACGTTTTTCTTCATATAGTCCAGCTTCTCGGATTATTTGCTCAGCATATAGATTGAATAAGTGTGCAGAAAGAATACCACCCTGACGCACTCCCTTCTTGATTTTAAACCATGTAGTGTCCCCTTGTTCTGTTCGAACGACAGCCTCCTGGTCAAGGTACAGATTCCTCATGAGTACAATCAAGTGCTCAGGGATTCCCATTCTTCTCAATGTTATCCATAATTTGTCATGATCCACACAATCAAATGCCTTTGCATAGTCAATAAAACACAAGTAAACATCTTTCTGGTATGGTAAACACATATTTAGGGGAGAAATAATGCAATCCGTAACTTCATTCTAATATTTACAGACACAAGTTTCCTTATGACCTACCTGCCTTATAAATTTATGGCAAACACTTCTTTGTTTATTCATTTCAATTTAGGTATAGAGATATTTTTGTTCTTTATATTTACTCTATATTACTTATCTCTAACCATCTTTCAACAATTTAACTGAAAACATATTTACTGAGAATCACTTTATACAAGGCACTGTGTTAGGCTGTACTAAGTCTATAATCTATGAAAGAGGAAAAAAACAGCAAATAAATCATGACAATTAATACAGAATTAAATGAGTGAATGATAAATGTAAACAAATTTATGGATGTATAGGAAATGTTTTTATTAACTTGAGTACTGTAATATGTCTTAAATATTATATTAGATTTCATAATGAGAGAAGCTGGAAGAAGAAGAAAGTTGAGGAAACATTATGAATCAAAACCAAGAGCCTACCAAATGCCCTTTTATGAAATAGCTAAAGTATGTGATTTTTGTTGGGAAATAAAAGAAGAAATTAAAATAAAAGAAATATGTTGTTATCAAAAACCAAACTCACTGCTGTGGAGTCAGAGCCAACTCAAAGCGACCCCTTGTTGGGTTTCTGAAGCTCTATCACTATGGAAGTAGATTGCCCACTTTCCTTCCAATGAATGGCTGGTGGGTTTGAACCACCAGCCTCCTGGTTAGCAGTCAAATGCCTTAGTCACTACACCACCAGAGCTCTTATTAGATGTAACAAATCTTCGAATGACATGAAAATCCATCTGAAATTTATTTATTGACCATGGACAATATTGATGAATTTTAAGAGTTTAATATTCAGTAAAATATTTGTAAATCTCTGTATTAATGAAAAAAGGACCAAGAGGGAATATATGCCGAGAAAATAAGTTATGGCCATCATTATGGGAATAAAAATGGTGGTCAAATGAAAGATATTTTAGAGAGAAGCTCCACAGTTTGCAGTGAAAACAACAACACTAACACTGATTAAGTTTTTACCAACTAAGAAAATTCCAGGTGTCATTTTATTTAGTTTTCACACTATTACTAAGACATAATCCAGAGGACTAGAGAAAAGTAGTTTGCCCAAGGTCACACAGTAAGTATGTAGTTGAGCTGAGATTTGAATGCAGGACTGTCTAACAATATCAGAGCTCATTAAATTTATAAGCTATGAAATGCTGGAATTGAAAGAGGTATTATCCAATGGTATATCAATTGTTCCATCCAGTGCTTTTGTCCTTGATCAACATACTGTATATGCTAAGTTTTGGTTATGCTTGAAAACGTCTTGTTATGGGCACGTGCTTGCACATCAAGTCAGCTGATTTCATTTCTGGATATGTCTGACTGCTAGAATGTTCTTATTTGTTGTGGAAAAAATACATCTCTCTATGGTTTCTAGTAGTTAGTTTTATTTCAGTCTCTTGAAAATATATAAAAAGGGTTTTAAGAAAAAAAAATCACTGACATTGAGTTGATTCCAACTCAGACACTACAGGACAGAGTAGAACTACCCTATAAAGTTTCCAAGGCTATAATCTTTACAGAAGGAGTGCACTACACATTTCTCCCACAGAGGGGCTGCTGGGTTCAAACTGCCAAGCTTTCAGTTAGAAGTCATGTTCTTAAACACTGTGCCACCAGGGTTCTTTTAGAAAGAGTTCCATACCCCTTAATTATGGCAACATTTTAAACATTTAGAGATTGCTGTCACATGCTGCATTACAGTAAATTGGTCCTCCTAGCAATAGTCCTCCATTTTGTTATGTATTGTAAATCCAAGTTTGTATGTCTGTTTAGCGTGGCATGTATTTTGAGTCCTGCCTTGCTGGAGGGTGTGACTCAAGTCATACCCATAATTGCTTGAGGGTATACATGTGAATGTTCTGGGAAAGTTCACTCTCTTGCTTTGCTCCTTTGTTTCATTCATCATCCTCTCACTCCAGGACTTGAGACAACAGCCAGTCATCTGATCCACTGATTTGGGTTCACCAGCTCCTGCAACTGTGCAAATGCAAAGAATCCTCCATACCTAACTATGGACTTGGAACTTGCCAGCCTCTGAGGCTCCACCACCACGTGGCCAGTTTCCTTGGCAGTTTGTGAGTTCTGTGAGATATTATAGGGAAATATGGAACCCTAAAACAGAAAGGAGAGTATTGAAGGAAGAGGAGGGTTTGAATGTTAGAGATGATGGAATGATACAGCAACTTGCAAAAACTGGGCATTTGGGACATCTTTAACCTCTGCCTCAAAAGGACCAGACTCGTGATGACCTTTCCAAAAGAAATCATTTGAGCATATTGTTGTTGTCGTTGTTGTGTGCCATCAAGTCAGACCCGACTCATACCAACCCCTCCTTGGGTTTCCAAGGCGGTATCACTACGGAAGTAAATTGCCCAATCTTCCTTCCGAGGTTGGGCAATTTACTTGAGCATCTTACGTGAACTTTTTTTTTTTCCTAGTTATATACTCCCAGTTGTTTGAGCTATTTTTCAAAAGACAAAGTTTCTAAATACGTTTTCTGAAACTGCCCAGTTTATCTATATTTCACATATTGTATCCCAGCTGAACATAGTAATCCAATTTTTATTAAGTAGGACTATGAATTTTTGTTTTATAGAATATGGTTGTTTTCTTTGCAAATGTCAACAAAAGACATATAAGACTTTGTAAAAATCTCCATCACACTATTGATGAGAATTGCACTTAGACTGAAATCCATAACTCTATGTTGCATGTGCTCTACTAATCCATGTCTCTGTAATCTTTAACTTCTGTAGCAAACACATATAGAATAGATAATTACAAAAATTGGCCAGCCTAGAAGACATGTAATGTTTGTCTTCCAAAACCCTTCATATATCTGGATAATATGCATAGTCCTCTGACCTCCAGCACTTCATCCATGAAGTCAAATTAAAATAGAGATGTAGATTGCCCCATCGTCTTTCTGCAGAGTGGTTGGTGGGTTTGATCCACCAACCTTCTGGTTAGCAGTCAAATGTCTTAGGCATCAAGCCATCAGAACTCCTTAAGCATGATCTACATCTCCCCCGCCACAGGGGGTGGAATACGTGACCTAAATGTAGATCATTGTATTACTTCCCTGTGATTGTTAAATTAGGAACTATAGAACACAATACCTCACTCTTGGTGAAACTGCCGAGATATAAGCATAGGATCAGCCTGCAGTTAGGTCCCTGCCTTGTGGTCTATGTGAAGGAAGCTTGGAAAAGAACTACAAAGTCTTAAGATGAAAAGGTCTTGTTAGCTATCCAAACCTTCAGCTATTTTTAGTTAGAATGTTAGTAAGTAAAACAACTTAGACTAATACAAGTATTTCCACAGGTTTATGTCCACAATTTTATATTAATTATAAAAGGTATTTACTACTTGTCCTTAGGAGCTCTGGTAGCATAGTGCCTAAGGCACTTGACTGCTAACCAGTAGGTTGGCGGTTCAAACCCACCAGCCACTCCTCAGAAGGAAGGTTGGGCAATCTACTTCCATATGATACTGCCTCAGAAACCTAAGGAGGGGTCGTTATGAGTCGGGTCCGACTTGATGGCACATAACAACAACAATACTTGTCCTTATTCAGAGTCAAATAGAAATGTGATTATATGCCTTTTTAATATGTGACATTAATGATTACATATTGAATATAAGAACAGAAGAAACAAGTCCTGAGGGAAAAAATAATAATAACATTCCTTCTGACTGACCAAAAAAATTCACAAATTTGTGTTTTCTCAAAAACATTTGTAAAATATCTTAATTATAAGATTCTTGAAGTGTATGATTCCTCTTGTGGTGAACCGTAATCATTGGATCTTCCAGGGACACAGGAGAGGCTCAAGAGATCTCCAGAATATTAATCTATTTTGATAAAGGAAAAAAATAAGGATCTCCACAGAATTATTATCTCCCCTCCACACACATGCATACATATGTACATGCACTCAAACACACACACTCACATACACAGAGTGAACTTCTTTTCTTTTCTTTTTTAGAACCTGTTGTGAGGAAAATGGAGCTTAGAAATTATTCCTCAGTAACTGAGTTCATCCTCACTGGGCTAACAGAACATCCTGAACTCCAGCTACCTCTCTTCCTCCTCCTCTTAGGAATCTATGTGGTCACTGTGGTGGGGAACCTGGGCATGATCACACTGATTAGATTTAGTTCTCACCTTCACACACCCATGTATTATTTCCTCAGCAGTTTGTCCTTCATTGATTTTTGCCATTCCACTGTCACTACCCCAAAAATGCTGGGGAACTTTGTGACAGAGAAGAACATCATCTCCTACCCTGAATGCATGACTCAGCTCTATTTTTTCCTTGTTTTTGCTATTGCAGAGTGTCACATGCTGGGTGTAATGGCATATGATCGCTATGTTGCCATCTGTAACCCATTGCTTTATAACGCTATATGTCTTATCAAATCTGCTTCTGGCTTATAGCAAGAGTTTATATTTTGGGTATTATTGGGTCTACAATTCATACAGGCTTTATGGGGAAACTCTTTTTCTGCAAGACCAATGTAGTTAACCATTACTTCTGTGATCTCTTTCCACTCCTGAAGCTAATCCTGCTCCAGCATTTATATCAATGAGTTATTAGTTGTGGGACTGAGTGCATTTAACATAATAACTCCTGCCTTAATCATTATTGCTTCTTACATCTTCATCATTAGCAGCATTCTCCACATTCACTCCACTGAGGGCAGATCCAAAGTCTTTAGCACTTGCAGCTCTCACATCTTGGCTGTAACAATATTTTATGGTTCTGCAGTGTTTGTGTACCTGCAGCCATCTAATGTCAGCTCCATGAACGAAGGCAAAGTGTCATCTGTGTTTTATACTACTGTCGTGCCAATGCTGAACCCCATGATCTACAGTCTGAGGAATAAGGATGTCAAATATGCTCTGAAAAAAATTCTAGAAAGTAGAGCTCATGAATAGAATCAATGCTATAATGTCCTACTAGATTCAAATCTTTAGTTTGCTGATATATATAATTCAGTTAATTCTTGAAGTTTGTGGGTTCATTGACACTTCTTTCACCTATATAACACATGGCTAAAATTCCTTTTCAAGCTACACCTTCCTTCAAGCCTATATATTACATTAAATATATAGAGAGAAACACAGAGAATAAAATCCAAGACCCTTTAGAACGACAGGAAATATAGTTTCACTTTTTGATAATATAAATAAAAAAGAACAATGATGATGATGATAATGATGATGCAAGTAATATACATTATTGAGATTTAAAAAAATGTCAAACTCTATTCCAAACACCTTAAGTGCATCACTTTATTTAATATTTACAGTATTCCTCCAGAGTAAGTACTAGTAGTATTCCGCTTTTAAAGATGAAGAAATCGAATCTTACAGAGTTTTTATAACATGTCCAGAGTCTCAGAAAATAACCAATTAACTCTCAAAACAAACCTGAGAAATTTGACTCCAAGTTCCATGATTTTACCTAAAGTGACACTTAAAGGTAACTGCAGGAGGTCTATGGGCACCCCAAGAATTCTGCACACACCAGGTATGACTAATTCCCTATATGATTGTGTTGTTGTCCTCTGAATATAGTCCATTACAATTTCACCTTTTTTGACATAATCAAAATAATCAAAATCCTTCAGATCTGTGTGAGCAAAGCAAAATGGAGCATAACTAGAAACTTCTTCATTATGGTGACTCCAGTTATTGTACATGGTATCAACTATTTGTTTAAGAGCAGCCCCTCAAAATTATTTTATCTTGATACCATTAATGATATGGTTCTTTATGATTCAATTTCTCACAAAAGCTAAAAATCAGGCTACGTTGTATCACTTCCATGTTGATTGTTTTGTTTTGCCTCATAATCTTAAAACAGTCACTTTTCATGTAAATTTTACCTTGAAAACCTTTTCTTCTCTCTCCTCATTTTATTGCTTTTCTGCTTCAGGGTATTAACATCTTCTAATTGTGACATTACATGATAATTTAAACACTCAATTGCCTTACGTTTCTCTCCAGTTCAAATTCATCCTACTCATTACTGACAGATCAACATTCTTTGTGTGATTTTCTGTGCTCCTCATCTATTTATCTGATGTAACAACTGGAATAATTTACCAGTTATAGGACAGAAATAAATAATGCCTTTACCATTGGACAAGAAAATGTAGTTGTCCTGGTTACCTAGTGCTGCTCTGCCAAGAAATATAACACTAATGAGATGACCTTAACAAACAGGAGATTATTCTTAGAATTTGGAGGCTTTAAGTCCAAGTTCAAAGTACCAGGCTCTAGGGGCTGGGTGAAATCCCCCTCAACCTTGGGGTCCAGCTCTGCCTCCTGCTCCTGGCCCACTGGAGCTAGAGGCGTTTCTTCACTCAGACAGCTGCTGGCTGCTGAGGCTGAGAAATCCCAAGGTTGACAAGTAAAAAGGCACTGTCCCAATGTTAACAAACCACACGGCAAGCCATTAACTTAAGTCCATTTAAGTCCCAAAGTTGGCAGAGCATAGGAGGCTGCTGAGCAATGACATGGCTACATGCAGGGTCCAAGTGTGCCATAGGCTAGAGACCATTCTCAAAGCTTCTCCTTATAAACAGGAAGCAGACTACATCCCAAAGGCAGCTACTCAGCTGCTTGTGGTAGATCTCACCATGGAGCTGATTGCCAGTCTCATCATGGGGAATAACTACCATCAGCTGCCCAGCCACTCAACCAGGCCCAGCCAAGTTGACAAACAAACTGAACTACCACAGTAGTCTTGTTGGGTTGGCTCCTGAAGGACTGGTGCATGATGTCATATAGAAAATATAAACTAAGTGAAAGTCAATGGTCTTATAAAGGATGAAGGGAAATGCCTGTGCAGATCAAGAAATGAATGTCATATTTAGGGTAATATAATCAATCTGCACACTGAACTCAAGGCAACCTGGCAGGAAGCAAGTAGAGAAGAGTATGCAGAAGAAAGTAAATGAGCATCACTATGGAAGTATACTAATTCAGTCTTGGCTTTGTAGGTGAGTGCAGTCATTAAAATTTTTTAAGCAGAGAAGTACCTCAATTAGTTTTAAATGTTAGTCATATCATACTTAAGCTGTTATAGAAGATAGATGGAAAGGTAATGAGATGATCTGTTCTAGCAAGATGGAGGAATAGGCAGACAGGCTGAACAGACCCTCTACAACAAAGCAATGAGAAACCAGTTGAAACTGATACAGAAGATGATCTGAGAACCCTGAACCTTGAAGGGAAGGATAAAGAAGTGGATTAAATATCAACTAATAGAAGAACCTGAAGGAAAAATGTGAGTAAGGAGACAAACAGAGTTGCAGACTGTCAGCTGTTCTGAGGACACAGCCATTTTGAACATATTTCGATAGCAACACAATTGGGTCTGCTCACTAAGGATTGTATGGACAAGGACTGCATTGTTGACTGAGTCAGAGAGGAAAACAATAAATAAGGAGACAAACAGACCAGCGTTTGTCCTGAGGGTGCAGTTATTTTGAATATTTGCAAGTGGCAGGTGGTCATCTTGAATACACACAAGTCGTTTCTTACCTGGGCAGTAACCTAGGAGTTAGCTCCATTTGCCAAGGACTGTATAGGTGACTGCACTGGAGGCTGATGGCTAGAAGGGTGCAATATATCTCTTGTTACTCTTATACCCCAAACCCTCTTGATGAACAGAGGTACAGCCATCCTCTGTCACCACCCACCTTCTTGACCACCAGGAATTCCATTCCAATCTATACCCTGACAAAGCCTAGTTGCCATGAGCTCCCATGCCCTAGTTTTGTTTTCAATCATTTGCTTCTAAATTATTTTTTTAATCTTCCTTCTTTCTTCATTTTTTCCTTCTCTTTGCTGTCCCTGGTTCTCCCTTATTTACTAATTTATTTTCATTTTTCTCTTCCCTTTTCCTGATTCCCTTTTGTTTTTCTTTTTCTGTTTCTTCACTTCCCTTGTTTTTCCTTTTGCAGTTTTCGCACTTCTTTACAATTCTTTTACTCTTGCTCTTTTCTCTCATTCCTCCCTCCCTAGATATTGTGGCTTTTTTTTTTTCTTCTTCTTCTTTTTTTCATTATCTTTCTTTTACCTTTGTAAATACATTTTGAAACTTTTTCTTCTCAATTGTATTCTTTATTCTTTGGTGTGGTGTGTGTAATTGTTCCTAATTTTTTATGTAGTTTGAGTTTTTTGTTTTCTTGTTTTAAATTTTTTGGTGGGTTTTTTTTTTTTTTTTGTCTGAGTGGTAGACTGCAACTGTTCCAACACAACCCAACAATACCTGCACCTCTTGCTGCCCCACCCACTCAATAATGTCCACCACTTGTTTTTGTACCAACTGACCAACAATAGATGGCAGCCAATACCAGCTAATCTCACCCTCAACTGCTCCTTACAAACAGCAAGCAGAGATCTGTGAACACACTCTCATTCTCTATGATACTCATCAGATCACACCATCAGGAGACAGGTAGTGAGTGCCTAAGTGCTAACAACTGGCAAATACAGGAGCAGAGTACCCTGCTTACACAAATATATCATAGCAAAATGAAGGGAAAAAACAATCTTGGACAAATCACACCAACATGCAGCCACAAATTAAACATAAATACAACTGTCTCAGAGACAATAGACCATCACAGTCTATACAAAGAAGCAAGATGAAGTAGTAGAAACAAGGAACCAGGATAAAAACCTCAGGAAGAAGCAGCATTGAAATACCCTGATATAGAATTCAAAGGAATTATATTTGAGTACCTACAACAGATTGGGGAGTGCTGGTGGCATAGTACATAAGGCATTTGACGGCTAACCAGAAGACTTGTGGTTCAAACCTACCAGCTACTCCTTGGAAGGAAAATTGGGCAATCTACTTCTATAGAGATACTGCCTTAAAAACCAAGCAGGGATCTCTATGAGTGAGAGAGAGATAAAGGAAAACACTGACAGAATTCAGCAAAACACAGAAAAAAAAACTATAGAGTGATTTAAGAAAAAAAAATACAGGAACAAATTGACAAAATAAACAAAAAAATATGGCATTCTGGTAAGATGGTGGAATAGGCAGACAAACAACACAGACCCTGTTCAACAAAGTAAACAGAAACCAATTAACACAGATACAGAAGATAATCCTAGAGCCCTGAGCTTTGACAGGAAGGATACAGAAGGGAACTAAACTCCAACTACTAGGAGAACCTGCATGAAAACACCAAAGAAGGAGACATACAGAGCTGCAGACTGTAGGCGATCCTGAAAGTACAAGTGGGTTGGATAATGCCAAGTGGTGTTAGGACCTAAGAATTAACCTAAAAATCTGCCCTGCTAGCCGGAGGCTGCATGGAGGACTGCACTGGTGGCTAGTGAATAAAAGTGGAAGCAGTGAAAAGGGAGACAGATGAGCTGTGGACTTTTGGTTGTCCAGATAGCACAGCCATATTGAATGTTTACAAGCAGTTCAACAATTTTTGGTATTTAAAGGGACAACATTCTATCAGATTCCAGGGACTTAACAATAAGCTCTACTTGCCAGGGACTGCAAGGACATACCAGACACTGAGGACTGGAAAGGTGCAATATTCCTCTTACACTTATACCCCACAACTTCTTGGTGAACAAAGTGTGGCAAGCCCTCACTCCCACCCACCTTCCAGGCCACCAGGAATTCTATCTCAGTCTTGAGTTCTAATGAAGCCTGGGTGCTCTGCCCC
>NW_006921845.1:34702-35218 GCF_000298275.1 Orycteropus afer afer | reverse complement strand
CTTTGATTTCCCTTTCTTGCCTTATGGCCCTGGTTAGGACTTCAGTACAATGTAGAATAGAATTGGTGATAGTAGGCATCCTTGTCTGGTTCCTGTTCTCAAGAGGAATGGTTTCAGTCTCTCTACATTGAGAAAAATGCTGGCTGTTGGTTTTGCATAAATGCCCTTTATTATGTTGAAGAACGTCCCTTCTATTCCTATTTTGCTGAGAGTTTTGATCAGGAATGGGTATTGCATTTTATCAAATGCCTTTTCTGCATCAATTGATATTATCATGTGTTTCTTCTCCTTTGTTTTATTTATGTGGTGGATGACATTGATTGTTTTTCTAATGTTGAACCATCCCTGCATATGGGATATGAACCCCACTTGGTCATGATGAATGATTTTCTTGATATGTTGTTGCAGTCTATTGGCTAGAACTTTGTTGAAGATTTTTGCATCTATATTCATGAGGGATATTGGTCTGTAGTTTTCCTTTTGAGTGATGTCTTTGCCTGGTTTTGGTATCAAGGT
>NW_006921845.1:0-10233 GCF_000298275.1 Orycteropus afer afer | reverse complement strand
GGAAAAGAAAAAATGCTGAAAACTAAGACCTGGTAGGGGAAGAGTAAGAATAATGATAAAAATGACAAAATATTAATAATATTAGTTGTTTTAAAACAGACAAATACAAGCATACTAATCACCAGAAAAAAGGAAGTGAAAATGAAAAAAATTAAAATTAAAAAAGAGCAGGAAAAAAAAAAAAATCGGTGGAAGACAGGGCAGGGCACCCAGGCTCCATCTGAGCACCAGACTGTGATGGCATTCCTGCAGGCCCAGAAGATAGGTGGGAGTAGGGGATGGCCACACCTCCATTCACCAAGCATGTGTGGGGTATAAAAGTAACAAGAGGAATGTCTTACCTTTTCAGTCTTTCAGGTCCCGAGTATCCTTGGGGTTGCTAGAAAGCAGAATGTGTTCTTAAGCCCCAGGAATCTGCAAGAGTGCTGTCTCTTTAAATATCCAAATAGTCAGGCCACTTTTTAAACCTTCAAAATGGCCCTCTGGTCCAGCAAAAGTCCACAGTTCAGCCCACCTTTCTCTTCATCTTCTCCGTTTATTCCCCAGTCACCATGTACAGTCCTCCATGCAGTCCCTGGCTAGCAGGGTGATTTTTAGGTTAATTCTTAGGTCCTACCACCACTTGGGAATCTCCAAGCTGTGTGTGTCATCAGGGTCACTCAGGATCGCTGCCAGACCACAGCTCCGTATGTCTCCTTTTTTGTATTCACGCAAATTCTTCTGCTAGTTGGGGTTTAGTCCAAATCTGCATCCTTTCCTTCAAGGCTCAGGGGTCCAAGATTATCTTCTGTGTCTGTGTTAATTGTTTTCCCTTTTCTTTGTTGAAAAGGCTCTATGCAGTCTTTCTGCCTAGTCTGCCATCTTGCTGGAACTCTCCCAATAAATTTTAAAACATTGAAATACAGCAAAGCAACTTCTGAGATCACAAAGCTAAAAAAGCAAAAATGAGCACTAGGAAAACCAATGGAGAAAGAGCAAATGTATGGAAACTGAATGACACCCGCCTCAAAATTGACGAGGTAATAAAGATATAAAAAATTAAATTAAAAAATTGAATCAAATGAGAAAGAAAACAGAACATACCAAAATCTTTGGGACACAGCAAAAGCAGTGATAAGAAGCCAATTTATAGAAATAGATGCACATATCAAAAAAGAAGAGCCAAAATCAAACCCTTAGCCAACATCTCCAACAATTACAAAAAGAGCAGAAAAAAAGCCTGGAGTCACCAGGAGGTAGGAATTAATAAAAATTCAAGCAGAAATAAGTGAAACAGAATCTAGAAAGACTGTAGAAAAAATCAAGACTAGAAGATAGTTTTTTGAAAATATTAATAAAATTGGGAAAAACACTGGGAAACTTCACAGAAGAAAAGAAGGAGAAGACACAAATAACATGAATAAGAAATTCAGTGGGTAACATCACAACAGAACCAACAGAAACAAAAAGAATGATATCAGGAGACTATGAAAAACTTGCTCTTATGCAAGTACAACTTGAAGTTGAAGACAATTAAAACAAGTCCACAAGAGCCAAAATATGATCTTGAATTTATCCCTCCTGAATTTAGAGACCATCTGAAGAACAGATTTGATGCACTGAACACTGATGACTATAAACCGGAAGGATTGTGGGAAGACATCAAGATCATCCAAGAAGAAAGGAAGAAGTCATTAAAAAGACGAGAAAAAAAGAAAAGATCAAAATGCATGACAGAAGAGACTTTGCAGTTTGCGAAAGTAGCCAAAGCAAATGGAAGAAATGACAAGATAAAAGACCTGACCAGAAGATTTCAAAGAGCATCTCAAGAAGACAAAGCCAATTACTATAATGAAATGTGCAAAGACTTGGATTTAGAAAATCAAAAGGGAAGAACACAGTTGGCATTTCTCAAGCTGAAAAAACTGAGGGAAAAATTTAAGCCTTGAGTTGCAATACTGAAACATATTATGGGCAAAATATCAAATGATGTAGGAAACATCAAAAGAAGATGGAAGAAATACAAAGAGTCACTGTAGCAAAAAGAATTGGTAGATCTTCATCCATTTCAGTAGGTGGCATATGATCAATGATATTGAAGGAAGAAGTTGAAGCTGCATTGAAGGAATCACCAAAGAACAAGGCTCCAGGAATTGAGGGAATACCCATTGTGATGTTCCAACAAATGGATGCCCCCCTGGTGGCATTCACTCACTTATGTGATTTGAAAGACAGCTACCTGGCTAACTGACTGGAAGGGATCCATATGTGTGCCCATTCCAAATAAAAGTGATTCCACAAAATGTGGAAATTACAGAGCAACATCATTATTATCTCATGTAAGTACAATCTTGTTGAAGATAATTAAAAAATGGTTGCAGCAGTATATTGACAGAGAACTTCCAGAGGTGAAAGCCAGATTCAGAAGAGGGCATGGAACAAGGGATATCCTTGCAGATATCAGATAGATCTTGGCTCAAAGCAAAGAATACCAGAAAGATGTTTACTTGTGTTTTATTGGCTATGCAAAAGCATTTGATTGTGTGGATCATAAAAAATTGTGGATAACATTGAGAAGAATGGAAATTTCAGAGCTCTTGATTGTACTCATGAGGAACCTGTACGTAGACCAGGAGGCTGTTATTCAAACAGAAAAAGGGAACACTGCATGGTTTAAAGTCAAGAAGAGTGTGTCAGGGTTGTATCCTTTCACCATACTTATTCAATCTGTATGCTGAGCAAATAATCCAAAAGCTGGACTATCTGAAGAAGAACATGGCATCAAGATTGGATGGAGAATCATTAATCACCTGAGATACACTGATGACACAACTTTTCTTGCTGAAAGCAAGGATGACTTAAAGCACTTATTGATGAGGATTGAAGAATACAGAGTGCAGTATGGATTACGTTTCAATATAAAGAAAACAAAAATCCTCACAACTGGATCTATAAGCAGCATCATGGTAAATGGAGAAAAGACTGAAGTTGCCAAAGACTTCACATTGTTTGGTTCTACAATCGATGCCAATGGAAGCAGAGGGCAGGACATTAGGTGATGTACAGTACTGGGCAAATTGGCTGCAAAAGACCTCTTTCAAGTGTTGAGGAGCAAAGATGTCTCCTTGAGGACTAGGGTGCACCTGATACAGCCATATTTTCAATCACCTCATATGCATGTGAGAGCTGGACAATGAATAAAGGAGACTGATGAAGAATTGATGCTTTTGAGTTGTGGGGCTGGCAGAGAATGCTGAAAATACTGTGAACTGCTAAAAGAACTAACAAATCTGTCCTGGAGGAAGTACAGCTGGAGGGCTCCTTGGAAGCCAAAATGGCCAGACTTCATTTCACCTACTTTGGTCATGTTATCAGAAGGGACCATTCTCTGGAGAAGGATGTCATGCTTCCTAAAGTGGAGGGTCCACGAAAGAGGGGAAGGCCCTCAATGAGATGAATTGACACAGTGGCTGGGGCAATGGGCTCAAGTATAGCAGGGATCACAGAACTGGTGCAGGACTGTGCGGTGTTTTGTCCTGCTGTGCATAGGGTTGCTATGAGTCAAAGACAACTCAACAACACCTAACAACAACAACATGAAAAACTGTACTCCAAAAAATTTGAAAACCTACAAGAAATGGACACATTTCTAGAGACATACTACTTAACTAAACCAACACAGACTGAGGTAGAAAATTTGAACAGACCCACAACAAAAGAAAAAATTGAAAAGGTCATTAAAAAAAAAAATACCAACAGAAAAAGTCCTGGCCCAGATTGGTTTCATTGGAGAATTCTACCAATCATGCAGAGTAGAGCTGACACCAACCCTACTCAAACTATTCCAGAACATTGAAAAAGATGGAATCATCCTAAATTTATTTTATGAAGCAAGCATAACCTTGATACCAAAACTAGGCAAAGATGCCACTGAAAGGAAAACTACAGATCAATGTCCCTGATAAATAAAGATGTAAAAATCTTTAACTAAATCCTAGCCAACAAATTCCAAAAACCTATCAAAACAATAATATATCATGACCAAGTGGGATTCATAACATTTATACAAGGATGTTTCAACATTAGAAAATCAATCAATGTAATATATCACATAAGTAGAATAAAGGAAAAAATAAAAATCACATTTGATAAAAATCCAACACCCATTCCTGATAAAAACTCTCAGAAAAAATAGGAATAAAAGGGACATTCCTCAACATAATATAGGCCATATATGCAAAACTAATAGTCAACATTATTCTCAATGGAGAGAGACTGAAAACATTCACCTTGAAAACAGGAATGAGTCAAGGATACTTTCTCTCTCCACTTCTATTCAACATTGTATTGGAAGTCCTAAAGAAAGGGAAATTAAAGCATCCATACTGGTAAGGAAGGAATAAAACTATCCCTATTTGCTGATAACATGATCTTATATATAGAAAGGGAACTCTGGTGGCATAGTGCCTAAAGCACTTGACTGCTAACCCCAAGGCTGGCAGTTCAAACCTACCAGCCACTCCTCGGAAGAAAGATTGGGCAATCTGCTTCCATAGCGATACTGCCTTGGAAACCCAAGGCGGGGGGTGGGGGGTGGGTCACTATGAGTCAGAGATGACTTGATGGCACATAACAACAACATACATACATACACAGAAAAGCCAAGACACTCAGCAAGAAAACTACTGGAAGTTATTGAAAGATTTAGCATAGTAACAGGATACAAGATCACCATACAATAATGAGTTGGATTCCTTTACACTAACAAAGAGCTCTCTGCAAATGAAATAAGGAAATCATTACCATTTAAAATAGGTACCAAAAAGATAAAATATTTGGGAATAAGTCTTTCCAGGAATAAAAAAGACCTATACAAAGAAAACTACAAAACACTACTTCAAGAAACTAGAAGAGATCTACATAAATGGAAGAACATACGATGCTCATGGATAGGAACAGTGAACATTGTGAAAATGTCAATACTACCCAAATCTCTATCCCGATCCATATTCCATCAACATTCTTTAAAGTCATTGTTTAACACGTTGTTGTTGTTGTTATGTGCAGTCGAGTTGGACCCAACTCTTAGCAACCCCTCCTTGGGTTTCCAAGGCAGAATCACTATGGAAGTAGATTGCCCAAACTTCCTTCTGAGGAGTGGCTGGTGGGTTTGAACCACCAGCCTTCTGGTTAGCAGTCAAGTGCCTTAGGCACTGCACTACCAGAGTTCCTTAGGGCTTGCATATTGGCTCAGGCTGAAGTTGGACCAAAGTTTAGGAATTTGAAGAAAAAAAAATTAACCAAAATTTGGTTAACAAGCATTTTGCTTCTGATTGATTTGTGGGGACAATCAATTTATTTACTCATTTATGAGGCAAACAATGAGAACTGGTAGGGTCTATGACTGGCTTGTTATAGGTAAATTTCTTTTCAACAAGCACTTGATTCTTGTGCACACAAAGTTTGGGAGGCATGTTTCTAGGTTTTAAAAATATTGTTCTCTGGTCCCAGACTTTGAGATCCTTACTTAATTTATATTGATGGCAGCCTTGGTATAGGGATTTTTAAAAACTCCTTTGATGGTTTAAAATGTAGAGTCAAAATTGAGAAACACCAATACAACTTAATCTTAATCTCTTTTAGGAATAATTGACCATAATTTATTTAACTCTATTTTATAGTAGCTCCCCAGATGTGATTGAGGAACGTATTGACCTTGATACATCCTGCAATCTAAGACTGCTTTCAATTTTTCCTGGTTTGGAAAAAGAAGAAGTGAAAATATATAAGAAATGAGGAATATAGGTTCCCATAATAAAATATTTATTTTAGATGTATGTTAGCAAGCAGAATTTAGATCAATAAGGACCACAAAAAGTTAAATATTACATTACTATTCCAAATTCTGACTTTAAGTCCTAAAATGCAATTGCATATAGATAGACTTTTAAATTAAGTAAGTATTTAACCAAGTGTCTATATACACAATAAAATAAAACATATTTTTATATAAGGAAATAAATGGATCAATTAATTTTAAAATTTGTAAACTCACTAACAATATAACTTGTCAGAATGTGCCCTGACACTCTAAAGCATGTTAGTCAAGGTGTGGACCAGAAGCTTCTAAGAAATGCAGAATCTCAAACTCCACTGAGACTTGCTGAAGCAGAATTTGCATTTTTACAAAATCCCCAGGTGATCCCTATGCACATCTTTTTAACACTATTTGACAACTTTAGAACTGATGGGGAAAAGTTAGATAACTGAAGAAATGTGAACTTTAATTTCAGCTTTTCTCCAGAGCTTTTCTTCCTGAGAAATGGAAATCCTTGGAGAGTTCTTGCCCCTATGTGATTTGGTACCTGGTATATGTAAGCCTGGGAGCTCTGGTAGCGTAGTGGCTAAGGCACTTGACTGCTAACCAGAAGGCTGGCGGTTCAAACCCACCAGCCACTCCTGGGAAGGACGATGGGGCAATCTACTTCCGTAGTGATACTGCCTCGGAAACCCAAGGAGGGGTCGCTATGAGTCGGGTCTGACTCGATGGCACGTAACAACAACAACAACAACATATGTAAGCCCAGAGCAAATCTTTATAGCCACCCAATCAATAGTGCTCAGCCTCCTGTGAAAAAGGAGGCTGTTTACTACTGTGAAGCTAGAGAAATGCAAACTGAAGATGTACAGTGGGAGACGCTGACCTGTGATGAGCACCTTCTAAAGTGATTCTGTGATGAGAATTGTGTCTTGTCCTCTCAGCACTGAAGATAGAGGAATTCTGGCTACCTAGAAAAACAAATTAAAAAAATGGGAGCTCTGGTGGGATAGTGCCTACGGCATTTGACTGCTAACTAGAAGGCTGGCAGTTCAAACCTACCATTCAAACCTACCAGCCCTCCTTGGAAGGAAGGTTGGGCAATCTACTTCCATAGTAGTGATACCGCTTCCAAAACTCAAGGAGGGGTCGCTATGAGTAGGTGGAGGAATGCTGGCTACTTAAGAAAGCCAAAACCAATATTCTTCCCATTTTCTTCCAAGTTAAAGGCAGCAAGTTGCATATAAAATTTGTCACTGAGGTTTCCAGGCAGAAAGAAGATGAGTGTGTTCATCTTGCATTTATTTCAATTATGAGGTTTGGAAGTAATTCCTATGATAATTCAGTCAAATATCCCTCTCAGTAATTCCATTCTTTACTTCATTTATTTGTAAAATATCTTTTAAGCACCAGAGACTGGGGATACAAAGAGAATAAGACTGACTTGGTCCATCATCAAGCCTCTAGTATAGCTCACAGACTGAAAATACGCTGTTGTCAAAATTACAGTTTGCTTTCTGAGCATGCAGGAATAAGGCCTAATCTATTCCAAGGAGTTAGAGAATATTTTTTTCTGATTACTTGAATATTAAATGAGACTTGAAAAAGATTGATATTTTTTTCCAGGCAACAGAGGGATAGTAGGTTGGTGAGACTATTTCAATTAAAATGAAGAGCAAATAAAAAGACAAGAGTTTAGGAGAGAGTGACAAATTCTGGAAACTGAAAGGAGCCAAATATGAACTAAGGCTGGAGAAGGACAAGAAGTATTATGGATATTCACCCTTTATCTTAAGAGCAATAAAGGAAATCCTTTCTACAGTGTCCCTAAAATTAGATCATCACCTAATTTCTGGTTGAGTTTATCCAAGACTAAGAATATGCAGTTCAATCCATTTTCAAGAACTCAAATTGTTAGAATATTTTTCATTTATACTGAGTAAAAGATACACCCTTAAATTCTTCAAACACTACACAAAATAAGAATCTCTTTTCTTTATATTTCCTTAAGTTACATGAGCATACTTGCTAGTTATAACATTGCCTTCACATATTTTCCAAGCTCTTTCACGACTTCTTTATTCCTTCCACATTGTTAATGTCTAGTCAATGTCTCTCCTCAAAAAGGACACCCATAACAGAAAACTCTGTATGTTATAAGTGTAGCAATATGCTTCCAAACTTCATGGCATGTATTGTTGTCACTGGGTGCGACAGAGTCAATTCTAACACTTAGTCTTTTCATGTAACAGCATAGAACTTCCCCACAGGGTTTACTTTTCTGTAATTTTTATGGAAGCAGATTGCCAAGTCATTCTCCAATGGAGTGGCTGGTTGGGTTTGATCTGCCAACCTCTATGTTGCCATGAGTGTTTTTCACTCATGTCACCAGGGCTCCTTCAAGGGACATGTGAAAATGATAATATCTCTACGGCGTAAGGAGGTAAGAAGATGAGGCTGCTTTAGGCCAATCACGACCAGCTAAAAGTCTATGCATGTCACAGGCCCAATCCCAATACCCAGCACCACAGCATTGTCATGACTCATTCATGGAAGTCCAGTTCCAGAAACTGCAGTTGGGATCCTATGTTATAGATCTTATAGGATTATTGCTCCCCATACTCTAAACATTGAATCTGTACAAACTAATTGCATTGTTATTCAGCCACTTAATTAATGGGATTTATTCAAAAGAATTAGGCTTTTATTTGTTTTCGAAGGAAATAGGCCCAAACCATATATATTGTATGCAAATAATTTTAACTAAATAAAGAACTTAAAAAAATTGCAAGATAAATTGAAATTATTTGTTTTAACTGTTCTCAGTAACTAGAAATTTTAGTGCCCAAAGAGTATGCATACTACCATAAGGGATTGGTAATCTCCAAATCCAATTTATCTGAGAAAAGAAAATATTGATGGCATTTAAATATCCAGTGTTCTTTTCTAATTGTACTCTCTTCCATTAGCTTTATAATTAAAACAAAGAGAAGGGCAGAGAACATCCTTAAGTTTTCTGATTCTCAATGACTCTGTTTCACATTTTGATATGAGATAGTAGCAATTTTATTTAATTGACTATGGTTAATCTCTTCATTGTCATTACCATATACACTAAATCCTTAATTCTCTACATTATACATAATAGAAACAACTCTATTTATCCTTCTGTAACCCAGTATCAAAGATCCCTGATGGTGCAGTGGTTAAGCATTCAGCTGCTGACTGAAAAGTTGACAGTTCAAATCTATAAGCTGCTCTGTGAAAGAAAGATGTGGCAGTTTGCTTCTATAAAGTTTTACAGCCTGAAAACCTTACAGGGCAGTTCTACTCTGTCCTGTCTCTATAAGTCAAAATCACTGAACAGCAATTTCTTTTTTTTTTAAATCTGGTGCTAGTTGCTTTTAGAAAGTTGACTCCATGTGTGTCCAGGTAGAACTATGCCATAAGGTTTTTAATGGATACATTTTTGGAGGTAGATCAGCAGGCCTTTCTTTCAAGGTGCCCCTAGGTCAATTCACACCTCCAACCTTTCAGTTAGCTGCTTAGTCCATTAACTATTTGTACCATCGAGGGACATAATATTTTGCCTCCTTAATCTTTCACTACTTCCTGACACAGGCCTGTTGGGGTGTATTAACAATGATTTGACTATTCACTGTATTTATTACTCCTACCAGTTTTATTTCATCTCTAAATTACATGATCAAGGCATCAACATATTAATCAATACCAAAATATTATGAAACATGTAACTGTATAGGATTTAGAGAATGACATTCATGTGGGCAAAAAGTACGTTATATGTATTCTGGAATAGAAGGTAGAAAGAAAAATGGAAAAGGTTAAAAGAAAAAAAAGCTCTCCACTTAAAGTTGCTTTCTCTCCTATTTTTTCTTTTTTTTTAGGTCTTTTGTGTGTGTAATGAAATAGATACAACATTTACCACTTCAATTATTTTCACATGTTCAGTTAAGTGATATTAAGAGATATTCTTTACACTCATCATGTTTTGCAATGATTACTATTATTCTTTTCCAAATTTTTTCATCACCCTAACACTTAGCATTCCTGAGTTCTGGTAGTGTAGTGTCTAAGGCATTTGACTGCTAACTAGAAGGTTGGTGGTTCAAACCCACCAGCCACTCTGCAACAGGAAGCCTGGACAATCTACTTCCATAGGGGTCACTATGAGTTGGAATCAACTTCATTGTAGTGAGTTTGTTTGTTTGTTTGTTTTTTTAAGCAATACCTCCCCATGACATTGCTTTCTTGATCCAGTAGTTCCCACAACTGGATAGTCATCAGAATTACCCAGATAATTTCATTTTCATTTCATTTTATTTTGGCTTGCAAAATTTCAGATATTTAAACCTTGCCCTCAATTATTCAGATTCATTATTTTTTGTCTTGGAATAGTAGTTCTGCATTTACAA
>NW_006921844.1:5084805-5088288 GCF_000298275.1 Orycteropus afer afer | reverse complement strand
TATCCTTCCCTTCAAGGCTCAGGGGTCCAAGATTATCTTCTGTGTCTGTGTTAATTGGCTTCCCTTTTCTTTGTTGAAGAGGGTCTGTGCAATCCTTCTGCCTAGTCCGCCATCTTGCCGGAACTCCTCTTTTATCTTTTAAGTCATTTCTCTCCTGATTCTCTTTGTTTCTGTTCTGAATAAACATTCATATCTCTGCCTACTCCTGTGGGAAAGTTTTTTGGACTGTCACTACCTACTCAGGAGGAAGTTTTAACCTCTGTAGAAAATTCCCATCACAGTCATTGAGTTGGTTCTAACTCATAGCGACTCTATGAGTCACTATACACTACTGCATGGTCTTGCACCTTCCTCACAATTGTTGCTATGCTTGAGCCCTTTTGTTGCAGCCACTGTGTCAATCCAACTCATTGAGAGTCTTCCTCTTCTTCTCTGACCCTCTACTTTACCAAGCATGACATCTTTCTCCAGGGACTGGTCCTTCCTGATAACATGACCAAAGTACAAAAGATGAAGTCTGGCCATTCTCATTTCTAAGGAGCACTGTGGCTGTACTTCAAACACAGATTTACTCTTTTAGCACTCAATACTCTTCACCAACTCTATCATTCAAACCCACCAATTCTTCTGCCCTCTCCTTTATTTGTTGTCCCGCTTTCACATGCATATGCAGCAATTGAAAATATCACAGCTTAGGCCAGGCACACCTTAGTATTCGAAGTGACATTTGCTCTTTAACACTTTAAAGAGTTCTTTTGCAGCAGATTTGCCCAATGTGATACTCATTTGATTTCTTGACAGCTGCTTCCATGGGTATTCATTGTGGATCCAAGTAAAATGAAATCCTTGACTACCTCAATCTTTTCTCTATTTATTATGATGTTGCTTATTGGTCCAGTTGTGAGGATTTTTGTTATCTTTACAACACTGGTATGGGTATTTTTTTCTTATGGAGTGTGTGTGTGTGTGAGATCTCAGAGCAGTGATGTTTTGCAGTCATAGCCACACTTAAGGACTTTTGTGTCTGGGAATTCTTGATTTAAGTGTATGCAAAGCATTGAGACCTGTACTAAAAATAGAGAGGTGTCTAGGTGAGAGTCCTTGCCTTCTAGAACATCAGTAGCCAAAGTGTGGCCCTTGGACCAGGAGCATCATCATTACCCGGCAACATGTTAGAAATGCAGGATCTCAGGCCCTAACCAGGACTTCTTGAATCAGAAGCTACATTTTGAGAAGAGTCCCAGATGTTTTGTGCCCAAGTTAGTTTAGAAAGCACTATTAGGAGACAAAGGAGCTCTGGTGGCATAGTGCCTAAGGCATTTGACTGCTAACCAGAAGGTTGGTGATTCAAACACATCAGCCACTCCATGGAAGGAAAACTGGGCAATCTACTTCTGTAAAGATTTACCACCTTAGAAACCCAAAGAGGTTCACTATGGGTCAGAATTGACTCCATGGCCTTGAGGGTTTTTTTTTTTTTTTTTTCTTTTAATTAGGTGACAATAGGTAAAATATGATTTTATAAATAGTAGGAGAAAAAAAGTTTCCCTGGAATGGGATCTAAATGTTGAGGAATCTCAGGGGGAAAAAAAAAAAGTTAGTATAAATAGGGATTGCTGAAGACTTCATGAAGAAAGGGGTTTTAAGTTGAGCCTTTGTTGTGGATTGAATTGTATCCCCCCCTCCAAAAAAAAAATATGCATCCATTTGGATGGGCCATGATTCTCAATGGTTCAGCAGTTAGGGTAATGATGATACCCCATGATGTGATAAGTCAATCAGATGTAAGAGAATTAAGGGTGGAATGCAACATCCTTAGTCCCATCATAACCCTGATTCAATATAAAGGGAGCTTTCCTGGGGGGTAGACTGCAACACCTTTCATCTTATAAAAGATAAAAGGAGAGAGAAGGGAGCAGAGAGGGGAATTACTACCACCAAGAAAGAAAAGCCAGGACTGGAGTGCATCCTTTGGACCCAGGGTCCCTGCACTAGGATCCTCCTAGGAGCAAGAGACACACACACAAAGAAAGCCTTCCCCTGGACCCAACATTCTGAATTTGGACTCCTAGCCTCCTAAACTGTGAGAGAATACATTTATGTTTGTTACAGAAGCATTAGATAACTAGACAGCCTTGAAGGAAGAAATTTCACGTATGCAAAGGTACAAAGATAGGAAGTGTTTACAGTGTTTGGGAAAGGCAAATACTCCCATAAGGCCAAAGGGATGTAGTGGAGATGAAGCTAAGAAGAGTAGAAGCAATCAAGGATATTTTCTGTATGGTTAAGAACCAAAACCACTATCATCAAATCAATTCCAACTCACAGTGACACTATACGACAGAGTAGAACTGTCCCCACAGGGTTTCCAAGGCTGTAAATCTTTACAGAAGCAGATGGTCTCATCTTCCTTCTACAGAGCGGCTGGTGGGTTCAAACTGCTGTCCTCTCGGTTAGCAGCCAAATACTTTAACCACTGCATCACCAGAGATCCTTATGGTTAAGAAAGCAAGTGGAATCCTATAGGTCAGAGGTCATGAACTTCATGAACTAGTGACCTGTGAACCAGAATTGGCCAACACAGTGTTTAAAATAATTTTGCTTAGTTGTGTCAAGAGAAAAACAAACAAAACAAAAAGCCTCTCAAAATGTTAAAAATACAATTATCAGACAAATACACAGTGAGCATTTGTCACATTTTATTTAATTAACAAGTGAACCAGCAGGAGGACATAGCTGGTTCAAAAAACAGGATAGGAGACACTGGAAAAAAAAGAAACTCAAAAATAAGACTGTTCAATTAGATCCAATACTGGTTAAGGACTTCCAAGACAATAAACATTCTTTCAGGTTATCTTCTCTTGTTGCTGTTAAGTGCCATTGAGTCGTCTATGACTCATAGTGACCTTATGCACAACAGAACAAAACACTGTCCAGTCCTGTGCCAGCTCCACGATCCTTGCTATATACGAGTCTATCATTGCTGCCACTATATCAATCAATCTCATTGAGGGCCTTCCCCTCTTTCATTGACCCTCCACCCTACCAAGCCTGATATCCTTCTCCAGGGAATGGTTCCTTCTGACAACATGACCAAAGTCGGTGAGATGAAGTCTGGCCATTCTCATTTTCAAGGACCATTCTGGATG
This sequence comes from Orycteropus afer afer, assembly GCF_000298275.1. Classification (NCBI taxonomy): domain Eukaryota; kingdom Metazoa; phylum Chordata; class Mammalia; order Tubulidentata; family Orycteropodidae; genus Orycteropus; species Orycteropus afer. Next base: position 5,085,139 of record NW_006921844.1, on the reverse strand, counting down.
CATTTCTTCCAGGACAGATTTGTTAGTTAGTTCTTTTCAGAAGTACTTCCAGCATTCTTCACCAGCACCACAACTCAAAAGTATTGACTCTTCTTCGGTCTTCCTAATTCATTGTCCAGCTCTCACATGCATATGAAGTGACTGAAAATACCATGGCTTGTGTCAGGTCACTTTAGTCCTCAAGAAGACATCTTTGCTCTTCATCACTTGAAAGACGTCTTTTGCAACCAATTTGCCCAGTGCTAAATGTCATGAGTTAGGAGCTCTGCTAGCATAGTGGCTAAGGCACTTGACTGCTAACCAGAAGGCTGGTGGTTCAAACCCACCAGCCACT
>NW_006921844.1:5082839-5084705 GCF_000298275.1 Orycteropus afer afer | reverse complement strand
TACTTCCGTAGTTATACTGCCTTGGAAACCCAAGGAGGGGTCGCTATGAGTCGGGTCCGACTTGACGGCACATAACAACAACGACAACAAATGTCATGTGATGTCCTGACTGCTGCTTCCATTGGTGTTGATTGTAGAACCAAGTAATATGAAATCTTTGACAACTTCTATTTTTTCTGTTTATCATGATGGGGCTTATAGGTCCAGTTGTGAGGATTTTTTGTTTTCTTTATATTGTGGTGTAATGCATACTGCAGACTGTAGTCTTCAATCATCATCAGTAAGTGCTTCAAGTCATCCTCACTTTCAGCAATCAAAGTTGTGTCGTCAGCGTATCGCAGGTTGTTAATAATTCTTCCTCCAAACCTGATGTCATGTTCTTCTTCACACAGTCTGACTTCTCAGATTATTTGCTCAGCATACAGATTGAATAAGTATGGCAAAAGGATACAACCCTGATGCTCTCCTTCTTGCTTTTAAACCATCTCCTTGTTTTGTTCAAATGACAGCCTCCTGGTCTAAGTTCCTCACGAGTATAATTAAGTGTTCTGGCATTCCCATTTGTGGTAGGTGTGCTGGTGTGTCAACTTGGCTGGGCCTGGTTGAGTGGCTGGGCAGATGGTGGTAGTTATTTCCCATGATGAGACTGGCAATCAGCTCCATGGTGGGATATACCACAAGTAGCTGAGTATCTGCCTTTGGGAATGTGGTCTGCTTCCTGTATATAAGGAGAAGCCTTGGGAATGGTCTCAAGCCTATGGCATGCTTGGACCCTGCATGTAGCCATGTCATTGCTCAGTAGCCTGCTGTGCTCTGCCAACCTTGGGACTTACAATGGACTTAAGTTAATAACCTGCCATGTGGTTTGGTAACATCAGGACTGTACCTTTTTCCTTGTCAACCTTGGGGCTTCTCAGCCTCAGCAGCCAGTGGCTGTCTGAGTGAAAAAATGCCTCTAGCTCCAGTGGGCCGGGAGCAGGAGGTAGAGCTGGACCCCAAGGTTGAGGGGCTTTTACTCCGCCCCTAGAGCCTGGCACTTTGAACTTGGACTTAAAGCCTCCAAATTGTGAGAGAATAAACACCTGTTTGTTAAGGTCATCCCATTTGTGGTATATTCTTGTCAGAGCAACACTAGGTAACCAGAACACCATTCTTCTCAATCTTATCCACAGTTTTTTATGATCCACACAATCAAATGTTTTTGCATAGTCAATAGAACACAATGTTTACGTCTTTCTGGTATTCTTTGCTTTCAACCAAGATCCACCTGACGTCAGCAATGATATCCCTCATTCCACATCTTCTTCTGAATCCAGCTTGCATTTCTAGAAGTTCTCTGTCAATATACTGCTGTAACCATTTTGAATTATCTTCAGTAAGATTTTACTTGCATGTGATATTAATGATATTGTTCAATAATTTCCATTCTGTGGGATTACCTTTCCTTGGAATGTACATATATGGATCTCTTCAATCAGTGGGCCAGGTAGCTATCTTCCAAATCTCCTGGCATAGCCAAGTGAGTGCCTCCAGCGTGACATCAGTTTGTTGAAACATCTCAATGGGTATTCAATCAATTCCTGGGGCCTTGTTTTTTGCCAATAGCTTCAGTGTACCTTCAATTTCTTCTTTCAATACCATTAGTTCTTGATCATATGCCACCTCCTGAAATGGATGAACATCAACCAATTCTTTTTGGTACAGTGACTTTGTGTATTTCCTCCATTTTCTTTTGATGTTTCTTACATCATTCAATATTTTGCCCATAGAATCTTTCAATATTGCAATTAGAGGCTTAAATTTTTTCTTCAGTTCTTTCAGCTTGAGAAATGCTGAGTGTGTTCTTCCCTTTTAGTTTTCTAACTC
>NW_006921844.1:5076876-5082129 GCF_000298275.1 Orycteropus afer afer | reverse complement strand
TTGCATTCCACTCACCAGTGATAATTAACACATCTTGATTGCATGTTTGGTCAATTTCAGACTGCAGAAGTTGATAAAAATCTTCAATTTCTTCATCTTTGGCTTTGGTGGTTGGTGCGTAAATTTGAATAATAGTAGTACTAACTGGTTTTCCTTGTAGGTGTATGGATATTATCCTATCACTGACAGCATTGTAGGAGCTCTGGTGGCATAGTGCCTAAAACATTTGACTGTTAACCAGAAGGCTGGAGGTTCAAACCCACCAGCCACTCCTTGGAAGGAAGGTTGGGTAATCTATTTCTGTAGAGATACTGCCTTGGAAACCCAAGGAGGGTTTGCTATGAGTCCAATCCTACTTGACAGCAGTGAATTTGGTTTTGGTTTTTGACACTATTGTACTTCATGATAGATCTTGAAATATCCTTTGTGATGATGAATGCCACGGGATTCTTCTTCAAATTGTCATTCCTGGCAGAGTAGATCATATGATTGTCTGATTCAAAATGGCCAAAACTGGTCCATTTCAGCTCACTAATGCCTAGGATATCACTCTTTATGTGTTCCATTTCATTTTTGACAACTTCCAATTTTCCTAGATTCATACTTTGTACATTCCGTGTTCTGATTGTTAATGGATGTTTGCAGCTGTTTCTCCTCAGTTTGAGTCATGCCACGTCAGCAAATGGAGGTCCCAAAAGCTTTACTTTATCCGTATCATTTAGTTGGTTCTACTCTGATGAGGCAGCACTTTCCCAGTCCTATTTTGAGTGCCTTCCAACCTAAAGAGCTTCTCTTCTGTCGTTGTATCAGACATTGTTTCCAGGCTATTCATAAAGTTGTTCAGTAAAGTATCAGACAGTATTTCTCTGCTATTCGTAAGGTTTTCCCTGGCCAATTCTTTGAGAAGTAGATGGCCTCTTCTTTCTTCTGTCTTAGTCTGTAAGCTATGTTGAAACCTGTGCACCATGTGCAATGCCGCTGGTGTTTGAAACACCAGTGGCACAGCCTCCAGCCTCACAGCAACATGCAAGCCACCACAGTACAACAAACTGACAGACAATTTTGTCTCCCTTAGCTTTTCGAAACCTCTCTTCCCTCCCCTTACCTACATCTTGCTGCCCTCAGCCCTGGCTTTTTCTGCCTTCCTGCCTTAGGAGGGGGCCTTCTACCTCCCCTTAACTGGATCCTGCTGTCATCAGCCCTGGCTTTTCCTGCCTCTTATCTTCTCTAAAACCAATTGTTGCTGATTCAAGAGGGACTCATTGCAATCAATGTCTGAGTAGAACTGTGCTCCATAGGATTTTCATAGATGTGACCTTTTGGAAGTAGATTGCCAGGCCTTTCTTCTAATGTATGCTTTGATGGATTCCAATTCCTGTGCAAAAGTTAGCAGGCAAGCACATTAACTGTTTCAACCCCCAAGGGTCTCCTATCAGACAGAAATCACGTTCAGCTCTATTGGACAAAAAAGAAATCCTTTGCATTTTATTAGTTTTCTACAAGTTAACATCCAACTTTAAAGAGTTGTAAAATGCTGGGATCCTAATTAATAATATATAGTAAGCAGAGATCAAACAAGTCTACATTTCCCCAGCGTCAGACAAAGCTCTGAGTACCTCAGACAGAGCTTCATGGCAGTGATTCTCAACTTGAACTCAATCAGACTCACCTGGAGGGCTTGTCAAGGCACCCAGTGCTGGGCCTTACCCCTCACAGTTTCTGATTAGCAGGTCTAGGGCAAGCCTTGAACATTTGTGCTCTGGAGAGGCTGATGCTTTAGGCCACAGTGCATAATTTAAGAACCACTGCTCTAGTATGACATTGAAATGAACTGCAGTTGTCCTTTTGCTTTATTTCCAGGTCTTGAATAATTTTTCTCAACAGTTGCCAATGCCAACATTTAGAAATCAGGAGATTTCTTTTTTAAAAAATTCTGATACTGGCTTCTCTTGAAAAATTGGAATGGAAAATCAAACCAAAGCAATTGCCATCAAGTCAATTCCAACCCACAGTGTCTGGATAGGACAGAATAGAACTGCCCCATAGGGTTTACAAGGCTTTATGGAAGCAGACTGCCACATCTTTCTGCTACAAAGACACTGCTGACTTTTTGGTTAGCAGCCAAATGCTTTAACCACTGCACCAACAGAGCTCCTGGAAAATTGGAAGGTCAGGAAATATTAAACCTACATTCTCCCATAATGACAATTGGCTGGAGCTGAGTATTAGTTGCTCCTTTTAATTGGAATGTTTATTCTCCAGTGTGTCACAGTCACCCCTGCACACACACACACACACAAACATCCCTCATTAATATTCTGGGCATTTGGTTTTATAAACTGTGCAAAAGATGGCAAAGATATCATGCAGAATTTTGTATCTTATCTGATCAGTTCAGACATTCAGGGCTGGCTTCCTAGGTGCATGACCTTAGCATTCACACAGATCCCCTTGCCCAGAATGGCCCCATGCTTGATTTAATGCTCCACTGTTGCCATCTTGAAATTTTTTTTAATTTTTGGACAAGGGACTCTGCATTTTCATTTTGCATCCAGCCCCACAAATCATGGAGCTGGTCCTGCAGGTACCCAAAGTTTGGGATCTACACTTAGATGTGATCTTCTCATTACTAGATTGCTAAGGGGAAGGGAAGGTAATTTCAGCAACAGAGAGCTGGGGGTTACTTCAGAAACCATCTTGCTCTGCAGACAAGATAATTACAGTATTTAATTTTAGGGCTACCAAGGTCCAGAAAGAAGGAATTAACTTGCCCAAGGTCATAGATAAAGCCTGAAAAAGGAGCCAAGTTGGAAATCTAAAGTGATGAGTTTGCAAGGCAATGAGTACAGAGGCTGCCAGTGAGTTTACGATATCTGACCTACCTTTGCAGACCAAAGAGAAAATTCTTGTTTGTCATTTACCTTAGCTTAGCTAACTCTGGGTTGATCAGGTTGGAGGAGGAGAAGGAGGAGGATAAAACAGAAGAGTGGAGGTCTGATCTTTAAGCTGATCAAGAAAACTGCACAAACAGATCAAGTTTAGAGTAAGGGTTGGGAAGGAGGAAGACGTTACATGAACTCCACCTTTGCGCTTGTTACAAAAGACAGACCTCCACCTAAACCATAAATAAATTGCAAAGGACAAAGGCATTCAGGAAAAATCTACCAAAGACGGCCCAACTAAAAATGGCAATCAAAGTTCAAGGAAGCACTTAATTTGAGCTGGCCCCACTTAGCTGGAAAATAGCTCAATTACTTACAAGCCTCAGCTGCCTGGTTTTAGGTTAACAGCTCCACACACCCAGTGAGAGAAATGAGTTCCTGCAGCTGATCGAGTGGTAAACTGGAGCGGGAGTTAGGCAAATGAATCAGTCCCATGTGGCCTTGCACCTGTGTGTATGTGGTCTTCTGGTTTGGGTGAGGTAGAGTCCCCTCTCCCATCCATCTGGCCCCTCAGAGATAGTCATGGAACCAAGGCCTGACTGTAGAACCCCATCTCTGTAACCATTGTGCCTGGCTCAGTGATGGGTATGTGGTCCTAAGCTGGACCAGTGAGCATCTTCCTCAAGATTCTTATAGTCTCCTCAAAAAGTCACTTCTTTCTCTGAAATAGTGAACAACATAAGTTTGGGAGTGTGAGTGGCCTTTTTTATAAACTGTGCAAAAGATGGCAAAGATATCATGCAGAATTTTGTATCTTATCTGATCAGTTCAGACATTCAGGGCTGGCTTCCTAGGTGCATGACCTTAGCATTCACACAGAGTGAAGTGAAATAGCAGCAAGAGATAGAATCAGGGTTCTAATAATAATTGAACCAGAGGATCCATCTGCACCTCAGGTCCACCTACACCTTGAACTTCTTACATGAGCTAATAGATATTCTTTTTTGCTTAAGCTAGTCCAAGTTAGGTAGGGGACAGTCACCTATGGCTGAAAATATAAAGGCCTCCTACATCTGAGGCACTATGCTAAGTGCTGGGATAATAATAGTAAACAAGACACATGTCATTCATATCCTTCTGATGCTTAGAGTCCAGTGAGAAAGACGAGAAGCAAGCAAACAAATACACATACATATTATATAAATGGATTGGGATTTATAAACCAGCGGGACCAAGAAAGAGAACAAGGAAAGAGGACTACTTTAGACAACATGGTTGGATAAAGCTTTCAGCTGTCTTTGAAGCCAAGAGTTACTTGCATAAAGAGCAGGAGGAAGAGAGGACCAGGTAGAGTACACAGCAGCTGCTAAGATGTGAAAGAGCTTGGTTCATTCAAGGAACTAAAAGAAGGCCTTCATTTATTCATGCATTCACATAGTCCACAAACATGCATTGAGCAATAACACAGTGCTAGGCAGAGGGAGACAAAGATAATAAAATGCAATCACTGTCAATTTGGCAAGATATATTGAAAGCTGTAAAAATATTCAAACTATTTGACCCAACAATTTCACTCCTAGGAATTTAGTCTAAAAAATAAAATAAGGTATTTTTGCAAAGATATATCTACTAGGATGCCATGATAGTTAAGGTTGTGTGTCAACTTGGATGGGCCATGAATCTAAGTGGTTTAGCAGTTATGATGCAGATTTCCCTCATGATGGGATCTGATATAATGTAATCACCTCCATGATGCCATTTGCTATGAGCAGTCAGTCAGTTGAAAGGAGTTTTCTTCAGAGTGTAGCCTGCTTCCAATATGTATGGACATGCTCTAAAGCTCTCTGGCTTTTTGCCTGAGATCCTGCATTTGACTCTTCATCATCTGGACTTGAGCCAGTATTGCCTCTGGACTTGAACCAGTATTGCCTGCTGCTCCTGCGATTGTTGCCTTCACAGTCTGTGAACCAACAACCTGCCATTTTACCTGCTGATATGGATTCATCAGCCACCAATGCCAGCAGCCTGCTGTATTGTCAGCTGATCTTGGGTTTGCCAGTCCCTGCAGCTGTGTCACTCACAAGAAGCCTCCAGCTTGACTTTTGACCCACAGACTTAGGACTTGCCAGCCTCTACAAATGTGTTAGCCATTTCCTTGAGATAAATTTCTCTCTCTCTCTCTCTCTGTGTATATATGTTGTTGTTGTTGTTATGTGCTGTCGAGTCAGCCCTGACTAATAGCGACCCCTCCTTGGGTTTCCGAGGCAGTATCACTACGGAAGTAAGATTGCCCAACCTTCCTTCTGAGGAGTGGCTGATGGGTTTGAACCGCCAGCCATCTGGTGAGCAGTCAAGTGCCTTAGCCACTATG
>NW_006921844.1:5025174-5045195 GCF_000298275.1 Orycteropus afer afer | reverse complement strand
CAATCATCTGGTTTCTCTTCTGCTGTTTGTGCATTTTGAATTATGCTTGATAGTCTATTTATACCATATATTAGGGCCCTTAAATTTGACCCTAAATTTTCCTTGAGGAATGTATAGTTTTAGGTTTCACATTTAAGTCTTTGATCCATCTAGAGTTCGTTTTTGTGTGTGGTGTGAGGTACAGATCTTGTTTCATTTTTCTGCAGATGGATCTCCAGTTTTGCCAGCACAATAAAAATTTTTTAAAAAAAAGAAAGAAAAGCCACTCACTGCTGATACTCTGTGGAGCGCCTTTCCACTTTACGTTTGCTGTTACCCAATTCATGAATCTTCTGCCCAAATAAACCTCATTTAATAGATAAATTTTAATATTGTCTTAGTTTCTTTCCCTAGAGTTGGTACCCTGAATTTGGACTTCTAGCTTCTTAACCTGTGAGAAAATAAATTTCTGTTAGTATCTACTTCCACAGTGATACTGTCTCAGAAACCCAAGGAGGGGTCGCTATGAGTCAGACCCAACTTGACGGCGGTGAGTTTGGGATGGTTTGTGTGGGATTTCAGTTATATTAGCATTAACAAACTAAGAGAAAAGCCATGGGGATAAAAGGGCCCATTTTTTTCCCACTCAGCTCCCTAGAATGTAGAATAGATAATATGACTGGGTTCTGAGTTCTCCATGAAAAACTTCTTGGCCTCTCTCCTACCCCTGCCTCATATCCTAGGTCTTACTTTCTGGGAGTCGAGCCCCTCTTTCTGGCTCTCTGTCAGCTGCTAGAGGTCCCTCATCAGGCCCTGGGCAGCATACAGACTGTAAATAGCCCTCAACTCCAGAGCCCTTTTTCCTTCAAAGAAACCACAGAAAAGACTGGATGGAATAAAACCCATAAACCACAGGAGTTCAGACATTCTCATAAGCACTGTTCTTTTAAAAAGCTGGAAAGTTAGGTTGAAGAGTTTGAGGCTATTATTAGCACCAAACACTATAAAAAGGAAATGCCACACTGATAATCTTAGATGGCTATATTTTTATGTAAGGGTAATTCAAGATTTTTTCTTAGAGTTCCCAGTCACAAGAAATCCTTAATAAAAATATTACCTCAGGTCATATCCTCAAACTCAGCTTAACATTGCTGAAATCCTTTGGGGCTATCTGAATCACGACTGACTGGTAGAACTGAGTACATTTTTAGCCAGTAGTTTTTCTACTGCTCTCTTAAGAGTTGCTCATGTCTGTTCTAACAGAAGGAAGATAATTAATTACCCAACCTACTTACAAATATTTATTGCACACTGACTATATGGAGAGTCCCTGGGTACCACAAATAATTAAGTGCTCCACTACTTACTCTTTGAAAGGCTGGCAGTTCTGAACCCACCCACAGATACCTTGGGAGCAAGTCCTGGTGATGTTCTTTGAAAAATCAGCCATTGAAAATCCTATGGAGTAGAGTTCTATTCTGACACACATGTGGTCACTATAAATTGGAATCAACTTGATGGCAACATGTTCTGTTTGTTCACCTGTTTGACAATATGGAGGTAGAAGAGCAAATGGGTTAGTGTGCAGGCTCTTGCCAGACTTAGCTGATCTTTGTCCCTGTGTGACATCAGGCAAGTTGCTTAACCTTTCAGAGATTCCTCTACAAAATGGGTTGTTGTGAACCCTATGAGCTAATGACAGACGTGTAGCACTTAGAAAAATTTCAGTAAATGTTAATTTCTTGCTATTATTATCCTTTCCACCATGGGGCAAAAATGTGGTTTCTGCCTTTGGGAATCCTACACTCTATCTTGATATACAAAGCAGACAGGAGAATAAGAGAATGGCAGAAATGATGATACCTTATGTTGGTGAAGATGCTAAAAAAAAAAAAAAAAACAGCACTTTTCACTTTCTTAACACCACTGGACCCCTGCACACAGCTTTGTTGGAAAGTAGTTTGTCACTATGTGTCAAAAGCATTTAAAGTGTTTTTACCCTTTGAGCCAGATTTCTCTCCTTAGAAATTTTTTGAAGAAAATAATTAAGCTTGTGAGCAAAGATTTAGCCTACATTACAGTAGTAAAAGTTTAATAACATTCTAAATGTCCAACAGCAAAAGCTAAATGCATAATTAGCCATTACAATTGATAAACGTTTACATAAATCATGTCACGAAACAGTACATCCAGTCTAGGTCCATTTTGTATTATATATATGTATACCTATATATACACATTTGAGGGCATGACAGAATTTTTATTAAGGATTCCTTGTGACCAGAAATGTGAAGGAAACTTGAATTACTCCTTTATTATAATACAGATATACGTATATGTATACAAAATACATCTGTGTACATATGCAGTAAAGATCTATAGATCGTAAGAATGGCTTTTTGTGTGGATGGTGTTTTTGAGTGTTTTGTTTTTTTAATTTATTTGTATTTCTACAAAGACACACTGCTTTTATGTACATAAGAAAAAAATTCAAAGATTTAGAAGAAAATATTTGATCAATTTTGAAAACCGAAAAAGGGAAAAATACAGCTCGATATGCAAGTAAGTAGATAGCTATTTTTTCACTTGACTTTCCTAAGAATTTTGTGTCCTGTTTTTAACTTCCCACAAATGCCACTGATTCCCTGTGTGACTTTGGGCAAGTTCTTTTTCATTTCTGGCTCTTCCTTTTTCATCTGCAAAATGCATGGGTTGGGCTAGATCAGAGATGGCAAATGACTTTTGAGTGTTAAGTCCATATCATTACTAGGAATTTCCTGGACCATCTCTGTGATGAGGAGGCATGTCTGATAGAAGAAAAGTGTGCTGTGATTGATTTACACTGTCTCTCATGGACACAAAGTCATTCTAGTTGTGTAGTGGTTAAGGCATTTTAGCTGCTAATGACATAAGAATGAGGAAAGACACAAGAATGTACCCTCCACCCTTATCTAAAAGTAGAGTGTTCCTATGAAACAGTTCCTAAGCCAAAATGTCATAAAGTGAAGACGCAGTCACCATTTATATATTTGTGAAAAATTTTTGAGCATTCCTAGACCCCAAAAATGGGAGCTGTGGTGCATAGTGCCTAAGGCATTTGACTACTAACCAGAAGGATGGTGGTTCAAATCCACCAGCAGCTCCTCAGAAAGAAGTCTACTGCTATAGTGATACTGCCTTGGAAACCCAAGGAGGGGTTGCTATGAGTAGGATCTGACTCAACGGCAGTGAGTTTGGTTTTGGTTTTGAGACCCCCAAAAATAATCTACCAAATCATATAAAAGAACACACAAAAACTAAAATGACACTAACAAATAGTGTTCACAGACAGTTCAAAGCTATGGCGACCTGATGTTGAGATGCTGAGTGTAGTTCCTAGGGAAGGAGCTTGGTGGTGTCACCCTTACTGCTTGAATAATGTCCTGCCTCTTTAATGGCCTGCTGGAAAACAACACCAGTTTCACTTTTTGTCGTAAAAGCAAAGCTCCTCTTTGGATTTTTTTCGCTTTATGAAAACAGTTACTAATGTCAGTCTTTCTTAAAAGTGAAGTGGTGTAAAGTGAACTTTCAAAAAGCAGATCTGAGAGATCTGAGATCTCTTACAATGCCATGAGTCTGGGGCATCTTTAAGCAAAAACATTGATCTGAATCTGGAAAATTACAGAAGTTTAGTAGACATAATCCCATGTATTCATTTTTGGTTAGATTGCGCTGGATCACTAATACTCCATCGTACTTCCAGAATCCAAGACATCCCTTGTGATTTACTGAAGGAGAGAATAGTCATGCCAGTTATATCTCAATTGTATTTGCACCCATCACCTCCTATCCCAAGAACAAGGAATAAATCTGCAGCTGTTGTTTCAACAACTTCAACCTGAAACAATTTGAAAACTACAGCTGTTAGAGACCTAAACCTGATCCTGGCTTTGTCCTTGGCCTGTGTCTCATATTTCATGGAATTCTCTAAAAGCCACATTTCTGGAGGGTGATTCAGAGAAGTTTACTTCTAGTCATTACCATTCCAGGAAACAGAAGTGCTATGTGCTCATTCCCCAGGCGGCTTTCCAGCATGAAGCAGAGCCTATTCCTATTTTGACTCAACAAAACCAAGCCCCAAAGAAGGGTGATGATGTTCCTAAATTTGTACAATAAGTTCAACCAAAACCCAGCTTTGCCCACTGGCAAGCAGACAGACATGGATTCTTGGGTGAAAACCAGCATCTGGCTGCCAGTGACTTGGCTATTTGGAGGAAGGGGCAGTCTGGAGGGTTTTACTGCATCTCAAGTTAACTACACTAATCTGCCACAGCTTCCACAGAGAACAGCAGGCTGTATTCAGGGATCCCAGCAACAGCTGTGCCTTCCAAACCAAGACGCTGCTCAGAAAGATGATCCAAATGTGGGCTGTGTGTTTCAGCAGGATTTGGTGGGACTTTCCTACTCAAATGGCCCTTTGTGTGCTTTTAAAAGACAGGGCATTAACCTACGTGTGGCTAAAGCATGATGGATGACTTGGAGTTCTCGATTTACCTTTGGCTGGTGGCCAGAACTGAACTGTCAAAATGCCTGAGTATCTGATGGAGAGTGCCTGACTTGTTCAGACTTGTTTCGAATAGAGCGGATAGATCCTGTGGCTTTTGCTCCATTTAGTTTGAAAAGCTAAATAAGGCTGACTGTTACAAACTCTGGTTCCAGCTTCCTCACAGGGCAACAGCATTTGGTGTCCTAAATCAGCAGCCTCTATTACCATCTTTGTTTGTAGTTAGCATCATTATCTATTTGAGGGTCTAATTCAAGCTCCACCCATTCCTTGCAAGGTATGGTCTTGCTCAAGCATCAGGAGAACCTGTGCACCAAGTTGCTTCTGCTCGCTCCTTAAAGTCACTTATTTAGCTACACTGCCTTCTCAGTAAGACACTCTGCAAGTGGGAAGTGAATCTGTGTTCCTCACTGTCTTGCACTGTCTCTTCAGACCAAAGGGAGTCTGAAGTTGATCTGCTACACTCTGCCTTACACCAGCACATGAGAGAGCTCAACACTCTAGACTGGGGCAGGTGGGCTTTCCCCCTCTCCCTTCTGCAAATCACAAAGGAAAAGAGGCACTTTCACCTTCTGGTGACCAAGCTGAGCTTTTAGAGAACCCAGAGAGGTTCAGAAGTCTCAATTCCTGCAAAAGCATGTAGAAGGAGACACAGAGGAGAAGCAGACTGGCCTCCTGCACTGAACCCCTGAGAGGCCTAGTAAGCAAGCAAGACATCATGTGGGAAGAGCTAAGCTAAGTACCTGAGATGTCACAAGAAAATATGAACTCAGAATCCAGACACTATGAGCCAAATAAAGGATTCAACAGAATGAGCCCATCTGGGTGCCTCTGGCCTTGCCTGCTCATCATTGATCCTTAATTCTATACATAACTTTTGCAGTACTTGCTGTCTTAAAAACTTACTTGTCATCAAGTTGATTTTGATCCATAGCAACACCATGTGTGTAACAGTAGGTATGTGCTTCATAGGATTGTCAATGGCTAATTTTTTCAGAAGTAGATCACCGGGTCTTTTTTGGAAGGTGACTCTGGGTGGAGTTAAACCACCAACCTTTTGATTAGAAACTGAGCAAGCTGTTTGCACCACCCAGGGACTTGCTGGATGACTTATTATTGTTGTTAGGTGCCATTGAGTCAGCTGCAACTCATAGCAACTCCGTGTACAACAGAATAAAACACTGCACAATCCTTCACCATCCTCACAATTTTTGCTATACTTGAGCCCATCATTACATCCACTGTGTCAATCTATCTCATTGAGGGTCTTCCCCTTCTTCACTAACCCTCTCCTTCACCAAGCATGCTATCCTTCTCCAGGGAATGATCCCTTCTGAAAACATGACCAAAGTAGGTAAAACAAAGTAATTTAGACTATACTTCTTCCAGGACAGATTTGTTCATTCTTTTGGTAGTCTATGGTATTTCCAGTATTTTTCCCCAATACCACAATTCCATTCACAGTTCCATATTTTCCAACTACTGATGATTCTTCTTTGTTTGCTGATTTAGACAATAATAAAACAAAGTAGGGAGCTCTAGTGGTATAGCGTCTAAGACATTTGACTGCTAACCAGAAGGCTGACGGTTCAAATCCACCAGCCACTCCTTGGAAGGAAGGTTGGACAATCTACTTCTGTAGTGATACTGCCTTGGAAACCCAAGGAGGGGTCGCTATGAGTCGGATCTGACTCAATGGCACCTAACAACCAGGGGGTCGCTATGAGTCAGATCTGACTTACTGACTTATGGCAGTAAGTTTGTTTTTTTCTTGGAAACCAAAATAAGAGCAATTTCACTGGGTGAGATATCATTTTCACTTATCCTCAAACCATACCAGCTTTTATGATCTGGCCTAGTTATGAAAAAAGCCATTAGAAAGTTTAACTTCTTGGGATCTTTTAATATTCATATCCACTCAACTTTGGCTCTGAATTTACTTCCAGAAATTTATTCTAAAAGAAAATAATTTGTGTTGACTGTAATGATGTAGTCATCTCAGTATGGTAATCAAAATAAACATCAGAAACAAATTCCAAAAATAAGACATTAATTAAAGAGATTATGTTGTTGTTGTTGTTAGGTGCCGTCAAGTTGACTCTGACTCATAGTGACCCTATGTACAACAGAATGAAACACTGTCTGGTCCTGTTCCAGCTTCACAATCCTTGCTATACCTGAGCCCATCGTTGCAGCCACTGTGTCAATCCATCTCGTTGAGGGGCCTTCCCCTTTTTCATTGACCGTCCCCCACTTCACCAAGCATGATATCCTTCTCCAAGGAATAGTCCCTTCTGACAACATGATCAAAGTAGGTGAGGCAAAGGCTGTTCATTCTCACTTCCAAGGAGCATTCTGGCTGCACTTCTTCCAGGACAGATTTGTTAGTTCTTTGGAGGTACACCATATGTTCAGTATTCCTTGCCAACACCACAACTCAAAATATCAACTCTTCTTCAGTCTTCCTTAGTCATTGTCCAGCTCTCTTTATTCACTGTCCAGGTAAAGAGATTATAGTATAGGTATAAAAACAAACTTAAAAATTATGTTTTCAGTACATGCATCTAAAGAATAGATTTGATGCATTGAACACCAATGACCAAAAACCAGAGGAATTGTGGGATGACATCAAGAACATTATTCATGAAGAAAGCAAAAAGTCATTAAAAAGACAGAAAAGGAAGAAAAGATTAAAATGGATGTGAGAAGAGACTCTGGAATTTGCCCTTGAATGAACAGTAGCTAAAGCAAATGGAAGAAATGACAAGATAAAAGAGCTGAAAAGATTTCAAGGGGCTGCTCAAGAAGACAAAGTTAATTATTATAATGAAATGTACAAAGACCTGGAGTTAGAAAACCAAAAGGGAAGAACATGCTCTGCATTTCTCAAGCTGAAAGAACTGAAGAAAAAATTTAAACCTCAAGTTGCAATACTGAAAGATTCTAGGGGCAATATATTGAATGATGCAGAAAACATTGAAAGAAGATGGAAGGAATACACAGAGTCACTTTACCAAAAAGAATTGGTCAATGTTCATCCATTACAGGAGGTAGCATAAGACCAAGAACCAATGGTATTGAAAGAAGAAGTTGAAGGTGCACTGAAGGAATTGGCAAAAAACAAGGCTCCAAGGAATGAAGAAATACACATAGAGATGTTTTAACAAATGGACACCATGCTGGAGGCATTCATTTGGCTATGCCAAGAGATTTGGAAAACAGATACCTGGCCAACTGACTGGAAGAGATCCATATTTGTACTCATTTCAAAGAAAGGTAATCCCACAGAATGTGGAAATTATTGAACAATATCATTAATATAGCACACAAGTAAAATCTTACTGAAGATAATTCAAAAATGGTTGCAGCAGTACATTGACAAAGAACTTCCAGAAATGCAAGCTGGATTCAGAAGAGGACGTGGAATGAGGGATATCATTGCTGATGTCAGGTGGATCTTGGCTGAAAGAAAAGAATACCAGAAATATGCTTATTTGTGTTTTATTGACTATGCAAAAGCATTTGATTATGTGGGTCATAACAAATTGTGGATAACGTTGAGAAGAATGGGAATTCCAGAACACTTAATTGTACCTATGAGGAATGTGTGCATAGACCAGGAGACTGTCTTTCAAAGAGAACAAGAGGATACTGCATGGTTTAAAATCAAGGAGGAAGTGTGTCAAGGTTGTAAACTTTCACCATAATTACTCAATCTGTATGCTGAGCAAATAGTCCAAGAAAGTAGACTATATAAAGAAGAATGTGGCATCAGAATTGGAGGAAGACTCATACTTGCAATATGCAGATGACACAGCTTTGCTTGCTGAAAGTGAGGACAACTTGAAGCATCTGCAGATGAAGATTAAAGAATACAGTCTGCAGTATGGATTACACCTCAATATAAAGAAAACAAAAATCCTCACAACTGGACTAATAAGTAGCATCACAATAAATGGAGAAAAGATTGAAGTTGTCAAAGACCTCATATTACTTTGTTCTACAATCCACACCAATAGAAGCAGCAGCCAAGACATCAGAAGACATATTGCACTGGGCAGATCTGCTGCAAAAAGACCTCTTTCAAGTGATGAAGAGCAAAGATGTTGCCTTTAAGGCTATGGTGGGCCTGACTGAAGCCATGGTATTTTCAATCACCTCATATACATGTGAGAACTTGACAATGAATAAGGAAGATCAAAGAAGAGTCAATGCTTTTGAGTTGTGCTGTTGGTGAAGAATACTGAAAGTACCATGGACTGCTAAAAGAACTAACAAATCTGTCCTGGAAGAAGTGCAGCTGAATGTTCCTTGGATTTGAGAATGGCCAGACTGTCTCACCTACTTTGGTCATGTTGTCAGAAGGGACCATTCCCTGGAGAAGGATATCATGCTTGGTAAAGTGGAGACTCAATGAAAAAGCAGATGGTATAACAAGGATTGTGGGGGTGGCACAGGACCAGGCAGTGTTCATTCTGCTGTACACAGGATCACTATGAGTCAGAGATGACTCGATGGCACCTAACAACAAAAAATTGTGTTTTAGGTTAGTAGCTCTTGATGGAGGTACAACCTGTTGTTTTTGTTGTTGGGTGACATTGAGTCAATTCCAACTCGTAGCAAACCCACATGTCAGAGAAGAACTGCTCCATAGGGTTTTATTGGCTGTAATTTTTATGGCAGCAGACTATCATGTGTTTCTCCTACAGAACCACTAGGGTGTATTTGAACTATCCACCTTTCAGTTAGCAGCTCAGCACTTAACTATTGTGACCCCAGAGCTCCTTGGATATATACCCTACTGCCTAGGAAGTGTTCTGATCAAACCTCTATCTACCACTGTATAGAAAATTCAGGGGACAGAGCAACATGTTAAATGACACCATAGGGATGAAATCAGCAAAATTCAGAATGTAAATACTCCACAATACAAACTCAGTTTCTTTGCTAACAACAATAAAAATAATTCAAGAAAAAAAATGGAATGGGAATATATAGAGAAGAAATTTAGGATCTACATATAAACCAAATGAATCATGTAGGCCTTTGTTTGACTCAAATAATGTCAGGATTCTCTCTGTGTCTTCTTATTTCTATTTTATCTTTGCTTCTTTCTCTGGTTTGGCTCCATTTGGTCCTACCAAAGACAGGCTTTACCCAAAACACAGGGAACATTCCCAAGGGCAGCTCCGGACTCATTCGCCGAGAATAATTTTAGCGCTAAAACATCAAGCAAGAAAGATACGCTTCCTGTTCTCGTGGAGTTTATATTCTCACAGTGGGGGTTAGTGGGAAAAAATAAACAAGAAAACAAACAAGATAATTGTAGATGGGAGTAATTGCTTTGATAAAAGAAAATTATTTCTATGTTTATATTTATTATTAGGGTAAAAACCTTCCTGTGACAGTTCAATTTCTCAACCCCTTTATCTGTGTCTTGGGAGCCACTCTCAAATTAAAGCATTATCTATAATTGCCTCAGGCTTAAACTTGGAGAGACATCAAACTCTGACCCTTAAAATGCCGTGGAGCAGAAAGGAAAGGAAAGATGGAGATGTTGGTGGGAGGAAATCCCTGATGCTAGTCCATGCCTCCCAAACACCATTTTGGGAACCATTGCCTGGTGGGCTTTAGAGTCATCGGCCGAGATTTTAAAAGATTCCTAGTTCACATTCTCAAAGATTCAAACTTGGGAAGTCCAGGGTGACCCCAAGAAGTCTGTGTGTATGTGTGTGTGTGTGTGTGTGTGTGTGCGTGTGTCTTTTAATTCCCCTGGTAGTTCCTAGGGACAACCGGACAGAGGAACCACTGCTTGTCAGCTCACCAATGAATTCCATTAATCACTGAAGCTGAGAACAAAGAATGTGCCTCTTATTCTTTTGGCAAACATATATTTATTTTTCTAGTTTCTGGGGTAAGACTTTGGACCTAGTTGGCCCTCAAGGAGCTTAGAATCTGGTGAGAGATATAAAAAGCAGTGCAATGGGACTATAAAGCAGAAACAACTAATTTAGTGTTTGAGGATTAGAGAAAACTTTCTAGAAAGGAAGTTAGGATTTGGTTTATGTGACAATTTGGTTTATGCAGGATTTGGCTGCATGTGCAGAAAAGACAACTTTACAATGGATTAAACTAGATAGAAATTCATCTTTCATATATAATAGTCCTGAGGAAGACAATCTGGGGCTGGCATGGTGAGTTAGACCCCTTTTTTGTTTCTCCATTATCCTTAGCTAAAAGCCTGCAACTCAACATCCAAGATGGCTGCTCAAATTCTACCTATCACTTCCACATTCCAGCCAGTAAGAAGGATATAGTGCAGAGGATATAATCTCTTCCTTTAAGAATATTTTTTGCATGTTTCACACGACACTACCATTGACATCCAGAATTTAGGTACTTGTTGGAAGAGATGGGAAACCAAGTCCTTATTCAGAATGTCCATGTGTCTAGCTAAAATTCTAGGATTATATTAACAAAAATGTAAAGGAATGCAGCCATTGAAGACAATTGGCAGATCTCCAAGCTGAAATCTGAAAAATGACTAGAAATTAGGCAGGGAAAGTCATGAAGCAAAGACTATCCAGGGAAGAGGGGCTAGTATGCATAAAGGCTCTATAGGGAGAACAACATGCAGCAATCATTTTCCACATGCTCTGTTCATGATCCTTCGAATTGTAACCCAAAGTCCACCTGGAAGGAGGCTGCCTACCTTAGCCATTCAATGCTCAGATCTAAAATGATCTTAGCCCAATTCAGGTATCATAACCTATCATATCACTGACTAATGGCTGCTTGGTGATACCCTCTCCTATTGAAATTTACTAGGATATTTATATTACTGAAACCAACTTTGAAGAAGCCATAACTCTAACTCATATGATTAATTATTGGACATCAGCCTGAAGCAATTACATGCAAAAGTGAAGCATCATAATTTATAAAGCTGAAAAATAGCTTGTGCTGAAATATTGTTGAAATGCAAAATCATTTGTTGTATGCAAAATTATACATATGTTGTGATTATACTCATGTGAAAAGTGTGTATATATGTACAAATATTAGAAAGAACACTGTGATAGTTGGAGCTGTGTGTCAACTTGGCTGGACCCCAGTTCTGTGTGGTGGTTGTTCCCATAATGGGATCGGATGACTGTGTTCTGAGTGGCCAATCTGCCCAAGGGGAGTTTCCCTAGGGGTGTGGCCTGCTTCCAGGATATCCAGGGACATCCTGGGAAGAGAGGCATTCTTCTGTGGATCGGGACCCTGGAGTGCTGACTACAACCTTCCATGAGTGAGCAGTCCACAGCTCGGCCTGGAGATCTTGGATTCATCTTTTGTTGGAGTCAACAACCAGTGTACTGCCAGCCAGCCTTGAATTTCTCAGCCCCCCGCAGTTGTGGAAGCTAAGGCTGCCTCCAGCCCATCGTTTCCTCCAGGGACTTTGGACTTGCTGGCTTCTATATGTTTGTGAGCCATTTTCCTAAGATAATTTTTTTTTTTTTCTCTCTCTCTCTATAAGCTTTGCTGATTTTTGTTTCTCTAGAGAACCCAGTCTAACACAAACACCTTAAAACTAAAACAATTATATTTGAGTTGATGGATTCTCCTCTGAAAATTTCCTTTAGTATGGTTATATTGTTGTTAGGTGCCATTGAGTTGGCTCTGACTCAAAGCTACCCTATGCACAACAGAATGAAACATAGCCCAATCCTGTGCCAGTCTCACAATACTTGCTGTACCTGAACCCATCATTGCAGCCACTGTGTCAGTCCATCTCATTGAGGACCTTCTCCTTTTTCATTGGCCATCCACTTTACCAAGCATGATATCCTTCTCCAGGGAATGAGCCCTTCTGACAACATGACCAAAGTAGGTGAGATGAAGTCTGCCTTTTCTCACTTCCAAGGAGCACTCTGGCTGCACTTCTTCCAGGACAGATTTGTTAGTTCTTTTAGCAGTCCATGATACTTTCAGCATTCTTTGCCAACACCACAACTCAAAAGCATCAACTCTTCTTCAGTCTTCCTTACTTGTTGTCCAGCTCTCACATGCATGTCAGTGGATTGGAAATACCATGGCTTGGGTTAGGTGCACCTTAGTCTTCAAAGAGACATCTTTGCTCTTCATCATTTGAAAGAGGCCTTTTGTGGCAGATTTGCTCAATGCAATACATTGTCTGATGTCTTGACTGCTGCTTCCATTGGTGTGGATTGTAGAACCAAGTAATATGAAATCTTTGACCAATTCAATCTTTTCTCCATGTATTGTGATGCCACTTATTGGCCCAGTTGTGAGGACTTTAGTTTTCTTTATGTTGAGATGTAGTCCATATGGCAGACTGTAGTCTTTAATCTTCTTCAGTAAGTGCTTCAAGTCATCCTCACTTTCAGCAACATAAAGTTTGCAAACTTTATGTGGTGTCGAAATAGATGAGCATAACAATCACCTAAAGTCTTGTTAAAAATACTGCTTCCTAGGCCTCAGCCAGAGAGATTCTAATTCTATAGGTCTGGTTGCATTTTTTTTTTTTTTTTTCTTTTCTTTTTTTATTGTGGTTTGGATGAAATGTTACAGAGAAAATTAGTTTTCTATTCAATAATTTGGGAGCTCTGGTGGCTTAGTGGCTAAGGCATCTGACTGCTAACTGGAAGGCTGGCGATTCAAACCCACCAGCCACTCCTTGGAAGGAAAGTTAGGCAATCTACTTCTGCAGAGCTACTGACTTGGAAACCCAAGAAGGTGTCACTATGAGTTGAATCAACTCAACAGCAGTGAATTTGGTTTGGTCATTCAACAATTTATACATTCTTTTGTTTCCAGACTTTAGTTGTAATCCCCTCAATTTAATACCACTCTTCCCACTTCCTCCTTGGGTTCCCCATTTCTATTCATCCTTCTTTCCTACCCCTTCCTGCCTTCTTTGCTTTTGCCATGGGCAAATGCTGCTCTTCCAGTCTCGTATGGTGGTTTTTCTGAGAACTATGTTCTTCATGGGGACTATTGCTCACTTTATAGATCTATTGTTTGTTTGAAAGGTAACCCTGGAGGTGGGTTCAATTCCAGGTTTGAAAGGTGTCTTAGGGCCATGGTCTTGAGGATTCTACCAGTCTATAACAGGCTAGTAAATCTGGTATTTTTTTAATTTTGATTTTTTTTCTACATTTTTATCCAACTCAGTCCAGGACCATCTATTGTGATAATGGTTGCAATTTTAAGCCACATAGCTTGGGGTGACTTGCTATGTCATATCACTGGATGGGTTTGAACCACTAACCTTAGGTCAGTAGTCAAGTGCAAACTATTTTCACAATCCAGACACTTCTAATGTTTGCATTTTTAACAAGTACCCAGGGTATTTTGTGGGAAGTGATACTCTGACAACATTTGAAAAATACTGCCATAAGGTACTATCTACCTAAAAAGTGTAGATTGTGCCAAGGCAGCCCAGCTTCATGCTATGAGAAAGACTCTCAATATTCCTTTTATTGTTGGGGAAACAGGAAATTTAAAACAAGGACTCTATGCTAACATAAATACCAGGTAACATAAATACCTGGTTTCTAAAGTGAAATATTACTAAAAGGTACAGCTCTGGTCATCATTTTTCTCTTAGTCTTCCAAATAAACTTGAAGCTGTTAGATTAAACAACCAGATACTAACAGTTAAGTAGCTCCAGTTTTTTTACCTTCCCCAACTTCCTATAACTTATCTCATGCCTTTCTAGAAGATCAAAACCAAAAAACCAAACTCACTGCCATCAAGTTGGTGCCAACTCATAGCACCCCTCCTCGGGTTTCTGAAGTGGTATCTCTACGGAAGTTGAGTACCCAATCTTCCTTCCAAGGAAAGACCAAACACAAATTTAGCTATAATATGCTTTCATGAGTAAGCACAGCAATTTTGAAATCTAGACCTGAACAGCATGATCTGCACAGACCAGCTCTCTGGATGATTCAATACTCATGTTACTCATTAGGGTGACCAACTGGTTCTGGTTTGCCCACACCTTTCACAGTTTTAGCAATGAAAGTCTTGGGTTCTGGGAACCCCACTCCCCACCCAACCCCTCAGTCCTGGGCAAACAGGATGATGGCTGGTCATCATCTTCCATTGCTTATGACCCTTCCATTGCTTATGATCTGTGTGATTATATTCAGCTGAAAAATAAAGACATAAATAAAATCATTCTTCAAGAGAAGCTGTTAGCCTCCACAGACAGAAGTCAACACTTTCAAAACTGAAGCCATCAACTATAATCGTATTAGCATTTTTCCAGGTGTGTTCCATGGGGTGCTGTTGTTGTTATGTGCTGTCGAGTCAAACCTGACTCATAGTGACCTTTCTTTGGGTTTCTGAGGCAGTATCACTATGGAAGTAGATTGCCCCATCTTCCTTCTGAGGAATGGCTGGTGGGTTTGAACTGCCAGCCTTCTGGTTAGCAGTCAAGTGCCTTAGGCACTATAGTACCAGAGCTCAGGCAAAAATTTAGCTTTCTGAAGATCTTCCTGTGAAAAAAATACATGTAAGATGCTGTACATTATTTATTTATTAGTAATAATACATTTCTTTGAACTGAATGTTGAGTATAGCAAGCAGTCCTCCTTCATCTCTCCACTTTTCTACCAAGCATTCATTACTTGGTGGAATTTTTACTAAGATTTGTGTGTTTTAAACTCCTCAGAAAGGAAAGCTATAAAGTTTAAACAGGTAAATCAGAATGCAAAACATAGAGTCCAAGGGTAAATCTGTCAAATGGACATGAAATTTTTCATCAGGTACAATTAGATAGAAGGTAGCTCCTTCCACACTTGATTTTGGTGTTTTTTGTTGCCATCCAGTCGTTTCTTACTCATGGTGACCCCATGTGTTCCGAATAGAACTGCTCTGTAGGGGTTTCAAGGCTGTGACCTTATGGAAGAAGCCAGGCCTTACTTCAATGATGCCTCTGGATGGGTTTGAACTCCCAACCTATCAGTTAACAGTCCCATATTAAAACATTTGTACCACCAAGGGACTTCTTCTACATTTGATTTTAGAAAATCAGTGTTATTGTGATGCTTTTGGGAATTATCTGAAATCCTCAAAGTTACTAAAGTGATTCAGAAAGCTATAAAAGTAAGTGCCTCTCAGAAAAGTTTGTTTCAAAATGTAGAACAAAATATTTTCAGGACTACTCAGTCCATAGGAGCTCTGGTGGCATAGTGACTGCTAATCGGAAGGTTCAAACCCACCAGCCACTCCAAGGAAGGAAAATAAAGCAATCTATTTCCATAAAAATTTACCACCTCAGAAACTCAATGTCAGATCACTACGAGTCTTAATCAACTCGACAGCAGTGAGGTTTTTCTTTTTTTTTTTACCCTGCCCATATAGAAATTATACTATTTCAAAACTAAAATACTGCAAGTAGTTCTTAAGATTCCCAACATTTTATTTTAAAATCAGTTCCAAACTACAGCATTCAAAAACAGCTAGTACTCTTGGCTCAGGAAAAGTCCTACTGACAACTGATGTACACTATGAAAAACATACTTGTGTGGGAATTTAGTACATTGGCCTACTTGAATTCCTGGGTGCAATGTCAACTTTCATTAAAAAGCTAACTGAGTTATTGTTGCTGTTAGGTGCTGTTGAGTCAGTTTTGATTCATAGTGACAACAGAACATAGTGTACAAAAGAACAAAACACTTGCCCAGTCCTGCATCATCCTAACACTTTTAGTCATACTTGAGCCCACTGTGGCAGCACTGTGTCAATACTGCTCAGTGAGGGTCTTTCCTTTTTCATTGACCCTCCACTTTACCAAGCATGATATATCCTTTTTTACCAAACATGGTCCCTTCTGACAACACGACTAAAGTATGAGAGACACGTCTAGCCTTTCTTGCTTCTAAGGCACATTCTGGTTTTTTTTTTACTTCTTTTGAGACAGATTTGTTTTGTTTTCCTAGCAGTCCATGGTATATTCAATATTCTTTGCCAACACTACAACACAAATGCATCAATTCTTCTTCGATCTTCCTTACTCATTGTCCAGATTTCACATGCATATGAGTCTGTTGAAAATACAATATGCTGGTCCTCTTTTTTATTTTTATGTGAAGGTTTATCATTTTTCTTTGAGGTTACCCTGTGATTTATAGTTTTCTTCCCAAGTTTAGAACAGTCCATTCTATCTTGCAGTTGTCTTGACTTCCCTACCATCTAGAAGTTCTGTAACGACATAGATTTTTTTCCGTCTTTTTGGTTTGTATTTGTCCTCATTTGTCAGTTGGTGTCTCTGGTTCCCTGTTTACAATCTTGTAGGCTTATTTACTTTGGATACTTCCATAGCTGGGTTCGTTTCTGGGTTATATAATCATGTGTATTAATGGTCAGTTGTTGGCTGTTGTTGCTTCTCTGTCCAAAGGGCACCCTTTAGCATCTTTTGTAAGGTCAGTCTGGTTTTAACAAATTCTCTTAATTTCTGCTTATGTGGAAATGTCCTAATTTTACCATCATATTTGAGGGACAGTTTTGCTGGGTACATAATTCTTGGCTGGAAATTTTTCTCTTTCAGGGTTTTATATATACCATCCCATTGTCTTCTCACCTGCATGGTGTCTGCTGAGAAATCCGAGTTTAGTCTTATAGGTTGCTCCTCGTAGGTAACTTTTTGTTTTTCCCATGCTGCTCTCTTGATTCTTTCTTTGTCATTGGTTTTGGTAAGTTTGATAATGATATGTGTGGGTGATTTTCTTTTGGGGTCTATCCTGTTTGGAGTTCATTGAACTTCCTGAATGCATATATGCTCATCTTTCATCATACCAGAAAAATTCTCTTCCAATAAATTTTTGACAATTTTCTCGGTGGTTCTATTTTTCTCTTCCTGTTCTGGAATTCCAGTTACATACAGGTTATTTATTTTGATGGTATCCCACATGAACCTTAGGCTTTCTTCATTTTGTTTTGATCTTTTTTCTGATTTATCCCCTTCCAAAGAAGTGTTCAGGTATTTGCCTTCAATCTCCCTAACTCTGTCTTCCATTGATTCAATTGTGTTCCATTCAATGTCTAGTCTATTTCTGAAAATTTAGTATTAATCTTCTGGATTTCTGTGTGTAGATTTTGTGTCATTTCTAATTTTTCATTTATTTTGTCATTTTATTCTTGTATTGTCTTTTGAAATTGTTCTAGGGTTTTCTCGGTGTTTTCCTTGATCTGTCTCACAATTCGTTGAAGGTACCTAAATATAATTCTTTTGAATTCCTTATCAGAGAGTTCCAATGCTGCATCTTCCTTAAGGATGTGTTTTGGGTCTGTATCCTGGTCCCTTGTTTCTCCTGCTTTATCTTGCTTCTTGTGTGGACTGTGATGCTCTGTTGTTTCCGAGGCATTGTGACGGTTTTGTGTTTGTATTTAATTGGTGATTGTATGTTGGAGTGACTTGCCCATGATTTTTATTTTCTTTGTTATCTATGCAAGCAGGGCACTGTGCTCCTTTATTTGCTAGTTGACAGCACTTACACACTCACCACCTGTCTCCTTTCCTGTTGCCAGCCTCTCGTATGTCCCTGCTGACCATAGCAAACAAAGCCTATTCTTAGGTCCCTGAAATCTGATTGAGAATGCTATCACTTTAAAATCCAAATGGTTGCCACTTGTAAAGATTCAAAATGACTGCACCCTTGGTCACTTTAAATACCCAAAAATGGCCATCACCTGTAAACATTCAAAATGGCTGTGCCCTCAGTCACTTTAAATATCCAAAATGGTCACTGCTTGTAAAAAATGAAAATGGCTGTGCCTTCCAGACAGTGGAAAGTCAACAGCTCAGGTTGTCTCCCTCCTTGCTGTTTCCCTTCCTAGTCATAGGCCACCAGTGCAGACATCCCTGCAGCCCTTTGTGACCAGAGTTGATCTTTAGGTCAATTCTCAGGTCCCAACACCACTTGGAAATATTCAGGCTGTTGGTCCCATCAGAGTAGCTGACAGTCTGCAGCTCTATCCATCTCTGTACTCACTGTTTTCATTCAGGTTTTTCCACTAGTTGATGCCTAATACAGCTTCCAGTGTTGCATCCATTTGTTGAAACATCTCAGTGGTTTTCTGTCAATTCCTGGAGCCTTCTTTTTCACCTATTCTTTCAGTGCAGCTTGAACGTCTTCCTTCAGTACCATTGCTTCTGGATCATAGGCTACTTCCTGAATGTCAACCAATTCTTTTTGATAAAGTGACTTTACATTCCTCATATCTTCTTTTGATGGTTCCTTCATCATTCATTATTTTGCCCAGAGACCCCTTCAACATTGTGACTCAAAGTTCAAATTTTTTCTTTAGTTCTTTCACCTTGAGAAATGCTGTACATGATCTTCCCTTTTGATTTTCTAATGCCAGGTCTTTGCACATTTCATTATAATAGTTTACTTTCTCTTCTCCAGCCACCCTTTGAAAATTTCTGTGCAGATCTTTTACTTCATCATATCTTTCATTCACTTCAGCTACTCTCCATTCAAAAGCAAATTTCAGAGTCTCTTTTGACATCCACTTTGGTCCTTTATTCTTTTCCTGTCTTTTTAATGATCTTTTGCTTTATGTATGATGTTGTTGCTATTATCCCACATCTCTATTATTTTATTTATTTATTTATTATTGTGATTTGGGTGAAAATTTATAGAGTAAATTCACTTTCCATACAGCAGTTCACATATACTTTGTCTCATGACATTGACTACAATTTACCCCAATGCAACAGCTCCCCTCCCACTTCCTCCTGATAGTTACCTCTTCCATGTGTCCATCCCTTCATGCACTCCTGCCCCTGAGCTGCCTGCCTGTGCATTAACAGCCCTTCTTTCTCCCATGATTATTCTCTCCAAGGATTGTATCTACCTTAGGTGAATGTTCAACTCATATGCGTGTCTTTTGTTTGGCTGGAAACCACAGGTGTGGGTTCAATTCCAGACCTGAAGGGCAATAAGGGGCCATAGTTTCAGGGGTTCCACTAGGCTCAATCAGACCAGCAAACCTGGTCCCCCCCTTTTTTTTTCCTCCTAATGATTTTGGGTTTTGTTTCACATTGCTCTCCCTCTCTATCCAGGATCCCCCTGCAAATGGTTGACGGTGGTAGCTGGGCACCATCTAGTTCTTTTGGTTTCATAGTTATATAGGCTGTGGATCACATGGTGTATCAGTCACTAGGACTAATTCTTTCCATGAATGTTTGGTTTTCTTCTTTCTCCTTTGATCTGGATGAGGAGAGACCTATCGTTGCATCTAGATGGCTGCTTGCAAGTTTTAAGATCCCAGTCACTGCTAACTGAAATAGGAGATGGAACAATGTTTTGCGTAGTACGTTATGCCAATTGAGCTTAATGTTCCCTGCAACTATGTTCCCGAACCCACTGGTTCAACTCTGGATAGCTAACTATGACCAAGAAGTGACTACAACCTTGCCCTTGTCAGCTCTACTATACACCTGGGAATTCTTACAGATCATACAAATATACTTATAGG
>NW_006921844.1:5022969-5024069 GCF_000298275.1 Orycteropus afer afer | reverse complement strand
GCTTGAATATCCTCCTTGGTGAAGTGTCTATTCATGTCTTCTGCCCATTTTTTAATTGGATTATTTGTCTTTTTGTTATTGAGGTGTCGGAGTTTTCTATAAACTCTACAGATAAGTCCCTTGTCAGATATATAATTGCCAAATATTTTTTCCCAATCTGTAGATTCTCACTTGACTCTTTTGGAGAAGTCTTTGGAAGCACATAAAAATTTAATTTTTAGAAGGTCCCATTCATCTAGTTTTTCTTGTGCTATTTGTGCATTTTGGGTTATGCTTGATAGTCTATTTATGCAATATATTAGGGCCTCTAAATTTGCCCCTAGGTTTTCCTTGAGGAACTTTATAGTTTTAGGTTTCACATTTAAGTCTTTGATCCATCTGTAATTAGTTTTTGTGTATAGTGTGAGGTACGGATCTTGTTTCATTTTTCTGCAAATGGATCTCCAGTTTTGCCAGCACCATTTATTAAACAAACATTCACTTCCCTTTTAGTGGATTTTGGCCCTTTGTCAAAGATCAGGTGACCATAGGTTGATGGATCTATTTCTGGGTTCTCAATTCTATTCCATTGGTCCATGCATCTGTGATTGAACCAATACCAGGCAGTTTTGACTACTGTGGCTCTTTAGTAGGTTTTGAGATCTGGCAGTGTGAGACCTACTTTATTCTTCTTCTTCAATAATGCTTTGCTTATCCAAGGTCTCTTTCCTTTCCATATAAAGTTAGTGATTGGTTTTTCCATACCCCTAAAGAGTGTTGATGGAATCTGGATTGGGATTGCATTGAATGTATAGATTGCTTTGGGTGAACTGACATTTTCACAATGTTCAATCTTCCTATCCATGATGTTCTTCCATTTGTATAGATCTCTTATGGTTCCTTGAAGTAGTTTGTATAGATTCCATTTGTATAGATTCCATTTGTATAGATTCCATTTGCATAGATTCCATTTGTATAGATTCCATTTGTATAGATCTTTTATGGTTTCTTGAAGTAGTTTTCTTTGTAAAGGTCTTTTGTGTCCCTGGTAAGATTTATTCCCAAGTATTTTATTTTTTTGGTAGCTGTTGTAAATGGTATTGATTTCCTTATTTCTTTTT
>NW_006921844.1:5007982-5009308 GCF_000298275.1 Orycteropus afer afer | reverse complement strand
CCTGTTGTTAAGTCCCTGGAATCCGGGAGAATGTTGTTGCTTTAAATATTCAAAATGGTCAAGCCACTTGTAAACATTCAAAATAGCTACGCCCTCCGGACAGGCAAAAGTCCACAGCTCAGCCCACCTTCCTCTTCACTGCTTCCCCTTTTATTCACCAGCCACCAGAGCAGTCCTCCGTGCAGTCCTGTGCTACCAGGGCTGATTTTTAGGTTAATTCGTGGGTCCTACCACCACTTGGCAACATCCAAGCTGTCTGTCCTGTCAGGATCACTGCCAGACTGCAACTCCGTATATCTCCTTTTTTGGTGTTTTCATGCAAATTCTTCTGAGAGTTGGAGTTTAGTCCACTTCTATATCCTTCCCGTAAGGTTCAGGGGTCCAGGATTATCTTCTGTATCTGTGTTAATTGGTTCCCCTTTTTTTTTGTTGAAGAGGGTCTGTGCAATCTTTCTGCCTATTCTGTCATCTTACCAGAACTTAATCTTGAACATGGTCATTTTTCTTCCTGCTTTTAGTGATGTACAATGCCCTGAGATACACAGACACATGGGAAGGCAGAACTTTCAAACTTCTACTTAGATCATGATTCCTTTTCCCCTATGGTGACATTGGAGTCCTTGTGTGCCTGAAGCAAAGGTCCATAACAATGAGACATGGGAGTGAATCACCAAAGAATCACCACCATGTGGAATAAGATGGCAAGAACTATTATCCTACATCTTGTGTGGTCTTTGGGCATTGGTTTTCAGTGTGTCAAATCTATTCTTTAGATGGTCTCTAAATTCAGTTGAGATATACTTGGGGTCATATTTGGCTCTCATGGACTTGTTTTTAATTTTCTTCAGCTTCAACTTGAACTTGCACATGAGCAACTGATGTTCTGTTCTACAGTCGGCACCTGGCCTGGCCTTGCTCTGCCTGGTAATACTGAGTTTTTCCATCAACTCTTTTCACAGATGTAGTTGATTTGATTACTATGTATTCCATCTGGCAAGGTCCAGATGTATAGTCACTATTTATGTTGTTGAAAAAAGTTTATTT
The DNA here is from genome assembly GCF_000298275.1 of Orycteropus afer afer. Classification (NCBI taxonomy): domain Eukaryota; kingdom Metazoa; phylum Chordata; class Mammalia; order Tubulidentata; family Orycteropodidae; genus Orycteropus; species Orycteropus afer. The sequence goes on along the minus strand of NW_006921844.1, from coordinate 5,008,264 downwards.
CCAATTAATAAGTTATTGGTCTTGCAAAATTCTATCATGTGATCTCCTACATCATTTCTATCACCAAGGCCATATTTTCCAACTGCCGATCCTTCTTCTTTGTTTCCAACTTTTGCCTTCTAATCACTAGTAATTATTAATACATCTTGATTGCATACTTGGTCAATTTCAGACTGCAGAAGTTGGTAAGAATCTTCAGTTTCTTCATCTTTGACTTCAGTAGGTGGTGCATAAATTTGAATAACAGCAGGATTAACTGGTCTTACTTGTAGGGATATGGGT
>NW_006921844.1:5006327-5007506 GCF_000298275.1 Orycteropus afer afer | reverse complement strand
TGATTATTTATTGATGTTTGCAGCTGTTTCTTCTCATTTTGAGTCATGCCACCTTAGGAAATGAAAAGTCCAGAAAGCTTTACTCCACCCACTCAATGTTGACTCTACCTTGAGGAGGGAGCTCTTTCCCAGTCACATTCTGAGTGCCTTCCAACCTGAGGGGCTCATCTTCTGGCACTGTATCAGAAAATGTTTCACTGCTACTCATGGTTTTCAGTGGTTAATTTTTTCTGAAGTGGACCACCTCTTCCTTCTTACTCTGTCTTTGGAAGTGCCACTGAAATTTGTCCACCCAGGGTGACGCTGCAGGTATTTGAGTACTGGTGACATAGCTTCCAGTATCACAGCAACATGCAAGCCACCACTGTTTGATAAACTGACAGATGAGTGTGGCCAGTTGAGTTAAAAAAAAAAAACAAAAAAAAAAACCTCACTGTCATCAAGTCGATTTCTACTCATAGCAACCCCTCCTTGGGTTTCCAAGGCTCTATCTCTACAGAAGTAGAGATACCTTCTGAGGAGTCTTCCATCCAAGGAGTGGCTGGTGGGTTTGAACCACTAACCTTCTGGTTAGCAGTCAAATGTCTTGGCAATTTACAACAATTATAAATTTCTGTTCTTCTATCTTTTTATACAATCAAATACTTAATGCAAAAAATAATTTATTCAGCTACTGCTTTCATAGTGATACCACCTCTGAAACCCAAGAAGGGGTTGCTATGAGTCAGATGCGACTTGACAGCAATGAGGTTTTTTTTTTTTTTTTTCCCAGTCAAGTAAGTTTGGAGAGCACTGGGATAAACTGAGTTCATCATGTGTTTCTTTACTACATGACTGTTATGAAGCTTTACAATTTTAATGGGCACTGATACTCTCCAAGATGAGGATGTGGCATGTGCTTCCCAAACTTATTTGACCAAATTTTGTCAGGATATCTAATAAGTTGGGGTTCCAACTAACACACTTAGAGAAACACTACTTCTGCATTGTTAAATTTGATAATTCAGCTACTTGAAACCTGGAACTAAATCTATTTTCCATCTATTTACACTGAAAAGTTTTTTATTTGCAAATGGCCAGAACAGCTTTGTCCAAATCATAGAATAAGTTTGAGTGACATTCTAAACATACTGACATTTCAATACTCTTTGAAAGGAGGTTATTCTTTTTTAAAATATA
>NW_006921844.1:4983369-5005722 GCF_000298275.1 Orycteropus afer afer | reverse complement strand
ACTAACAGATCTGTCCTGGAAGAAGTGCACCCGAAATGCTCCTTGGAAGCGAGAATGGCCAGACTTCGTCTCACCTACTTTGGTCATATTGTCAGAAGGGACCATTCCTTGGAGAAGGATGTCATGCTTGGTAGGGTGGAGGGTCAACAAAAGAGGGGGAAGCCTTCAACAAGATGGATTGACACGGTGGCTGCGATGATGGGCTAAAGTATAGCAGGGATCGTGGAGCGGTGTGGGATTGGGCAGTGTTTCATTCTGCTGTTCATGGGGTCGCTATGAGTCGGAAGGGACTCGACGGCACCTAACGACAACAGCAATGTCCTTCCTTGTCGTGTTTGGTGGTTTTTGTCTTAAAGTCAATTTTATCAGAAATTACTATTGCCACTCCTGCTCTTTTTTGGTTGCCATTTGCTTGATATATCTTTTTCTAACCTTTGATTTTTAATCTATTTTTGTCTTTCTCTCTAAGGTGTGTCTCTTGTAGACAGCAAATCGATGGGCTATATTTTCTTATCCAGTCTGCAACTCTCCATCTCTTGAGTGGTGCATTTTATCTATTGACATATCAATAAGTATGAATTGTTGCTGCCATTTTGTTATGTGCTTTTTCATGGTGCTCCTGATTTCTTTGTTCCATATAATTTTTTGTACTGAGCTCGTTTTGTTTATGGATCGTGTTATCATCTCCTTCATTGCTATTGTTTTAGTATTTGCTAGCTATTTGTGCTGGTCCTCTTTTTTATTTTGATGTGAAGGTTTATCATTTTTCTTTGAGGTTACCCTGTGATCTATAATTTTCTTCCCAAGTTTAGAACAGTCCATTCTATCTTATAGTTGTGTTGACTTCCCTACCATCTAGAAGTTCTGTAACGACACAGTTTTTTCCTCCCTTTTGGCTTGTAGGTATCCTCATTTGTCAATTGATGACTCTGGTTCCCTGTTTACAATGTTGGAGGCTTATTCACTTTGGATACTTCCATAGATGGGTTGGTTTCTAGGTTATATCATCATGTGTGTTAATGGTCAGTTGTTGTTGGCTGTTGTTGCTTCTGTGTCCAAAAGACTCCCTTTAGCATCTCTTGTAAGGTTGGTCTGGTTTTAGCAAATTCCCTTAATTTCTGCTTATCTGGAAATGTCCTAATTTTACCATCATATTTAAGGGACAGTTTGGCTGGGTATATAATTCTTGGTTGGAATTTTTTTTCTTTCAGGGTTTTATGTATACCATATCATTGCCTTCTTGCCTGTATGGTTTCTCCTGAGAAATCCAAGCTTAGTCTTATTGGTTGCCCCTTGTAGGTAACTTTTTGTTTTTCCCGTACTGCTTTCAGGATTATTTCTTTGTCTTTGGTTTTGGTGAGTTTGATGATGATATGTCTTGGTGTTTTTCTTTTGGGGTCTATCCTGTTTGGGGTTCATTGGACTTCTTGAATGGATATATTCTTATCTTTCATCAGAGCAGGGAAATTCTCTTCCAACAAATCCTTGACAATTTTCTCTGTGGTTTTATTTGTCTCTTCTTGTTCTGGAATTCTAATTACATTCAGTTATTCCTTTTGATTATATCCCACATGAATCTTAGGCTTTCTTCATTTTGTTTTGATATTTTTCTGATTGACCCCCTTTCAAAGAAGTATTGAAGTATTTGTCTTCAATCCAACTCATTCTATCTTCCATTGATTCAATTCTACTTCTTTGTCCATTCAATGTGTTATCCATCTCTGAAAATTTAGTATTAATCTTCTGGATTTCTATCTGTAGATTTTGTATCATTTCTAATTTTTCATTTGTCATTTTGTTCTTGCATTGTCTTTTGAAATTGTTCTAGGGTTTTCTCTAAGTTTTCCTCCATTTTGTCAATGTTTTCCTTTATCTGTCTCTCAATTCATCTAATGTATCTGAATATAATTCTTTTGAATTCCTCATCAGGGAGTTCCAATGCTGCTTCTTCCTCATGGATGTGTTCTGGGTCTGTATCCTGGTCCCTAGTTTCTCCTGCTTTATTTTACTTCTTTGTGTGGACTGTGATGCTCTGTTGTCTCCAAGACATTGTGACTTTTTGTGTTTATATTTAGTTCATGATTATATGTTAGAGTGAGTTGCCCATGATTTTCATTTTCTTTGGATGTTATCTACATAAGCTGGGTACTGTGCTCCACTATTCTCTAGCTGGCAGCACTTATGCACTCACTACCTGTCTCCTTTCCCATTGTCAGTCTCTCATATGTCCCTGCTGTCCTTGGCAAACAGAGCCTATTCTTATGTCCCTGGAATCTGAATGAGAATGCTATCATTTTAAGTATGCAAAATGGCCACCACTTGTAAACAACCAAAATGGCTGTACCCTCCAGACAGTTGACACATCACAGCTCAGGTTGTCTCCCTGTTTTCTGTTTCTTTTCCTAGTCATTGGCCATCAGAGCAGTTGTCCCTGGAGCCCTTGGTGACCAGGGCTGATCTTTACGTCAATTCTCAGGTCCCAACACCACTTGGAAATATTCAGGCTGTTGGTACCATCAGAGTAGCTGACAGTCCACAGCTCCATCCATCTCCATACTCACTGATTTCATTCAGGTTTTTCCACTGGTTGGTACCTAATCCAACTAGTATACTTCCTTTCAAAGCTCAGGTCTCCAGGATTATCTTCTATATCTCTGTCAATTGGTTTCTCTTTTCTTTGTTGAAGAGTGTCTGTGTAGCTTGTCTACCTATTCAGCCATCTTACCAGGAGTCCTCCAAAAGGAGGCTATTCTTATAATAAATATCACTACCTCAAGTTTATAAGAAGAACAAACAAGGCAATGAGACCTATTAGAAAGTACTTGTAGTCTCAAAGTTAGAGAATTTTACATCCTTGATGACTTAGAGAAAGATTAATTAGTGCCAGTGGGTCAGGGCTCGTTTCAAGAGCTATAAATGAGCAGATATGGCCATATGAAGCTAAGTAGGCTTATCTGCAATTATATACTCTCCTAAATGAGAGCTGTTCATGCTTCCTAACCCAAATTATTTCATGTATCTGTAAACAATCTGAACTGGCTTCTGATCCCAGCAATGAGGAAGAGGAGGAAGAAGATTAAAAAGAGTTGTCCAGCCTTAACAGTCATTAAAAAGTAGAATGTAGAAGTAATCAAGGATGCAGGGTTAATCTAAAGACAGGTAGTTAGGAAACGCTGAACTATTCTATGTATCATTCCATTCTTTACACAAGGGTTCCCCAACCAATTTATCTATAAGAACAAGGTCTATATTAAAACCCAATTTAGTCACCAAAGAGGTATTAAGATGGGAGAAAAATGGGTCAAATTTTTCCATAAAGTTTTCTTTTATGGTGTAGGTATCAAATGTAGACAACCAAATACTGCTTTACTTCAGACATGGTTACATAATGTTTGTTCTCTATCAACCAATTAATTCACTTTGCTTGTCAACCATATCAATATGACATTTCATGGGGCAATGAAGAATATGAAATATGAAAATTCATCTTTGTTGGGAAGATGGAATTTTATGGAAGATAAGTGTAGCACTGATGAAATGTATTAATCATCTTTGTTTAAGGAACAAATATAGGTTTAACAAAAGAAGAAGTTGAAAGTTTAGAACAAGTTTCCATATACTACAATTTCCTGAGCAGTTTTAAGCAACAAGATCTCACTCTCCATTAATTATACAGCTCATTGAGGGAAAGTGTATTGACTTGTGGCTATTTCCATCATCTATTGATTTATCTTATAAATCTGTCTTATACCATGATCCCAATCTGATGGTCTTGGTACTGATTCTGTTATAAAAAGTTCCTCTCCATTCACAAGTGAGTACTTACCAAAAGCTTACAACACAAGTAGGGGCTTTTTTTTTTTTTTTTTTTTTGTCATTGTGAATCAAATAAATTCCTTGTGCTCTTAAATAAACTCCATAGTTTTCAAGACAGCAAGACAGCTGCTTGAGTCAAATCTGGAAGTGCTCTTCTATTTTGGGGAATGCTTAAGTCATACATACATATGTATAAAAGAAAATTGGAAATGGCATCAGAATACATGTACCACATCTTTGTTGATACTGCTTTAAGTCTCTTGCAAGCTAATAGGACCTGTGCAATTCTGGAGGCTATTAAGTAAAAATAATTATCTGCATGTGGTATGGAAACTATCCTCAGATGAACAATACTGTTTACTTAGTTCTATCCCTCAACAGAAAACATCCAACAAGGACAATGTTATCTATGTTTTTTTAATTATAATAAAAATAGAACAATATATACGAAATGGAAAAAGATATCCAGAAATGATGATGAAAATATTTTGGAACAGAAATTACTAAATTTATCAGGAGGACTTACCCAGGTGCCACTAAAACACATTTTCAACTTACAAATGGTTACTAGTATGAATTAAATTTAGTAACTGAGTCCCAGTTCACTACTAAAAGTTATAAAAATATTTTCAAAATTTTACATAAAAACTGACAATATCCATAAATATTACATTAACATGAAACAGAAATTATATAAGAAAAAAAATAATAAATGTATCCTGAGATAAAATACAAATCACACTTGTCATGCCAGATATACATTTCCTTACCCCTCACATACAATTGTGAGGATTTGGTATTTTCCACATTACAAAATAGAGTAATGATAATACATGTTGATGCATATTTCAGCCATAAAAAATAAACTACTTCATATCTTAAATATTCCTATGATGAATATTAGGATTCCAGATTCACTAATAAAAACTTAATGAAGATGAAACTTGCATTTGGTTTTGACTCTTGAAATCATGGCTGAAAACTCTTAGCAAAGCATTTTAGGCTTTTTTTCTCACACCAACTGACTCACAATATCTTTTAAGAAATGTTTATTTTCTGTGCATATTTTTTAAAAATTATAAATTCCTGAGCACTTTTTCTTCTTCTTCCTCATCACTGTCAGTGACATTGACTTGCTGGATGCTAGAGGGAGTTGATGTCGGGGCTGTGAAGACATTCTCCAAGGCTCCAATGTCTAGTGAAGGCATGGGATTTAAGTATTCTTCCCCACTGTGGCTATGACTGTTATAGTAAGTGGTCCCATCCATGCTCTCACAACTCCGAGAGTCTTCGCTGTGTGTGCGTTCGTCTGGGTAGTCTCTAAAGGGATAGTCTCTATTTAAAGCTGAAAACATAGCCTCATGTTTTTGGTACCTGTCTTCATAATAACCAAGGCATTCTGGCATTGAACTTGGAAAATTCCCATAGCCAAAGGGAGGTCGACTATAAGGGCATGTGCTGCAGCAGAAAGAAATAAAAAAGAAATTAGATTATACCTTGCCCACATACCTTGCATACAGACTAACTGAGCAAGTTAACTGCATCCCCTTTGAAGCCTGGAAAGTTCCCAAGATCGTTTCTGTAACCACTTCATGTATTTTCCCACTCCCCACCCAAACTAACGTGGCAAAGTAAGCTTGTGACTGAAACACTCAAGGGCACTCTTATCTATTAGCAGCCTCTGGCTTCTTACCATTTGACAGCCTTGATAAAGAGAAATTGATAATCTTGACCTTTCTCTAATGATACCTCACAGGTTTTGGAAATGCAGGCAAGTGTTCTAATATGCTAAGAATCGGCACTGAGGATAAATGCAGTAATTGTTCTTGCTGGCATTTGAAAAGAAGCTCATGGAGTAAAATGCATAAATGAGTTGAAATCAAGAGCTCCTAAATATTGGGGTAGGGGGATGCTCGAACAGAGATGACAACTTAATTTTTTAATTGGTATTCAATGATAAAGTACGTTAAAAACACTCTTAGCATCAGAAAGATTAAAACTGATTGATATCAGACTAGTGTTAAGGATCATTTACCAATTTTATTTTAAATGGCAGGAATTTGAAGAATTAAAGATAATTTTGCTGTCTTACAAACTCAGAAATCCATTGCCATTGAGTTGATTCTGATTCAAAATGACCCTATAGGACAGAGAACTGCCCCTTAGGGTTTCCAAGTCTGTATCTTTATGGAAGCAGACTGCTACATCTTTCTCTCCTGGAGTGGCTGGTGGGTTTGAACTGCAGACCTTTTGGTTGGCTGCCAAGCACTTAATCAGGGATCCTATAGATAACATAGCATATGCCATATATACATTTTTCATGTATACAGTTAATTGGTATCAATCATGTTGTACAACCATTACTATCCTTTCCAAATTCAGGCATTTTTCATTTAATTTATGTGTCCTGAATACATTGTGCTTCCAGCTCCTGTGACTTTGCTGACATAACACCCCCCACCTGACCACTGTGTCTCCCTATCCATTGAATTCCACAGATCTTTCAAGGAGAATGCTTAAATCTAACTCATCCATACGTCAACTAGGATTCCCTCAGAAACTAATTTTTCAGGACTCAATGCATTCAATATACTGTGCAAGACTTAGTGAAGAATTAAAAAAAAAAAAAAGACTTGAATTATAAGAATATACTAGACCTGTGCTAAAATCTATAGTGCCAGGATCATAGGGTCATATGGGTGTTGCAAAGACAAGTTAGTATTATGTCCAGAGAACAAAAGGATCAGTTAAAACAAGGGTGATCATAGAAGGTTATGTAGATGAAAATGAATAACTGTAGAAGCAATATGGTATAGTGGGAATAGCATAAATTAGAACTATAACAATAATAGTATTAGCCAACATGTAATTATCATTTATTTAATTAAATTAAATAATTTATTATTATTTCTAGAAGGAGCTCTGGTGGCGTGGGACCTAATGCATTTGACTGCTAACCAGAAGGCTGGTGGTTCAAACCCACCAGCCACTCCTCAGAAAGAAGGTTGGGCAATCTACTGCTGTAGTGATACTTCTTCAGAAACCCAAGGAGGGGTTGCTATAAGTCAAATCTGACTCCATGGCAGTGGTTGTGTTTTTGTTTTTTTATGCTTTCTAGAAAGGAGCTCTGGTAGTACAGTGCCTGCGGCATCAGACTGCTAACCAAAAGATTGGTGGTACAAACCTACCAGCCACTCCATGGAGGCAAGACTGGGTAAGCTACTTCCATAAAGATTTACTGCCTTGGAAACCCAATGGGAATTGCTATGAGTCGGAATTGACTCAATGGCAGTGGGTTTGGTGTTTGGGTTATATTTTCTAGAAGAAGCTCTCGTGGTGTAGTGGGTAAGACATTTGGCTGCTAACCAGAAAGTCAGTGGTTCAAACCCATCAGCTGCTCTGCAAAAGGAAGACAAGGCAGTCAATCTATTTCCATAAAGATTTACAGCCTTGGAAACTCAATGGGGGTTGCTATGAGTCAGAATCGACTCAATGGCAGTGGCTTTTTGTTGGGTTTATTTAGTTAGTTAGTTTATGCTCTCTAGGCATTGGGCTAAGGAGTTTATATGTTATGTCAATTATTTCTAGATACTATAAATATCTCCACTTTATAGATGAGGGAACCAAAACCAAAACCACACTCACTGCCGTCGAGTCGGATCCTGTCTAGTCGGATCCCGTCGAGTCGGATCTGACTCATAGCGACTCCTCCTTGGGTTTCTAAGGCAGTATCACTACGGAAGTAAATTGCCCAACCTTCCTTCCAGGGAGTGGCTGGCGGGTTTGAACTGCCAGCCTTCTGGTTAGCAGTCAAATGTCTTAGGCATTACACCACCATAGCTGCTAGATGAAGGAACAGAGCCTTAAAAAGGTTAAGTAACTTGCTCAAAGTCATCTATAACTAGTAAGCTGTAGAATAAGATCAGGCAATCCAACTCCAGAACTCATTCTCCTAACTATCATGCCATACTATCTGGGCACTAGTTCCAAATGCACCAATTACAAACCTGGTAAATTTAAATAAAACTTATCTGGACCTTCAGTCCTTCTTATATAAAATGGGAATAATATTTCCTCTTCTGCCAACTACACAGGTCTGTCATAAAAAATTCAAGAAAGGATATATGAGTACTTTGAGAACTAAAAGCACTATTCCAATGTAAGTGTTATAAGGAGTTCCATTTTAAATGAAGTATTCATAAATACACACATATATGTACATTTTGCTTTTATTTTCTAAAAGAATGAATGCAAAGACAGAAAATATCTAATAAAGATGCCTAGATATATGAGGAGATAATGAAGCAGGAAGGAGACAGATATAGAAGCTATCTCTCTGAACATATTTTGTATTATGATTTTGACTTTGAAATCATGCAAATATTTTACATCATTTTAAAACTAATTTAGGAGCTCTGGTAGCATAGTGCCTAAGGCACTTGACTGCTAACCAGAAGGCTGGCGGTTCAAACCCACCAGCCACTCCTCGGAAGGAAGGTTGGGCATTCCTACTTCCATAGTGATACTGCCTCGGAAACCCAAGGAGGGGTCGCTATGAGTCAGGGCTGACTCGATGGCAAATAACAACAACAACAGCAAAACTAATTTAATTTTTAAAAAAATCCCTAGTAACTGAAAGCAAATGTAAACAGTTGAATCTAAGCTTAAAAAGACATGAACAGAAGATTTCAAAGGATGGCTTGAGAAGACAAGGTAAAGTATATAACATAATATGCAAAGACCTATAGTTAGAAACCAGAAAGAAGGTTGGGCAATCTACTTCCGTAGTTATACCGCCTCAGAAACCCAACGAGGGGTCACTATGAGATGGGTCCAACTCCACGGCACATAACAACAACATAGTTAGAAACAGGAGCTCTGGTAGCACAATGCCTATGGCATTTTACTGCTAACCAGAAGGTTGGTGGTTCAAACCCACCAGCTACTCCATGGGAGAAAGATGAGGCAATTTACTTTTGTAAAGATTTACTGCCTTGGAAACACAATGGGGGTCATTATGAGTTGGAAACGACTTGATGGCAGTGAGTTTGGTTTTCCGATTTGGAGTTAGAAAACAAATAGGCAAGAACATTCTTGGCATTTCTCAAGCTGAAAGAACTAAAGAAAAAATTCAAGCTTTGAGTTGCAATATTGAAGGATTTTATGGGCAAAATATTAAAAAATGTAGGAAGCATCAAAAGAAGATGGAAGGAATACACAGAGTCACTGTATTCAGAATAATTGTCAATGTTCAACCATTTCAGGAAGTAGTGTATGATCAATAATCTGTAGTACTGAAAGAAAAAGTACAAGCTGCATGGGAAGCATTGGTGAAAAACAAGACATCAGGAACTGAGGTAATACCGATTTAGATGTTTCAACAAATGGATGCAACACTGGTCATTTGTCTATGCCGTGATGACCAAAAGAAGAGGTGATCCAATAGAATGTGGAAATTATCAAGCAATCTCACTAATAAAAAGTAAAATTTTGCTGAAGATAACTCAAAAATGGTTGCAGCAGTACACCAATAGGGAACTGCAAGAAATTCAAGCTGGATTCAGAAGAGGATGTAGAAAGAGGGACATGACTGCTGATATCAGATGGATCTTGGCTGAAAGCAAAGAATACCAGAAAGATGTTACCTGTGTTTTATTAACTGTAAAAAAGCATTTTACTGTGGCGGTGGTGTTGTTAGGTGCCGTCGTCTCTGACTCATAGCAACTCTATGCACAACTCTATGAAAAACTGACTGGTCCTGTACTAGCCTCACAATCCTTGCTATACCTGAGCCCATCGCTGCACCCACTGTTTCTATCCATCTTGTTAAGGGTCTTCCCCTCATGATATACTTCTCCAGGGAATAGTTCCTTCTGACAACATGACCAAATTAGGTGAGATTAAATCTGGCCATTCTTGTTTCCAAGGAGATTCTGGCTGCACTTCCTCTAGGACAGATTTGTTAGTCCTTTTAGCAGACCATGGTACTCTTAGCATTATTCGCCAGCACCACAACTCAAAACCATCAACTCTTCTTCTATCTTCCTTATTCATTGCCCAGCTCTCACATGCATAAGAGGCAACTGAAAACACCATGGCTTGGGTTAGGCACACCTTGGTCTTCAAGGAGACATCTTTGCTCACCATCACTTGAAAGAGATTTGCCCAATGCAATACATCATCTGATGTCTTGACTGCTGCTTTCATTGGTGTTGATTGTAGAACCAAGTAATATGAATTCCTTGACAACTTCAATCTTTTCTTCATCCACCGTGAAGCTGTTTATTGGACCAGTTGTCACGATTTGTGTTTTCTTTATATTGAGGTATAATCCATACTGCAGACTGTAGTCTTCAATCTTCATCAGTAGGTGCTTCAAGTCATCCTCACTTTCAGCAAGCAAAGTTGTGTCATCAGGTTACCAGAGCTTGTTAACGAGTCTGCCTCCAATCCTGATGCCATGCTCTTCTTCCTATAGTCCAGTTTCTTGAATTATTTTCTCAGCATATAAATTGAATAAGTATGGTGAAAGGATACAACCTTCTTGGATCACTCCCTTCTTGATTTTGAACCATGCAGTACCCCCTTGTTCTGTTCGAATGACAGCCTCCTGGTCTATGCACAGGTTCCTCATGAGTACAAGTAAGTGTTGTAGAATTCCCTTTCTTCTCAATGTTATCCACAATTTGTTATGATCCACACAATCTAATGCTTTAGCATAGTCAATAAAATGTAAGTAAAAATCTTTCTGGTATTCTTTGCTTTCAGCTAAGATCCATCTTACATCAGCAATGATAGCTCTCATTCCACATCCTCTTCTGAATCCAGCTTGCATTTCTGAAAGCTCTTTGTCAATACACTGCTGCAACCATTTTTGAATTATCTTCATTAAGATTTAACTTGCATATGTTATTAATGATATTGTTTGATATATCTACCATGTGGATCATAATAATTATGGATAATATTGCAAAGAATGGGAGTTCCAGAACATTTAATTGTGCTCACATGGAACTTGTAAATACATAGACCAAGAGGCCATCATTTTAACAGAACAAGGGGATATTGCATGGTTTAAAATCAGAAACTTGTACATCAAGATTATATTCTATCACCATACTTATTCAATCTGTATGCTGAGCAAATAATCCAAGAAGCTGGACTATATAAAGAAGAACAAGGCATCAAAATTGAAGGAAGACTCATTAACAACCTGTAGCATGTAGATGACACAACCTTGCTTGCTGAAAGCAAAGAAAACTTGAGCACTTACTGATGAAGATCAAAGACGACAGCTTTCTGTATAGATTACAACTCAACATAAAGAAAACAAAACTCCTCACAACTGGGCCAATAAGCAACATCAAGATAATTGGATAAAAGATTGAAGTTGTCAAGGATTTCATTTTACTTGGATCCACATGATGCTTCCATGAAAGCAGCAGTCAAGAAATCAAATGATGTATTGCATTGGACAAATTGGCTGCAAAAAGATCTCTTTAAAGTGTTAAAGAGGAAAGATGTCACTTTGGAGACTAAGGTATACCTGACCCAAGCCAGGGTATTTTCAATCACTTCATATATATGCAAAAGCTAGACAATGAATAAGAAAGACAAGAGAAGAACTGATGCATTTGAATTATGGTATTGGGCAAGAATATTGCCAGAAGAATGAACAAATCCATCTTGGAGGAGTACAACCAGAATGCTCCTTGGAAGTGAGGATGGCAAGACTTCATCTCACATACTGTGGATATGTAATCAGGAGGGACCAGTTCCTGGAGAGGGACAGCATGTCTGGTAAAGTAGAAGATCAGCCAAAAAGAGGAAGACCTTCAATGAGATGGATTGACACAGTGGCTGCAACATTTGGCTCAACCACAGCAATGATTCTGAGGATGCCACAGGACTGGGCAGTGTTTCATTCTGTTGTACACAGGATTACTATGTGTCAGAACCAACTCAATGGCACCTAATAACAACAGTAGGCTTAACTACACAGAGAAGAATTATTTGAAGATAATTTAAATCTAGTATTCTTATTGTATCTTCTTTGTAAGATATATCCTAAGGAGAAAAGGATCACAAACAAATCTTAAACTTCAGTAGTTTATTGCTGGAGTTATTGCAGCTTTGAAACTATTGATATTGTTGTTTTAAAATTATTTTCATAATATTCATACCTCACACTGCATACAAAAATTAACTCAAGATGGATCAAAGGACTAAATGTAAAACCTAAAACTATAGAGTTCATCAAAGAATAAGTATGGGCAAATTTAGGGTCCCTGACTTATGGCAGAGACTATCAAACATAACCAAAAATGTACAAACAACAGAAGATAAACTAGATGACTGTTGTTGTTGTTGTTGTTATGTGCCGTCGAGTCGGCCCCGACTCATAGCGACCCGTCCTTGGGTTTCCGAGGCAGTATCACTACGGAAGTAGGATTGCCCAACCTTCCTTCCGAGGAGTGGCTGGTGGGTTTGAACCGCCAGCCGTCTGGTTAGCAGGCAAGTGTCTTAGCCACTGACTGGAACCTTCTAAAATTGAAGTTCTTGGGGAATACTGGCAAGATGGTAGAATAGGCAGACAAGCTAAACAGACCCTGTACAGCAAAGAAACAAGAAACCAACTGAAACAGATACAGAAGATAATTCTGGAACCCTGAGCTTAAAAAAAGAAATAAGAAGCTTAAATAAATACCAACTAGCAAAAGGTCCTGATTGAAAACAGCAAATAAGGAGACAAACAGAGCTGTGGACTGTTGGCTGGCCTCTCAGTGCAACCATTTTGAATATTTGTAAATGGTATTCCTATTCAGGTAGCAACCTGATAATTGGTTCCATTTCTGAGGACTGGGAGCTCTGGTGCCATAGTGCTGAAGGCATTTGACTGCTAACCAGAAGGCTAGTGGTTCAACCCCACTAGCTACTTCTTGGAAGGAAGGTTGGGCAATCTACTTCTATAGTGATACCACCTTGGAAACCCAAGGACAAGTCACTATGGGTGGGATCTGACTCAATGGCAGTGAATTTGTTTTTTTGGTTCTGGGGACTGCACAGGCAAAGCACTGGTGGCTGATGGCCAGAAAGCTGTGATATTCCCCATGTACTCTATACCCTCCTGGTGAATGGAGGTGTGACCATCCCCTACCCCATCCATCTTCTGGACCAGCAGGAATTCCATCTTGGAGTGGGCACCCTGCAAATAGCTGCCCTCTAGGCAGGAAAGAACTGGTTCCAGGACTAGGTGCCCTTTTCCTACCCACCTTGTGGGCCAGAAGGAACTTTTTTTGAGATCAGGTACCTTACATCCAGCCAGCTTTTAGAATGGCAGGAACTTTTTTCTGGGAAAGGGACCCTGCACTCAGTTAACTTTTGAGACAACAGGAATTTTGTCTGGGATTAGACACCCTGCCAACAGGTGCTTTTTGAGCTGGCTGTAACTTCTTCTGTACGAGGTGTCTTGCTCACAGTCACCTTTTGGACCAGTAAGTAGGAACTTTTTCTAGGTCTAGAAGCCCTACTCCCAGACATCTTCTGGACGAACAGGAACTTGTCTGAGACCAAGTACCCTGCCTCCAGTTACCTTCTGGGTAGAGAGGAACTAGTTCTGAGATCAGCTGCCCTGCTCCCAGCAGCATTTTGATCTGGCAGGAACTTTTGTTGGTACCAAGTGCCCTACTGCAAGCCCTATTTTGGGATGGTAGGAACTTTTCCTGGAAGTAGGGGCCCTAAGCCCATCTGCCTTTTGCAACAGCAGGAACTTTTTCTGAGACCAGATGCCCTGTCCCCAGTGGCTTTTTGAGCTTGCAGGAATTCCTTCTAGAACCAGGCATCTTGTTCTCACTGATGTTCAAACCAGCAGGAACTTTTTCCAGGTCCAGATGCTCTGCCCCCAGACATCTTCAGGATTGGCAGAACTTGTCTGAGATCAGGTGCTTTGCCTGTAGTTGTCTTCTGGTTAAACAGGAACTAGTATCTGGCTTTGCCCTCTGCCACCTGCTTGTCCAACAGAAACACAGATCAGGAACTCTGACCCCCAGTTTCCTTTTAAATTATTCTTTTCCTCCCCCTCCCCTTTCTGTTTATTTTATGTCTTTCCCATCCCTGGTTCTTTTTGTTTGTTTGTTTGTTTCCTTTTATCGGTTCCCTTCATTTTTCTTCTTTTCCTCTTTTCATTCTTCTCATTCTTAGTTCTTCATTTTCTTTTTTTTTTCATTTTTTCTTTTGCTCTCTTATTTTCTCCATCCCCAAATATTGTTTTTTTTTTTATCCTTGCCTTTCTTTTCTCTTTTTTCCCTGTTTTAAAAATATTTCTTTTCATTCATTGCTTTTTTCTTCTCTTTGTGATCATTGCTATTTATTTATGCTGTTTGTGTTTTTTGTTCCCTTGTTTTTATGTTTTTGGTGTTGTTGTGTTTTTCTTTTCTTTTCTTTTTTTTGTTCACCAAGTGAGAGATACCAACTGTGCCAACATGACCCAACCACATTGGCAACTCCTGCAGCCCCACTCACTGGGTAAAGGCTGCCATCTGCTTATGCACCAACTAATCAATTAAAGATGGTGGCCCCTACCAGCCCAACTCATCCTCAACTGATCTACACAAAGAGCTAAGAGCCCTGTTCACACATTCTCATCCTCGGTCACACCCATGAGGAGACAGGTGGTGAGTGCCTAACTCCCTCCAATCTAGTGAACAGGTTAGAACACAAGCCCTATTCACTCAGATATATCTAAAAAAAGGAAAGAAAAAAAGAACCTGAGTAAATCACACCAATATATAATAACCAATTAAATATAAATAAAACAACATCATAATGTCTTGGAGACAACTGATAATCTTACTTCACATTAAGAAGAAAGATATAGTAGTACAAACAAAGGAAAAGAACACAGAGCCAGGAAAATCTCCTGAGGAAGAAGTAGCATTGGAACTACTTGATAAGGACTTTTTAAAAATTGTATTTAGGTACCTTCAATGGAAAGAGAGACAGATCAAGAAAAACACCACCAAGTCAAGGAAACTGCCCTCAAAATTAAGGAAAATACAGAAAAAAATCTACAACAATGTAGGAAAACAATACAAGAGCACACTGACAAAATAAATGAAAAATTAGAAACCACACAAAAACAGCAAACAGAAATCTGGAAGATTAATACTAACATTTCGGAAATAGATAACATACTGAAAAGGCAAAGGGTTAGAAGTAAATCAGTGGAAGACAGAATAGTTAAATTGAAGAAAAATCTCTGAATACTACTTTATTAAGTGATCAATCAGAAAAAAAGATCAAAACAAGATGGAGAGAGTCTAAAATTTATGCAGAACACCATCAATAGGAATGACACATGTGTGATCAGAATTTCAGAAAAGAAAGAGATAAATAAAACCACAGAGAGAATTTTGAAGATTTGTTGGAAGAGATCTTCCCTAATATGATGAAAGGTGAGAATATATCCATTAAAGAAGTTCAACAAGCCCCAAATAGGATATCCCCCAAAAGAAAATCATCAAGACATATCATAATCAAATGTACCAAAGTCAAAGCCAAAGAACAAATTCTGAAAGCAGCATGGGAAAACTGAAAGTTACCTATAAAAGCCAAACAATAAAACTAATTTCTGATTTCTCAGCCAAAACAGTACAGTTGAGAAGGCTATGGGTTGACATATGTAAAACATTGAAAGAAAAAAATTTCCAACCAAGAATTATATACCCAGAAAAACTGTCCTTCAAATATGATTGTGAAATTAGAACATTTCCAGATAAACAAAAATTAAGTGAATTTGTCAAAACTATACCAACCTTATAAGAGATGCTTAAGGGATTACTTCAGACAGAGAACCAACAATGGTAGAAGATCAACAGAAAAAGAACAAAAACAAGAACTGAATAACACACTCCATAAAAACTACTGGGTAATAGAAGAAACAAAAAAAATGAAATTTTAAAAATTCCTTGAAATCAAATGAGAATGAAAACACAACTCACCAAAATCTAAGGTATAGGGCTATAGCAGTCCTCGAAGACAATTTATAGCCATAAATACACACATCAATAAAGATGAGAAAGTGACAAAGCTAACACCTTAACCCCAAATCTCCAACAATTAGAAAAACACCTCTAAAAAAAAAAGCTTATAGTCACCAGAAAGAATAAACAAGACTAGAAATTGGTTCTTTGAAAATATTGACAAAATTGACAAACCACGGGCAAATTTAACAAAGAAAAATGTTTATTGTTGTTGTTAGGTGCCATCAAGTTGTCACCAACTCATAGTGACCCTATGCACAGCAGAACGAAACACTGCCGGGTCCCATGCCAGCCTCATGATCCTTGGTATACCTGAGCCCACTGTTGCAGCCACTGTGTCAATCCATCTCATTGAGGTCCTTCCCCTTTTTCATTGACCCTTCCACTTTAGCAAACATGATATCTTTCTCCAGAGAATTGTTCTTTCTGATAACATGACCAAAGTAGGTGACACAAAGTCTGGCCATTCTTGCTTCTAAGGAGCATTCTGGATGCACTTCTTCAAGGACAGATTTGTTAGTTCTTTTAGCAGTCCATGGTATTTTCAGCATTCTTCATCAACACCACAACTCAAAAGCATTGACTCTTCTTCAGTCTTCCTTATTCATTGTCCAGCTCTCAGATACATATGAGGTGACTGAAAATACCACAGCTTGTGTCAGGTGCACCTTAGACTTCATGGAGACATCTTTGCTGTTCAGCACTTGAAAGAGGTCTTTTGCAGCCAATTTGCCCAGTGCTGTACATTGTCTGATATCTTGACTGCTGCTTCCATTGGTGTTGATTGTAGAACAAAGTAACATGACATCTTCGACAACTTCAATATTTTCTCCATTTATCATCATGCTGCTTATTGGTCCAGTTGTGAGGATCTTTGTTTTCTTTATGTTGACTTGTAATCCATACTGCAGACTATAGTCTTTAATCTTCATCAGTAAGTGCTTCAAACCATCCTCACTTTCAGCAAGCAAAGTTGTGTCATCTGCATATTGGAGCTTGTTAATGAGTCTTCCTCCAATCCTGATGCCACATTTTTCTTCATATAATCCAGCTTCTTAGATTATTTGCTCAGCATACAAATTGAATAAGTGTGGTTAAAGGATACAACCCTGACACACTCCCTTCCTGATTTTAAATCACTCAGTATCCCCTTCTTCTGTTGGAATGACAGCCTATGTATAGGTTCCTCATGAGTACAAACAAGTGTTCTGGAATCCCCATTATCCTCAATGTTATCCATAGTTTATTATGATCCACACAATCAAATGCTTTTGCATAGTCAATAAAACAAGTAAACATCTTTCTGATATCCTTTGCTTTCAGCCAAGATCCATCTGATATCAGCAATAATGTCCCTCATTCCACATCCTCTTCTGAATCCAGCTTGCATTTCTGGAAGCTATTTGTCAATATACTGCTGCAACCATTTTTAAATTATCTTCAGTAAGACTTTACTTGCATATGATATTGTTGAATAATTTCCACATTCTGTGGGATCACCTTTCTTTGGAATGGGTACAAATATGGATCTCTTCCAGTCAGTTGGCCCTGTAGCTGTTTCCAAATCTCTTGGTATAGCCAAGTGAGTGCTTCCAGTGTGGCATCAGTGTGTTGAAACATCTCAGTGGGTATTCCATTAATTCTTGGAGCCTTGTTCTTTGCCACTTTCTTCAGTGCAGTTTCAACTTCCTCCTTCAATACCATTAGTTCTTGATCATATGCCATCTCCTGAAATGGTTGAACATCAACCAATTTTTTTTGGTACAGTGACTCAGTGTATTCCTTCTATCTTCTTTTGATGTTTTCTGCATATGTTTTTTGCTCATAGAATCTTTCAATATTGCAACTCAAGCCTTGAATGTTTTCCTCAGTTCTTTCAGCTTGAGAAATGGTAAGTGTGTTCTTCCCTTTGGTTTTCTAACTCTAGGTCTTCGCACATTTCATTACAATGATTGACTTGAGCTGCTCGTTGAATCTTCTATTAAGCTCTTTTATCTGGTCATTTCTTCCATTTGCTGTGTTGCTGTTGTTATGTCCATTTGCTTTAGCTACTGTTCATTCAAGGGCAAGTTTCAGAGTCTCTTCTGATACCCATTTTGATCTTTTCTTCCTTTTTTGTCCTTTTAATGACCTCTTGCTTTCTTCATGGATGATGTTCTTGATGTCATCTCACAATTCCTCTGGTCTTTGGTCATTGGTAGCCAACGCATTGAATCTATTCTTTAGATGGTCTCTAAATTCAGGATGGATATAATCAAGGTCATATTTTGGCTCTCATGGACTTTTTTAAATTGTCTTCAACTTCAACTTGAATGTGCATATGAGAAGTTGATGGTCAATCATTTCCTGGCCTTGTTTTGGCTGAAGATATTGAACTTCTCCTTTGCCTCTTGCCACAGATTCAGTCAATCTGATTCCTGTGTATTCCATCTGGTGAAGTTCACTTGTATAGCCATCGTTTATGTTGTTGACAAAGGGTATTTGCAATGAATAAGTCTTTGCTCTTGCAAAATTCTATCATGCAATCTCCAGTGTTATTTCTATCACCAAAGCCATATTTTCCAACTACCGATAACACTCCTTTGTTTCCAACTTTTGCATTCCAGTCACCAATGACAATCAACACATCTTGATTGCATGTTTGGTCAATTTCAGACAGCTCTGGTGGTGTAGTGCCTAAGGAATTTAACTACTAACCAGAAGGCTGGTGGTCCAAACCCACCAGCCACTCCTTGGAAGGAAGGTTGGGCAATCTATTTCCATAGTGTTACCGCCTCAGAAACCCAAGGAGGGGTCTCTAGGAGTCAGATCTGATTAGACAGCAGTTGCATTGTGCAAAAGTTGGTAGAAATCTTCAATATCCTCATCTTTGGCCTTAGAGGTTAGTGCATAGGTTTGAATAATAGTAGTAATAACTGGTCTTCCTTGTAGGTGTATGGATATTATCCTATCACTGACAGCATTGTACTTCAGAACAGATCTTGAAACAGTTCTTGTGATGATGAATGTCACACCATTCCTCTTCAATTTGTTATTCCCAGCATAGTACATCATGTGGTTGTCTGATCCAAAATGGCCAAAACCAGTCCATTTCAGCTCACTAATGCCTAAGATATTGATCTTTATATGTTCCATTTCATTTTTGGCAACTTCCAATTTTCCTAGATTCATACTACGTACATTCCATGTTCCAATTATTAATGGATGCTTGCATCTGTTTCTACTCATTTTGAGTCATGCCACAGCAATCAATGGAGGTCCTGAAAGCTATCCTGCATCCATATCATTAAGGTCATCTCTACTCTGAGGAGTCAGCTCTTCCCCAGTCATATTTTGAATGCCTACTGCCATGATGGGCTCAGGTTCTGGCACTGTATCAGACAATGTTTCAGAGTTATTCATAAAGTTTTCCAGTAATATATCAGACATTTTTTCACTGCTACTCATAAGGTTTTCACTGGCCAATTGTATGAAAAGTGGATGGCCTCTCCCTTCTTCCAAGGCTGTCTTAGTCCAGAAGCTCCACTGAAAACTGCCCACCATAGGTAACCCTGCTGGCATTTTGTAATACTGGTGGCATAGTCTCCAGCCTCACAGCATTGTGCAAGCCATCATAAGACAACAAACTGACAGACAAGTTAATCTCCCTTAGTTGTTCTTAACCACTCTGCACCCACATCTCTGGGGCCTGGCCTTAAAATAAAGCCTCCCTGAGCTGTGTGCCTGCCTCTCTGGAGCCTTGTCCTAAAAAAAAAAGAAAGGAAAATAAGAAGATGCAAATAACATGAAGAAAGAAATGAAACAGGCAACATAACAAAAATAACCAAAATAAAAAGGATAATATGAGAATATATGAAGAACTGTACTCCAACAAATTTGAAACCTAGAAAATGTAATATTTCTAGAAACACACTACTTACCTATGTTAACACACACTAAGTAGAAAATAGGAGCTCTGGTGGCGTAGTGCCTAAGGCATTTGACTGGTAACCAGAAGGCTGGAGGTTTAAACCCACCAGCCACTCCTTGGAAGGAAAGTTGGGCAATCTACTTCCATAGTGATACCATGTTGGAAACCCAAGGAGGGGTTGCTATGAATCAGATCTGACTCAATAGCAATTGTTGCATTTCATTGTTAATTAGAAAATAGATCCAAAAAAGAAGAAACTGAACATGTCATAAGAATATTTTTTAAATAAATAAATAAATAAATAAATAAAACTACCAACAAGTCCTGGCCCAAATGGCTTCACTGGCTCATTCTACCAAACATTCAGAGAAGAGCTGACACCAATCCTACTCAAACTATTCCATTACACAAAAAAGGATGGAATACTCCTAAACTCATTTTATGAAGCAAGTCTAACCTTGATACCAAAACCAGGCAAAGACACACTGAGAAAGGAAAACTACAGACCAATATCCTTCCTGAATATAGATGTAAAAATCTTCAATAAAATCCTAGTCAATGAACTCCAACAATATATCAAAAAAAATAATATATCATGACCAAGTGGGATTCATACCAGTTATGCAAGGATGGTTCAACATTAAAAAAAAAAAAAAAAAACCCATAATCAATCATGTATATAAAATAAAAGAACCATATAATCATATCAATTGATGCAGAAAAAGCATTTGATAAAATCCAACAATCATTCCTTATAAAAACTTTCAGCAAAACTGGAATGAAGGGAAATTCCTCAGTGTAATAAAAGGATTACATAGAGCACAAACATCCAACATTCTCCTCAATGGAGACTGAAAGCATTACCCTTGTGAACAGGAACCAGAGAGGGATGCACTCTATCACCATTCCTGTTCAACAATGTAGTGGCAGTCCTTGCCAGGGCAATAAGGCAAGAAAACCAAAAAAATCCCAAACACACTTCCATCAAGTCAGTTCGACTCATAGCAACCCCTCCTTGGATTTCTGAGGTGGTATCTCTATGGAATTAAGTTGCTCAATCTTCCTTCTGAGGAATGGCTGGTGGGCTTGAACCACCAGCCTTCTGGTTAGCAATCAAAGGCCATAGGCACTACACCACCAGAGCACCTAATAAGGCAAGAAAGGGAAATAAAAGGTTTCCAAATTTGTGAGGAAGAAGTAAAACTATCACTATTTGTAGACAATATGATCCTATATATAGAACCTGTCTATGCATAGACAGAATCTCATCTATCAGTTTGTCATATTGTGGTGGCTTGTGTGTTGCTGTAAGGTTAGAGGCTGTGGCACTGATATTTGAAACACCAGCAGGGTAACCCATGGTGGACAGGTTTCAGCAGAGCTTCCAGAATAAGACAGACTTGGAAGAAGTAAGGGGCCATCCATTTCTCAAAGAATTGGCCAGTGAAAACCTTATGAATAGCAGTGAAACAGTGTCTGATATATTACTGGAAAACTTTATGACACTTTGTCCAATATAATTCCTGAGGATGTGCCTCTCAGGTCAGAAGGCACTCAAAATTCGACTGAGGAAGAGCAGCCTCCTCAAAGTACAGTCGACTTTAATGACATGGATGGAATGAAGCTTTTGTGATCTCCATTTGCTGATGTGGCACAACTCAAAATGAGAAGAAACAGCTTCAAACATCCATTAATAATCAGAACATGGAATGTACCAACTACAAAAAACAAAAAAACCAAACTCACTGCTGTTGAGTCAGATCCAACTCATAGCAACCCCTCCTTCGGTTTCCAAGGAGGTATCACTATGGAAGTACATTGCCCAATCTTCCTTCTGAGGAGTGGCTGGTGGGTTTAAACCACCAGCCTTCTGGTTAGTAGTCAAATGCCTTCAGCACTACACCACCAGAGCTCCCTACAAACTATGAATCTAGGAAAATTGGAAGTTGTTGAAAATGAAATGGAATGCATAAAGATCGATATCCTGGGCATTAGTGAGCTGAAATGGCCTGGATTTGGCCATTTTGAAATAGACAACCATATGATGACAAATTGAAGAGGAATGGCATGGCATTCATTGTCACAAAGAATGTTTCAAGATCTATCCTGAAGTACAACACTGTCAGTGATAGAATAATATCCATATGCCTACAAGGAAGACCATTTAATACTATCATTATTCAAATTTACTCACCAACCACCAAAGTCAAAGACAAGGAAATTGAATATTTTTACCATCTTCTGCAGTCTGAAACTGACCAAACATGCAATCATGATGGGTTGATTATTAGGTGACTGGAATGCAAAAGTTGGAAACAAAGAAGAATCACCAGTAGTTAGAAAATATGCCCTTGGTGATAGAAATGATGCTGGAGATTGCATGATAAAATTTTGCAAGACCACTGACTTATTCATTGCAAATACCTTTTTTCAACAACATAAACAGTGGTTATACAAGTGGACTTCACCAGATGGAATACATAAGAATCAGATCAACTACATCTGTGGAAAGGCACTATTTTAGCCAAAACAAGGCCAGGAGCTGATTGTGGAACAGTCTATCAACTGCTCATATGCAAGTTCAAG
>NW_006921844.1:4970787-4982609 GCF_000298275.1 Orycteropus afer afer | reverse complement strand
TCACCCAGCCCCTAGAGCCTGGCACTTTGAACTTGGACTTAAAGCCTCCAAATTGTGAGAGAATAAACTCCTGTTTGTTAAGGCCATCCTATTTGTGGTATATTCTTGACAGAGTGGCACTAGGTAACCAGAACAAAGACAAAGTCAATTATTATTATAAGGAATGTGTAAAGACTTGGAGTTGGAAAACCAGAAGGGAAGAATACAATCGGCATTCTCAAGCTGAAAAAAACTGAAGAATATTGAGTTGCAGTATTGAAAGATTTTATGGGCAAAGTATTGACTGATGCAGGAAACATCAAAAGAAGATGGAAGGAATACATAGAGTCACAGGACAAAAAAGAATTGGTCAATGTTCATCCATTTCAGGAAATGGCATATGATCAAGAACCAATGGTTTTGAAGGAAGAAGTTGAAGCTGCACTGAAGCAATTGGTGAAAACTGGGGTTCCAAGAACTGATGGGATAACCATTGAGATGTTTCAGCAAACAGATGCTGTGCTGGAGGCATTCACTTGGCTATACCAAGAGATTTGGAAGACAGCTACCTGGCCAACTGACTGGAAGAGATCCATATAGGTATCCATTCCAAAGAAAGATGAACCCACAGAATGTGGAAATTATTGAACAATATCATTACTATCACACGCAAATAAAATCTTGCTGAAGATAATTCAAAAACGGTTGCCACAGTATGTCAACAGGAACTTCCAAAAATGCAACCTGGATTCAGAAGAGGATATGGGATGAGGAATATCATTGCTGATGTCAGATGAATCCTAGCTGAAAGCAAAGAATACCAGAAAGATGTTTATTTGTCTTTTATCGACTATGCAAAAGCATTTGTTCATGCTGATCATAGAAAACTATGGATAACATTGAGAAGAATGGGAATTCCAAAACACTTAAATGTGCTCATGAGGAGCAGAAGGCTGTTGTTTGAACAGAGCAAGGGGATACTGCATGGTTTAAAATCAGGAAGGGAGTGTGTCACCATACTTATTCAATCTGCATGCTAAGCAAATAATTAAAAAACCTGGACTATATGAAGAAGAATGTGGCAACAGGTTTGGAGGAAGACTCATTAACAACCTGCGATATGCAGATGACACAACCTTGCTTTCTGAAAGTGAAGATGACTTGAAGCAGTTACTGATGAAGATTAAAGACTACAGTCTGTAGTATGGATTAGAAGTCAACATAAAGAAAACAAAAATCCTCACAACTGGACCAATAAGCATCATCATGACAAATGGAGAAAAGTTTGACATTGTCAAAGACTTCACATTACTTGGTTCCACAGTCAACACCAATGGAAACAGCAGGCAAGAAATCAGATGACATATTGCAGTGGGCAAATCTGCTGCAAAAGACCTCTTTAAAATGTTAAGAATCAAAGATGTCATTTTGAAGACTAAGCTGACCCAAGGTGATATTTTCAATTGCCTCATATGCATGTGAAAGCTCAACAATGAATAAGGGAGTTTAAAGGAGAGTTGATGCCTTTGGATTGTGGTGTTGACAAAGAACATTGAAAGTACCAAGGACTGCCAGAAGAACAAACTAATCTGTTCTAGACAAAATGCAGCAGAATGCTCCTTGGAGGCGAGAATAGCCAGACTTCATCTCACTTACTTTGGTCATGTTTTCAAAAGGGACCACTCCCTGAAGAAGGATATCATAGTTGGTAAAGTAGAGGGTCAGCAAAGAAGGGGAAGACTCTCAATGAGATGGTTTGACACAGTAGCTGCAACGATGGCCTCAAGTATTGTGAGGATGGTATAGGACCTGATAGTATTTTGTTCTGCTGTACATAGGGTCGCTCTGAGTCAGTGCTGATTCCAAGGCAACTAACAACAACAACAACAACAAAGCTTGTGAGCTAAGCTGTATCCCATGTTAAACTTTCTCTCAGCTGTTCCTTCCAGGTGGAAGAAAAGTTTTTTCTTACATTCTGGCCAATGCTACAGGAAGTCTCTGCTTACTTGGAAGACTGTTACTCTCCCTCTCTGGCCTCCTTATGTTTCCAGAGCAGCTCAAGCAGTGACTCTCAACTTGGACCTCCATCTCATGAGCGAAGCAGACTATATTTCACTTGCTGTCTTTCTTGTGGGACTCCCTGGACTGGCAGTTGGACTTGCTGAAATAGGAAATAAATTAGCTTGTGGGGCAGCAAAGGGTTTACATTCTGCCTCACAAGCTGTTGATGTTATCCGTAAGGAGTTGGAACAGCTCAGAAAATCTGTGGTAGATAACAGAATGGCTATAGATTATTTGTTACTCTGAAATAACTATGCATGGGAAGGCTTTCAGGGAATATCCTGCTTTAATATAACTTACAATTCACAGCTTTTTGGGGGGGAAAATGAGAGAAATAAATGATGTATTAGCCAATATATATATTAAAAAACCCCAAGATGGTATAGAGGTCGATTTTAGCTGGTTAACCTCTTGGCTGCCTGATTCAGAATAGCTAAAGCAATTGTTTATAGGTCACCTTCTGTTTCGGTTTATTTGTGTAAAGGCCTGTAGTATCATTCAGTTCCTTCCATGTGTTTAAGTCTCTGAAAACCTCACAACCTAGATTTCATGGCAGCCTGCTGTTCCCACACCAGAATAACGCAGAGAGATTTTGAAATCTAGCACACCAAAGTGAAGTTTCTAATAATCTCATCTTTGTGTAAGAGTACCAGAACTCACAGAAAAAAAAAAAAAAAAGAGGAAATTGTTGACCTAATGGTATAGTGACTAAGGCATTGGACTGCTGACCAGAAGGCTGGTAGTTCAAACCCACCAGCCACTCCTTGGAAAGAAGATTGGACAATCTACTTCTGTAGAGGTACCACCTCAGAAGCCCAAGGAAGGGTTGCTATGAGTCAAATCCACTCAATGGCAGTGAGTTTGGTTTGTTTTTTTTTTTTGGTATGTACAAAATACCTTCAAAAAGAGCACTTGGACCCAGAGGAATAAAATCAAAAGACGCCAAGAATATATCCTAAAATACTCCAGGGAAGTCAGCCTTGGGAGGAAAAACAGAATCCATCTGATGATGGTGATGCCTTCCAGAGCTAAGAGATAAGTCTCATAGCTATAACTTAGTGGCCTCTCTTTGTCCTTCTCATGGGTTAAGGAGCCCTGGTCCTTGGGAATGGAATGTGTACATATTTTAGCTTAACCTCTATTAACCCTGTTTTTGCTCACTGGAGGTAGGCAGACTTTTGGAGTATTTGGAAATTCTGTCTGTTCCCCACTTATGCAAAAGTGATTAAACTCTTCCTTCTCTCTTCCCTCAGTGTGACTGAATTTACTCTGCGTCACTCTGGGCAGAAGCCCACCTTTTTTGGGTAACAGATCGTGCCCACCTATCACTGTCAACCACTCAGAAAGGGATCAAGATTGGAGATCCTGGACAGAGTGGGAGGAAAAATGTGGAACAAAACTCAAAATCATAAAAAAAAATCAAGTTTACGGATCTGATAGAGACTGGTGAAACCCCTAAGAATACAAAATATGCAGGAACTGTTGAATGGAAAACTAATTTGTTGTATAAAGTTTCACCTAAATCACAATAAACAATACAAACTATTCTTTCTCTATACACACATATATACATACACCTAACAATGACAATATACATACACACATATATATAGAAGAAAAATCATGTATAGTATTATAAAGCAAATAAGTAATTATGGTATCATCATGAGGAACCAAGGTTTTTGCTTGAGAGAGAAGATACTTGTACATAAAAAGCAAACAATTTAAAATCCAACATTTTAAAATATGTTTTGGAAGTATCTATATAAGGTCATAATTTTTTCTTCTGTTTTTAAGAAAATACTTATTTTCTAACATATTTTGGAAGAAATAAACATCCATATTTCCCAAGCTGTGGTTTCTAAGTACCACTTCCATTAACAGGAACTATGGCTTCTGGGTAAAATGGTCCAGGTCTGGGATATCTAATTGAGTCTGGGAAAGATAGTGTACAAAATGAGCCTGTGATATATTGGACCAGAAAGTAAAAAGCTATAAAAGATTAAGGAAACAGGAACCATCTTGTAGCCAAATGGTCAAAAAAGGGATACTTTGAGAATTGAAAAAAAAAATACAATAATGACTGCAATGTATTGTAACATACCAAATCTATAAAAATCCACTAGGTCAAAATGATACTCTTAAAACAAAATAAAACTCATTGATAAGCATAAAGAATCAAACATTTATCCTGTCCTTCCTGTATTTCATAATAACCAATTTTTTTAGTTGATATTAATAGCTAATGAGGGAATGTTTTTCTTCATAAAATGATTCACCTAATAAGTTAAGAAATATTAAATCAGAAAAACTCCATTTCACAGTGCCATAGATTTAGACAACAATCACCAAAGCTACTAAAAACATTAAGTTTGTATTTCTCAACCTTAGCTTCCCATCAGAAGTCACCTGGGAAAATGTATTATTATTGTTATTGTAAAAATTTAGATAGCTCATGTTAATGGTGGAGGAAGACTCAGAAAAGTTGGGTGAGGATGGTTGCACAACTTGAAGAATATAATCAATATTACTGAATTGTATATGTAGGAATTGTTGAATTTGTGTATGTTTTGCTGTATACATTTTCAACATCAACAAAAATGAATTTTTTAAAAAATAGTGATAGTATCATATTTGCCAATACAACCTTTTTCACATATATCTCACTGAGCTCAATTACATCAATCATATTGTGCAATCATCACCAATGTCCTTTTCCAAATTTCCCATCCTCATAAACAAAAACTCAATGCTTCAAAAACAAAATATGCTCCCCACCTTCTCCCCCTTCCTTTCCTAGTAACCACTATTCAACAAGTATATGATATACTTCATATAAGTGAGATCATATGGTATTTGTCCTTTTGTGATTGTCTTATTTCACTCAGTATAAGGTATTCAAGGTTCATCTTCAATGCAGCATGTGTCAGAACTTCACTTGGGAAAACTTTTAAAGAATGCTGTTGCCCACCCCTACCCTAAAGATTATGAATTATGTAACTCAGGATAGGGCTGAGTACTATATATTTTTTTTAAGCTCTTCATGTGATGCTAGTGTGCAGCCAAGAATTGAGAAATGTTGCTTTAGGTCAAAGGTCGATGGAGAAACTTATAATCAGATTGATAACATCTAAACTCACAATAGGAAGGTTGGGCAATCTACTTCCGTACTGATACTGCCTCGGAAACCCAAGGAGGGGTCGCTATGAGTCGGGGGCGACTCGACGGCACATAACAACAACAACAACAACAAACTCACAATCATTCTTAAAATCACTAAAGGAAAAAAGACTTCATGCACCTATTGTTGTAAAATAATACAAAATACACATCATTGCCTTTGAGATATAATTGCCAAAAAAAAAAAAAAGAGGAAAATAAATGGAATCTGAATTTAATCAAGCTTCAAGATCTAACTACCACTTTACAGGAAAAATGGGTGACAGGGAGATATGTTAAATAAGGCTATAAGGATATAGTAAGCCAAGTCCAGAATGTGGACAATTCCTCATTCAATATACACTTGGCATTAAAAATAATAAAAGAAGATGAAGAACTGTTGTAGAATAAATGAAGCTTAAGATACTTAATTAAATCCAATTTGTATTACTTGCTTGGTCCTGATTTATACAAACCAATTGCAAAAAGACAGTTTTGAGACAACAGAGGAAAATTAAAGACAAACTGATAATCAGATGATAGTCAGGAATTTTTCATTTTTAGTGGTTCATTTTTTCAAGTCCTTAACTAGTAAACATATATACTGATATATTTACAGGTGAAATTATATATCACTGATTCACTTTAAAATTTTCAAAATCTCTCCCCCTAAAACATAAGAGGAAACAGATGAACCAAGGATAGCAAAAATGTTGAAAATTGTTAAAGCTGGGCAACAGGTACATGGGGATTCATTATATTGTTCCCACCGCTTTTGTATATGAAAAATGCTACAACAAAATGGTAAATAAAACTAAAATAAAATAATATTCATGAAAGATAAAAAGCAAGTTTCTCCTTATGATGAAGGAAACAAAAATTTCTCCTGCCATTTTCCTATATTCTCTACACAATTCAGCCCTTTGATCATTGCTACTTTATAAGTGTTTCACTGCAGTTGGTAACATGGATCAGAAGACGCTGCACTAAGTGTGTCAGGGACTCCATTTCTCTCCTTTGAGAATGCCCATCATCCTGGGATATGCAGGTTACCACACATGGATCTACATTCCTTCTTCTCCTTGCATTAATCTGAAGTGCTCTACCCTACAGAGTTAATTTGTGTTGTGAGTTCTATTTTGTTCCTAAATGAAATGTGTACTGATTCACTGGACTGTAGTGACTGGGTTGGTAAAGAGCTCAGGGGAGGCAATTGACAACTTTTAGAAAGTTGGTGAGTTGTATCAAAAAACCAGTTGCCATCAAGTTGACTCTGACTTGTGTGTCAAACCTCAAATGTGTCAGAGTCGAACTGTGCCTGATAGGATTTTCGATGGCTGATTTTTCATAAGCAGTTCTCCAAGCTTTTCTTCTAAGATATCTCTGGGTGGACTTGAACCTCTAATCTATTGGTTAGCAGCAAAGGGCATTAACCGTTTGCACCATCCAGGAACTCCAAGTTGTTGTACATAGGCCATGGAAAAGCACTGAATGTATTTTCCAATGTAAAACTCACAAATTGAAGTATTACAATTTCTTTAAAGAGCTATGCTTTTAATACCTTCAGATGGATCTTGGCTGAAAGCAAAGAATACCAGAAAAATGTTTATTTGTGTTTTATTGACTATGCAAAGGCAATTGACTGTGTGGATAAAAACAAGCCATGGATAACTTTATGAATTAATTGTCCTCATGAGGAACCTGTATACAGAGGCTGTCATTTGATCACAGCAAGGGGATACTCATGGCTTAAAATCAAGAAGGGTGTGTATCAATGTTGTATCCTTTCATGATACTTATTCAATTTATATGCTGAGAAAATAATCCAAGAAGGCAGACTTTATGAAGAAGAGCATAGCATCGGGATCGGAGAAAGACTCATTAACAACTTGCACTATGCTGATGACAAAATCTTGCTTGCTGAAAGTGAAGAAGAGCTGAAGCACTTTGATAAAGATCAAAAACTACAATCTTCTGTCTGGATTACATCTCAACATAAAGAAAACAAAAGTCCTGATCCTGGTAAATGGAGAGAAGATTCAAATTGTCAGAGATTTCAATTCACTTGGATGCACAATCAAACACTCATGGGAGAAGCAGTCAAGAAATCAGACACTGTATTGCACTGGGCAAATCTGCTGCAAGACTTCTTTAAAGTTGTAAAGCATAAAGATGTCATACTGAAGACTAAGATACACCTAACTCAAGCCATGGTATTTTCAATTGCTTTATATGCATGTACCAGGGAACCAGGCAGGGAGAGAAGGCAGCATGCAACAAACAGGTTTGGAACCAGCAGCCAGAGGGGGGAACCAGGAAGAGAGAGAGGTGGCACTGTTTGGAAGAGCTAAAGGAGACAAAATTGTCTGTCAGTTTGTCGTACTGTGGTGGCTTGAGTGTTGTTGTGAGGCTGGAAGCTGTACCATGGTATTACAAATACCAGGAGGGTTACCCGTGGTGGACAGGTTTCAGCAGAGCTTCCAGGCTAAGACAGACTTGGAAGAAAGAAGAGGCCATCAACTTCTCAAAGAATTGTCCAGTGAAAACCTTATGAATAGCAGTGAAACACTGTCTCATATATTACTGGAAAACTTTATGAATAGCCCTGAAACATTGTCTTATATAGTGTAAGAAGACGAGCCCCTCAGGTCAGAAGGCACTCAAAATACGACTGGGGAAGAGCTGACTCCTCAGAGTAGAGCCAACCTTAATGATGTGGATAAAGTAAAGATTTCAAGACCTCAATTTGCAGATGTAGAACAACTCAAGATGAGAAGAAACAGCTGCAAACATCCATTCATAATCTGAACATGGAATGTATGAAGTATGAATCTAGGAAAATTAGAAGTTGTCAAACATGAAATGGAATGCATAAAGATTGATATCCTAGGCATTAGTGAGTTGAAATGGACTGGTTTTGGACATTTTGAATCAGACCATCATATGCTCTACTATGCCAGGAATGCCAAATTGAAGAGGAATGGCGTGGCATTCATCATCACGAACAATGTATGAAAATCTATCCTGAAGTACAATGCTGTCATTGATAGGAAAACATTCATACGCCTACACAGAAGACCAATTAATACTATTACTATTCAAATTTATACACCAACCACCAAAGCCAAAGATGAGAAAATTGAAGATTTTTACCAACATCTGCAGTCTGAAATTGGCCAAATACACAATTAAGATGTGTTGATTATCATTGGTGACTGGAATGCAAAAGTTGGAAACAAAGAAGAATCTCCAATAGTTGGAAAATATGACCTTGGTGATAGAAATAATGCTGGAGATCACATGATAGAATTCTGCAATGACTTATTCATTGCAAATACCTTTTTTTCAACAACACTACTGGTGGCTATACATGTGGACTTCACCAGATGAAGTACACAGGAATCAGATTGACTACATCATGGCAAGAAGTGATGGAGAAGCTCAATATCTTCAGCCAAAACAAAGCCGGGAGCTGATTGTGGAACAGACCATCAACTGCTCATATGCAAGTTCAAGTTGAAGTAGAAAACAATTAAAACAAGTACAGGAGAGCCAAAATATGACCTTGATTATATCCCTCCAGAATTTAGAGACCATCTAAAAAATAGATTTGATGCATTGAACACCAATGACCCAAAACCAGAGGAATTGTGGGATGACATCAAGAACATCATCCATGAAGAAAGCAAAAGGTCATTAAAAAGACAGAAAAGGAAGAAAAGACCAAAATGGATGTCAGAAGAGACTCTGAAACTTGCCCTTGAGCAGAGAGTAGCTAAAGCAATAGAAGAAATGACAAGATAAAAAAGGTGAACAGAAGATTTCAAAGAGCAGCTCGAGAAGACAAAGCCAGTTATTATAAAGAAATGTGCAAAGATGTGGCTTTAGAAAA
The DNA here is from genome assembly GCF_000298275.1 of Orycteropus afer afer. Taxonomy (NCBI): domain Eukaryota; kingdom Metazoa; phylum Chordata; class Mammalia; order Tubulidentata; family Orycteropodidae; genus Orycteropus; species Orycteropus afer. Next base: position 4,973,518 of record NW_006921844.1, on the reverse strand, counting down.
CAAAAAGAGAAGAACATGTTCAGTATTTCTAAAGCTGAAAGAATTGAAGAAAAAGTTCAAGGCTTGAGTTGCAATATTGAAAGATTCTGTGGGCAAAATGCTAAATAATGCAGGAAACACCAAAAGAAGATGGAGAGAATAGACAGATTCGCTGTACCAAAAAAAAATTGGTTGAGGCTCATCCACTTCAGGAGGTGGCATATGATCAAGAACCAATGGTGTTGAGGGAGGAAGTTGAAGCTGCACTGAAGGAAGTGGTGATAAACAAGGCTTCAGGAATTGATGGAATATCCATTGAGATGTTTCAACAAATGGATGCCATGCTGGAGGAACTCACTTGGCTATGCCAAAAGATTTGGAAGACAGCTACCCAGCCAACTGACTGGAAGAGATCCATATATGTACCCATTCCAAAGAAAGGTGATCCCACAAAATGTGGAAATTATCCAACAATATCATTAATATCATATGTAAGTAAAAGTTTACTGAAGATAATTCAAAAATGCTTGCAGTAATATATTGACAGGTATGAGCTGAAATGACTGGTTTTGGCCATTTTGAATCAGATGACCATATGATCTACTATGCCAGGAATGACAATTTGAAGAGCAATGGCATGGCATTCATCATCACAAAGGATGTTTCAAGATCTGTCCTGAAGTACAATGCTGTCAGTGATAGGATAATATCCACACGCCCACAAGGAAGACCAGTTAATACAACTATTATTCAAATTTATGCACCAACGACCAAAGTCAAAGATGAGGAAATTGAAGATTTTATCAGCTTCTGCAGTCTAAAATTGACCAAACATGAATCAGAATGTGTTAATTATCACTGGTGAATGGAATGCAAAAGTTGAAAACAAAGAAGAATCACAAGTAGTTAGAAAATTTGGCCTTGGTGACAGAAATAACGCTGGAAATCACATGATAGAACTTTGCAAGACCAACGACTTATTCATTGCAAATACCTTTTTCAACACAAATCATGGCTGTCTATGTGGACTTCACCAGATGGAATACACAGGAATCAGATTGACCACATTTGTGGTAAGAGACTATAGAAAAGCTCAATATCTTTAGCCAAAACAAGGCCAGGAACTGATTGTGGAACAGACCATCAACTGCTCATACACAAGTTCAACTTGAAGTTGAAGACAGTTAAAACAAGTCCACAAGAGCCAAAACATCTAAAGAATAGATTTGATGCATTGAACAATGACTGAAAAACAGATGAATTGTGGGATGACATCAAGAACATCTTCCATAAAGAAAGCAAGAGGTCATTTAAAAGACAAGAAAAGAAGAAAAGGCCAAAATGGATGACAGAAGAGACTCTGAAACTTGCCCTTGAGCAGAGAGTAGCTAAAGCAAATGGAGGAAATGACAAGATAAAAGAGGTGAACAGAAGATTTCAAAGAGCAGCTCGAGCAGACAAAGCCAATTACTATAAGGAAATGTACAAAGACTTGGAGTTAGAAAACCAAAAGGGAAAAACATGCTCAGTATTGCTCAAGCTGAAAGAACTGAGGAAAAAAATTAAGCCTCAAGTTGCAATATTGAAAAGTTCTAAGGGCAAAATATTGAATGATGCGGGAAACATAAAAAGAAGATGGAAGTAATACACAGAGTCACTGAACCAAAAAGAACCAGTCGATCTTCAGACATTTCAGGAGGTGCCATATGATCAAGAACCAATGGTACTGAAGGAAGAAGTCAAAGCTGCACTGAAGGAATTGGCAAAGGACAAGGCTCCAGGAATTGACAGAATACCCATTGAGATGTTCCAACAAATGGATATCCCATGGAGGCACTTACTCAGTTATGCCAAGAGATTTGGAAGACAGCTACCTGGCCAACTGACTGGAAGAGATCCATATTTGTACCCATTTCAAAGAAAGGTAATCCCACAGAATGTGGAAATTATAGAACAATATCATTAATACTGCATTCAAGTAAGATTTTACTGAAGATAATTCAAAAACAATTGTAGCACTATATTGACAGAGAACTTCCAGAGGTTCAACCTGGATTCAGAAGAGGATATGGAACAAGGGATATCATAGCTGCTGTCAGATGGATCTTGGCTCAAAGCAAAGAATACCAGAAAGAATATCATTGATTGGGGAAAGAATAGTTTTTCAACCACTGATGCCAGAACAACTGGAAAACAATCTGTAAAAGAAGTTGAACCATTACCTCACACCATATAAAAACATTAACTCAAAATGTATCAGAGACCTATTCCTCATCAAAAGAATGCCAGAAAGATGTTTACTTGTGTTTTATTGATTATGCAAAGGCATTTGATTGTGTGGATCATAACAAATTGTGGATAACATTGAGAAGAATGGGAACTCCAGAACACTTAATTGTACTCATGAGGAATCTCTACGTTGATCAGGAGGCTGTCATTTGAACAGAAAAGGGGGCACTGCATGGTTTAAAATCAAGAAAGGAGTGTGTCAGGGTTGTATCCTTTCCCCACACTTATTCAATCTCTATGCTGAGCAAATAATCTGAGAAACAGGACTATATGAAGAAGAATGTGGCATCAAGATCGGAGGAAGAACCATTAACAACCTGCGATACACTGACAACACAACTTTGCTTGGTGAGAGGGAGGATGACTTGAGGCACTTAGTGATGAAGATTGAAGAATATAGTCTGCAGTATGGATTACATCTCAATATAAAGGAAACAAAAGTCCTCACAACTGGACCTATAAG
>NW_006921844.1:4957996-4969472 GCF_000298275.1 Orycteropus afer afer | reverse complement strand
TTATGAGTCAGAGACAATTCAATGGCACCTAACAACAACAACAACATATGCATGTGAAAGCTGGACAATGAATAAGGAAGACTGAAGTAGAGTTGATGACTTTGAATTGTAGTGTTGGCTAAGAATACTGAAAATACCATGGACTGCCAAAAGAATAAGGAACTCTGGTGTGTAGTGGATAAGGAATTTGTCTGCGAACCAGAAGGTCAGCAGTTCAAACACACCAGCCCCTCTGAGGAAGGAAGATGTGCCAATCCCTTTCCATAAAGATTTGCAGCCTACTCACAGATGACACAATCCCATATAGAGCAACTCCTAAAGAATCCACAAAAATATTAGTAGAATAATAATTGAACTCAGCAAATTTGAAGATTTGAGATTAACACACAAAAATCAGTTGTATTTCTACATACTAGCAATGGAAAACCCAAAAATGAAATTAAGAAAACAATTCCTTTTAAAAATCAGTCAAAAAGAATTGAATACTTAGAAATAAATTTAACCAGGGTGAGAAAAAACATGTACGTTGAAAACTACAAAAAATTCCTGAGAGAAATTAAAGAAGACCTAAATAAGGGGAAAAACAATTATGTTTATGGATTGGGAGATTTAATATTGTTAAGATATCAACAGATTCAATACAATTTCTTTTGAAAGTGTCTTTTATCCCCCTAAAAGTGGAAAATATGTTCCTAAAATTCATATGGAATTGCAGGGGACCTTAAATAGCCAAACCATCTGGAAAAAGAACAAAGTTTAAGGACTCAGACTTTCTGATGTCAATACTTACTACAAAGATATAATATCAAAAACAGTGTGGTATGGGCATAAGGATAGATATGTTGATCAATGGAATAGAATTGAGTGCCCAGAAATAAATCCATACATCTATGGTCAATTGATTTTTAAAGATGTACCAAGACCATTCACTCGGGAAAGAACAGTCTTTCAACCACTGATGCCAAAACAACTGGAAATCAACCTTTAAAATAAATTGAACCATTACCTCACACCATATACAAACATTAACTCAAAATGGATCAAAGACCTAAATATAAGAGCTAAAATCATAAAAATCATAAAGAAAAATACAAGGGTAAATCTTTAGGACTTTCAATTTGTCAGTAATTTCTTAGATATAACATGAAAAGCACAAGTAATAAAAGAAAAAGGAAGGTGATAGGCCTTCATCAAAATTAAAGTGAAAAGATAGCTTGCAGAATAGGAGATAATATTTCCAGATGATATATCTGATAAGCAACTTGTATCCAGAACATATGAAGAACTCTTACAACTCAGTAATAAAAACACACAACCCAATTTGAAAATGTTCAGAGAGTCTGAACAATTTTCCAAAAAAGATATTCTTATGTCCTACAAGCACATGGAAAGATGTTCAACACTGTTAGTTATTTCAAAAGATGCTGTCAAGTTGATTCCAACGTGGTGACTACATATGTGTCAAATTAGAACTGTGTTCCATAGAGTTTTCAATAACTGATTTTTTTTTAGAAAAGCACAAGACATGTCTTCAAAAGTGCCTCCATATGGATTTGAACTACTAACTTTTCAGTTAGCAACCTTTAAGTTAACTGTTTGTAGCACATAGGGGCTCCTCATTAGTCATTTGTTGTTGTTGTTATGTGCCATCGAGTTGGACCTGACTCATAGTGATCCCTCCTTGGGTTTCCAAGGCAGTATCACTACAGAAGTAGATTCCCTAACCTTCCTTCCGAGGAGTGGCTGGTGAGTTTGAACCGCCAGCCTTCTGGTTAGCAGTCAAGTGCCTTAGGCATCATTAGTCATTAGGAAAATGTAAATCAAAACCACAATGAGATATTATTCCACATCCACTGTTGTTGTTCTTAGGTGCTGTCGAGTTGGCTCTGAGTCATAGCAACCCTATGTAGAAAAAGGAAGGAAGAAGTTTTACCTCTTTCTTTCAAATTTGGATATTTTATTTATTTCCTTGACTAATTGCTCCAGCTAGCACTTATAGTACATGTTGAATAGAAGTGATAAAAGCAGGAATTCTTGTCTTTTTCCTGATCTTTGAAGGAAGGCTTTCAATCTTTCACTACTAAGTATCATGATAACTCTGTTTTTTCTTTTTCCTAAATGACCTTTACCATGTTGAGGAAGTTTCCTTCTATTTCTAATTTGAGTGTTGGATATTGTCAAATGCTTTTTTCTGCATAAATTGAGATGATCATGTTCGTTTTCCCTCCTTCATTCTATTAATGTGATATACTATACTGGTTAATTTTCAAGTGTTAAACCACTCTTTCTGTCCAAGGATAAATCCCACTTGGTCATTGTATATAATCCTTTTAACATGCTGCTGAATTTGGTTTGCTAGTATTTTTGTATCTATAGTCATAAGTTATTGTGGTAGTTAAGGTTATATGTCAACTTGGATGGGCCTGGTTTTGAGTGGCTGGGCAGCTGGAGGTAATTATTCCCCACGATGAGACTGGTAACCAACTCCATGATGGAATCTACTGTGAGCAGCTGAGTAGCTGCCTTGGGGATGTGCCCTGCTTCCATTATATAAGAAGAAGCTTTGAGAAAGGTCTCTGAGCTTTTGGCACATCTGGATCCTGCAATGGCTGACTCTTCATCTCAGTGGCCTGACATATTGTCTGCTGATTTGAGTTTGTTTCTGGACTTGAACTAGTGGTCTGCTGTGTTGGTTGACAATTTGGGGACTGTGCCATTTCACTTGTCATCCTTGAGTTTGTCAGCCTCAGCAGCCAGCAGCTGTCTGAGTTAAGAGAAGCCTCCAGCTTCAGTGGGCCCGTAGCAAGAGGCAGAGCTGAAGCCCAAGGTTAGGGGTCTTTATCCAGCTCCTTGATCTGGCACTTTGAACTGGGACTTCTAATCTCCTAAACTGTAAGAGAATAAATACCTATTTGTTAAAGCTATCCACTTGTGGTATTTGTGTTGTAGCAGCACTAGAGAACCAAAAGAGTTATACTGGTTTAATCTTTTCTTTTCCCTTGGTGTCTTTGGCTGGCATTGGTATCAAGGTAAAGCTAAACTCAAAGAATGTAGAAGTAAGTGTTCCCTCCACTACTTCTCCTCCTTCTTCTTCATATGATTTGGGTGAAAGTTTACAGAGCAAATTCATTTTTCATACAACAGTTTATACACATTTTATTTCACGACAGTGATTGCATTCCCTGTAACACCTCTCTTCCCACTTCCTCCCTGTGACTTTTTCCCATGTCCTTCTTTCCCACGCATTCTTGTCCTCTGAGATCTCTCTCTGTGAAAATACTGCTCTTCTGATCCCATGGTTGATTGTTCCAAGGAGTGTACCTACTTGGTGTAAATGTTCACCTTATATGCCCACTGTGTGAATGTAAGCCACAAGAGTGAGTTCAATTCCAAGCCCTAAAGGTGACTAGGGGTCATGGTCTCGGGGGCGTCACTAGTCTCTATCAGACCAGTTAGCCTGGTCTTTTTATAATCTTGAGTTTTGTTCCATATTTTTCTCCCACTCTGTCCAGGGTCCTCCTACACTGATCCCTTTCTGAGTGGCTTGGTAGCCAGGCACCATCTAGTTCTTCTGGTCTCAGGGACATGTAGGCTGAGGTTCACATGGTCCACTAGTCCCTTAGACTAATTATTCCATTTCTGTTTTTCAAGAGTTCAAAAAGAATTGGTCTTTATTCTTCTTTAAATATTTGGAAGAACTCTGGTAAAACCATCTGGTCCTGAGTTTCTCTTTGTTGGGAGGTTTTCTATTTTTGATTCAATATCTTCACTTATGGAGCCCTGGTAGTGTATTGGTTAAGGCATTTGGCTGCTCACCAAAAGGTTGGTGATTTGAACCCACTAGATACTCCACGAAAGAAAGATGAGGCAGTCTGCTTCCAAAAAAGATTTACAATCTTGAAAACCTAATGTGGGTCACCATGAGTCAGAATTTACTCATGGCAGTGAGTAGTAGTGCAGTACTAGCTTCACTTATTAAAAGGTCTGTTGAGACCTGCTATTTGTTCTAGGGTCAGTTTTGGTAATTTGTGTGTTTTTAGGAATTTGTCCATTTCATCTAGGTTATTAGCTTGTTGGTGTACAATTGTGCATCGTATTCCCTTATAATCCTTTCAAAAAATTATTTCTGTAAGATTGGTAATAATGTCCCCATTTTTACTACTGATTATAGCAATTTGTATCTTTTTTTTTTTTTTTTTTGTCAGTCTAGCTAAAGGTTTGTGAATTTTGTTTATCTTTTTCAAGGAACCAATTTCTAGTTTTTTTTTTTAATTTTAGTTTATTTTTCTATTCTCTACTTAATTTCTCTCTGCTCTAATCTTTATTTCCTTGCTTCAGCTACCTTGGAGGTTTTTTTTGTGCTCTTCTTTTTCTAATTCTACAAAAACTACATGGGGGTGGCTTTCTCTGACCTTCTCAAACTTCACTAGGAGGAATGAGGATGCTGATTCCTATGAGGCAGAGGACAGATATGCCACCACCCTTCAACCTCTTTACCAATTCTGAAAACAACTATCCATACCATTGCACACCCTACTTCTCTGCTGGGTTCAATAATTCATTGCAATGGCCACACAGAACTCATAGACAACATTCACAATTTTAGGGCTTATTAAGGAAGTAACAGGTTACAATGCAGGATCAGAAATGACTCAGGATACAACTCTTCAATCAGGACAGCTTCTTTGCAGCTATGCCACAGGCATGCTCCTCTCTGGCCTCAGCCTCTGCCCTGCTCAGGCAAGTATTACAAAACTCTCTTAGCTCTGCCGATAGATGCCCAACAAAGCACCCTACTCCACCAGCAAGCCACCTGTCATCTCTCTGCTGTCTCAGCAGTGGGATCTCAAGTCTAAGGATGCACTCCACTCCTGGTTCTTCTCTCTTGATAGTTGTAGATCCACCCTTTCTGCCTCTGTTGTGGCTCATTTTAAGACCAGCAAGAGGCTAAAACTAACCAATCCCCACATTAGGGTTATTTGCATGGTTATACCCACACAGGGGGGAGCTCTGGTAGCATAGTGCCTAAGGCACTTGATTGCTAACCAGAAGGCTGGTGGTTCAAACCCACCAGCCACTCCTCGGAAGGAAGATGGGACAATCTACTTCCATAGTGATACTTCCTCGGAAACCCAAGGAGGGGTTGCTATGAGTCGGGTCCGACTCAATGGCACATAACAACAACAACAACCCACACTGGGGTGTCTTCTATCTTATTGACTTAATTAACAAGTTATCCAGTCCCCTTGGTGAGCCAAAAGTACCTCACATTTGCATAGTCCCATCTAGTTATGGGCTAGAAGACATGACTAGAAGAGCCATACTAAGTAATTCACTGTACCACAAGTTGCTAAGGTGTAAAGTCAGGTTGTTGATTTGAGATCTCTCTTCTTATTACTTTTAACTTTTTATTGTGATTTGTGTGAAAGTTTACAGAACACATTGGTTTTCTTCTCAACAATCCATACACATTTTGTTTTCTGACATTCATTGCAGTCCCCACAATGTGACAGCCTTCTTCCCATTTACTTCCTGTTTACTGTTTCTACTTGTCCTTCTTATTCTTTTCTGCCTTCTCAGCTTTACCCCTGGGAAAATGCTACCCATTTGATCTCTTTTAGTATTTTTTTTTTTCCTAAGGAGTACAATTATTTCCAGGCTTGAAGGGTCTCTAAAGACCATAGTCACAGGGGTTTCACCAGTCTCTATTATACCAGTAAACCTGGAGGTTTTTTTTTTTTTTTATGACTTTGCATTTTGTTCCACATTTTTCTTCCACATTATCCAAGACTTCCTATTGTGATCCTTTTTAGAGTGGTCAGCAGTGGTAGCTGGGCACCATCTAGTTCTGGTCTCAAGGTCATGGAGGGTGGGGTTCATAAGTCCTTTAGTCCTTTGGACTGATTGTTTCCTTGCGTCTTTGATTTTCTTCACTTGTCTTTGCTCCAGATAGGGAGAGACCAATAATTAATTACACATTAAATGACTGCTTACAAACTTTTAAGATCCCAGTTGCTACTCACCAAAGTACTATGTTGAACATTGTCCTTGCAGACTACATTAAGCCAATTGACCTTGGTGTCCCCGAGATTATGGTCTTGAGCAGCTGGAGTCTGCAGGATAGGGCACCAAAGAGAATAAAGCTACATACAGAGAGAACTCTAGAGATCTGCATAGGGTCCCCCTTGACTACTCAGCTGGGTATTAAGCAGTTCATGATTATAAGGAAATTACCGAAAGCTGGTGAAAGAACTGCTTGAAAGGATTTGAGGTCACAGTGTCCAGCACTTACACAACACTTCCCCCTTCCATAAACCAAACTGAAAAACCATGAAGTATTGAGTAGAGTACTCAAAAACATCATGCCTCAGATAGCCCTAAACTACATGGTATGGTTCCACCTAAAAAAATCTTAAAAGAAGACCTGAAAGAATCACATAACCACATTCCAGGGGGAAAAAAATTAAGAATATTAATAGGAATTAAATGATGAAGAAGATAAATGAGAAGGAATTCCATTCCAGGATAGTGACCAAAGGAACTCCATGGACCTGCTCCTCAGCAAAATAATCAAAACTGGTAAAAACTACTTAAATAAATTAACCATGAAAAGTCTGTGGAAGTTGTCCTAACAGCATACAACTAATGAAACATTTATTTCAGAACATCTACTAAAACTTGTTAAGATTAGCAAGACTCTGGGGCACTTGAACCATGATCTACTTCCTCCCTCTCCGCACCCTCAATCAGCTAAGCTTGACAAAAGTTCCACACTGGATTGATGTAGCCAAGAAAATGGGAGTCCCTATCCCCTCAGTTTTAATCAAGAGATCCAGAATTTCACAGGGAGGAGCAGCATTTCTCATCACCTCAACTCCAAGTTTAAGAGGCTAATTTCATGATAAGTACACTCAGTCAAGAGGGGCTCTCTCTTTCACTCAGCCCCCATTCATAAGATAGCAGCCTATGCTCAAGCACAGCAGGCAGATAATACTGCAACCTTAATCACCCTCAACCCAGCTTGCTTGAATTTCCGTAACAGGACAGGCAAGACAAGAAGATCAGAGTCTACCACCCTGCTCAGTGCCCAGAGCAGTGAGTCAGAGATTTTGCACAGGGGGAAGAGTCAGTCCCTTAAACAAGAGAAGATCAAAGTACTCCCCAAAGGGACTGGCCTTATTTGAAAAAGTATAGGGTAGCAAAACATAAGGACCTGCTCAAAAAACAATGAAGATTTTGGTGTTAAGCAAATATGGGGAAGAGTAGCTCTTCATAATTAATAACAACAAGATAACTACCAGCAAACTAGTCATCTGAGAGAGCTACGGAAACAAATAGCTAAAAAGAGCCAGTCTAAAAACAAATTTAATTTAATTGGATAATATTGTGGAGCAAATTATGGCCCAGACATTGATGAAAACAATAGAGCAATCAGTAAGCAATTAGTGAAGTCCTGGAAGTGTTTAACAGCAAAGACATCACTTTGAAGACTAAGGTGTGCCTGACCCATCCATGGTATTTTCAGTAGTCTCATATGTATGTGATAGCTGAACCATGAATAATGAAGACCACAGAATTGATGCATTTGAATTGTGGTGCTTGCAAAGAATATTGAATATACCATGGACTACTAGAAGAACGAACAAATCTGTCTTGGAGGAAGTATATCTGGAATGTTCCTTAGAAGCATGTATAATCAGATTTGTCTCTCATGTTTCAGTTCTGTTGTTAGAAGGGACCAGTCCCTGGAGAAGGATATCATGACAGGTAAAGCAGAGGGTCAGCGAAAAAGGGGAAGACCTTCAATGAGATGGATTTGATGTAGAGGCTGTGACAATGGGCTCAAGCATGACAATGATTGTGAGAATGGCATAGGACAGGCAATGTTTCACTCTGTGGTTGCTATAAATCAAAACTGATTTGATGTCACCTAACAGCAACAGCAGATATTAGTGAGGATAGATTATCAATAGTTGCCTTCAGTAGTCTTTTAAAGCTTGATTCCTTGAACCAAAAGACTTCTGAAAGCTACTAAAGATAAATAGAGCCCAGTGGTGTAACTAGGTTTGGTGTGACCCAGTGATGTCACCCCTCCCACCCACCGACTTCCTCTTTTACCACATAATACAGAACCCTTAGTAATATTTATTACCAATTTTAATTATAAAATGTTATGTGATAAATATAGTTATAAATGGTTTAAATGTAATATTTCTTAGATTATATGAATACTGATAACAAAATTGTCTTGTAAAATCTTTCTACACTGAAATGCAACATTATTAGTATAATATTATTAGTAACTGAGCAGAAGCCTTTTTTTTTATTTTTCTCCTTTTTTTTTAATTATTACTTCATTCTCAAAAAAATTTATTGAGCCAGGTTCACAAATACTAATTACCACAGTCTTAAAGTTAAAACACCAGAAAATTTGAGAAAAAAAGGGGACTACGAAAACACCAGCAGCAAGAAAAACAACAGCATGGGCTTGTAGCGCATGCAGATGAAATAATGTAATGCAAAGCATCACTGTAGTTGGTAACAATGACAGCTCTGACTGTACCACATTACAACATTCAAAAAGTAAATTAGCATAAGAGTTTTAGCTTTGTACCACTTACCGCCATGTAGTCAATTCGGACTCGTAGCAACCCTATAGGACAAAGTAGAACTGCCCCATAGAGTTTCCAAGATGTAAATTTTTATGAAAGCAGACTTTCATATCTTTCTCCTGTGGAGTGGCTGGTGGGTTCAAATTGTCAACCTTTTGGTTAGCAGCCAAGTGTTTTAGCCACTGCACCACTGGGGCTCTTTTTTTAGCCTTGTAGGAGTATTGATAAGTATAAGCTGGGCTTACAAAAAAATGATTTTGGTGTTATAACAAACTACTGAGATATTTCTATTAAAAATAATAAATTCCTGCTGAAACACTGCATAAAAATTTCAGATAGTCATTTTGGTGTCACCTTCTCTGACAATGTCATCCTATGTGGTCCATACCCCCTGCACTGCTCTAGTGATGCCACTGACAGAGCCAACAGGGAAAAAAAGAAAGAAAGAAAGAAAACTACATTGGACAGCAGAATTTCTTTTTATCTTGGCCTGATTCCTGAGTTCCACTTTCTTCCAACTCTGAACTAAGGACCTGAAACCCCATTATGCATTGAAGCAATATAATTTGTACCTCAAAAGTTCTTTCTTTTGAGGAGGGGGGTATACCCAAGTGGGGAGTAGTTTCATTTTTCAAACAAGTAAAAATAGAATATTGGTGTCATATACTTAACACTTCAATCTCCACAGAGATCATCTCTGTCCACATATTTAACAGGAATTGAAAAACTGAGATAAATGCTTCTGTATTAGAACATTTAAGAAGTTCTGGTGGGGCAGTGGTTGAAGCATTCAGCTGGCTGCTAACCAAAATGTTGGCAGTTAGAACCCACCACCTGTCCACAGGAGATGATGAGGCAGTCTGGTTCTATAAAGATTTACAGTCTTGGAAACCCTATGTTGTTGCTGTTGTTGTTAGGTGCTGTCAAGTTGTTTCGGACTCATAGCGACCCCATGCACAGCAGAACAAAACACTGCCTGATCCCATGCCAGCTCCACGATCCCTGCTATACTTGAGCCCATCATCGCAGCCACTGTGTCAATCCATCTCGTTGAAGGCCTCCCCCTCTTTCGTCGACCCTCCACTCTACCAAGTATGAATGTTCCCTTCTGACAACATGACCAAAATAGGTGAGATGAAGTCTGGCCATTCTCACTTCCAAGGAGCATTTCGGATGGACTTCCTCCAGGACAGATATGTTAGTTCTTTTAGCAGTCCATGGTACTTTCAGCATTCGTTGCCAGCACCACAACTCAAAAGCATCAACTCTTCTTTGGTCTTCCGTATTCATTGTCCAGCTCTCACATGCATACAAGGCGATTGGAAATATCATGGCTTGTGTCAGGCCCACCTTAGTCCTCAAGGAGACATCCTTGCTCCTCAGCACTTGATACAGTTCCTTCATGGTTGACTTTCCCAATGCTACACGTCTTCTAATGTCCTGACTGCTGCTTCCATTGGCATCAATTGTAGGACCAAGCAATGTGAATTCTTTGACAACCTCAATCTTCTCTCTATTTATTGTGATGCAGCTCACTGGTTCAGTTGTGAGGATTTTTGTTTTCTTTATATTGAGACGTAATCCATGGAAACCCTATGGGGGTTTTATTCCATCCCACAGGGTCGCTGTGTCGGAATCAACTCAATGGCAGTGGGTATTAGAATACGTGAAAGTTAAATACTATCCTTCCAAAATGAAAAGTGACAAATTTGTTTTCCTAGATACTTTCCTATGAAAATCAATTCCTTTGTTGATATTTATTTCAGAAAATCTCTGATCTGGTAAAAAGGGTATTAAGTGTGGGTGACTATGACTTTGGACAAGTTGTTTGACCTCTTAAACAAAGTGCCCTCCTTCATATCCTTGCAATAGCAAAATGTGGTCCATAAACTAGCAGAATTGGCATCCCTTGGGAACTTGTTACAAATGCAGAATATCAGGTGTCCTATACTCAGTGTTTTGTTCTGTTGTACATAGGGTCACTATGATCAGAGGTGACTCAATGTTACCTAACAACAACAACCTACTCCAGAATAGACCTACTGAATCAGAACCTACATTTTAACAAGATCCTAGGTGATTCATATACACATTAAAGCTTGAGAAGCACAGCTCAATACAGTAAGGGGAGAACTTCAGAGATAAATCATACTTGTTTTTCTAGGTGAAAGAAAAAAAAAATTGTTCATTTACCTTGATGGAAAGTAGTGAGGTCCAGGTAAGAAGTAAGGGTGATGAAAAGAGAATCTTGGTGGTGTCCCAAACAGTGTGGCTGGATGGCCCAGGGGAGGGGGTTGGTAGACATGTGAGTGTGGAATGGGAGGAGCCTGGGGGATTGCAGCACTTCTGGGGCAAGTGGAAACACTGGGATACTCCTTGGGAGCCTGGATGGTTGAAGTTGCAAATCTAGCATGGGCAGTACTTGCACTAGTTGGAATCCTGTTGGTACTCTCCAGAGAGACAGGAGTGGGTCTCTTCACAGAACGATTGGCTCCAGAATGTAGCCGATGAGTGTCCGTTTGGGAGGGCCCAGCAAAGTGCTGGGGTGGGAGCGCTGGACCAAGGGGTAGACTTTGATTCTGGACAGCCACCTGGGCAGAACTGGAAACACTGGGCTGGAAAAGTGTGATGGGGCTTGGGCACTGGACTGCAGATGTGGGCAGCTGGATGGCAGGTGGGGCTTCACCTTTAGAAATAAAGATAGCACAGGTCAAGCATTAATTAAGTCACCTCTTTTTTCAGTAGAATTTGGTAACTGTACAACCACAGGTCCCCACTAACTGCCTTACCTAATAGCATCACTACATCTAATTATTCTTTTTATTTCCCTTATAGCATTTTTAACAAACTGAGGTTATCTTATT
>NW_006921844.1:4954812-4956870 GCF_000298275.1 Orycteropus afer afer | reverse complement strand
GTAGTGATACTGCCTCAGAAACCCAAGGAGGGGTCGCTATGAGTCAGGGCTGACTCGATGGCAGCAACAGCAGCAGCAGCAGCAAACTATAAGAAAATAAATCCCTGTTTGTTAAAGCCACCCATTTGTGTTATTTTTTGTTAGAGTAGCACTAGAGAAATAAAACAGAATATATTCAGCTATCTAAAGATATTAACTTTATTTTTAATATTACTGGGTGTTTCTGATTGAAGTTGTCAAAGACTTCATAGTACTTGGCCCTACAATCAACACCAATGGAAGCAGCAGTCAAGATATCAGACAACATACTGTATTCAGCAAATCTGCTGCAAAAGACCTCTTTAAAGTGCTGAAGAGCAAAGATGTCTCCTTGAAGATTAAGATGGGCTTGACCAAAGCCATGGTATTTTCAATCACCTCATATGCATGTGAGAGCTGGAAAATGAATAAGGAAGACCTAAGAAGAGTTGATGCTTTTGAATTGTGGTGTTGGAAAAGAATACTAAAAGTACCACGGACTGCTAAAAGAACTAACAAATCTGTCCTGGAAGAAGTACAGCCAGAATGCTCCTTGGAAGTGAGAACAGCCAGAATTCATTTCACCTACTTTGGTCATGTGAGAAGGGACCATTTTCTGGAGAAGGATATCATGCTTGGTAAGAGGAGTGTCAAATAAAAAGGGAAAGGCCTTCAATAAGGTGGATTGAAACAGTGGCTGCAATGATGGGCTCAGATACATGGATTGTGAGGCTGGCATAGGCCTGGGCAATGTCTCATTCTGTTGTACATAAGGTCGCTGTGAGTTGGAGATGACTCAATGGCAGCTAACAGAGCTAACAACAACAAAAACAACAGGTGTTTCTGGATAGTAGTACAGGTCATTTTTCTTTTCTTTTGTATACTTCTCTATATTAAAGTAAATTATAAATGACATTTGGGTTTTTTAATTGGAAAAAACTGAAGAAATAGTCAACAATATTATTTGGAGATTTCCGGTAAGATGGCGGGATAGGCAGACAGCAACACAGACCCTCTTCAACAAAGAAAAGAAAAAACAATTGACAGAGATACAAAAGATAATCCTGGAGCTCTGAGCTTTGAAAGAAACTATACAGAAATGGATTAGGCACCAACTAGTGGAAAACCTGAACAAAAACAGTGAGTACAGAGACGGTTGGAGCTGCGGACTGTCAGCTACTCTGATGGGACCAACAGCCTGAATATTTCCAAGTGGTGTTGGGACCTGAGAATAGACCTAAAAATCAGCCGTGGTCACCAAAGGCTGCAGGGACAACTGCATATGACTGGGAAGGGAAACAGCAAAGAGGAAGATAACCTGAGCTGTTGACTTTCTGCTGTCTGGAGGGCACAGCCATTTTGAATGTTTACAAGTGGCGGCCATTTTGGATATTTAAAGTGACTGAGGGTGCAGCCATTTTGAATCTTTACAAGTGGCAACCATTTTGGATTTTAAAGTGACAGCATTCTCATTTGGATTCCAGGGACCTAAGAATAGGCTCGGTTTGCCAAGGTCAGCAGGGACATACAAGAGTCTGGCAACAGGAAAGGAAACAGGTGTTAAGTGTATAAGTGCTGTCAACTAGTAAATAGAGGAGCACAGTACAGTACCCTGCTTGCATAGATAACATACAAAGAAAACAAAAGTCATGGGCAAGTCACTCCAATATACAATAACCAATTAAATACAAACACAAAAAGTCACAATGCCTCAGAGACAACAGAGCATCAAAGTCCACACAATGAAGCAAGATAAAACAAGAGAAACAAGGGACTAGAATACAGACCCAAAACACATTCCTGAGGAAGATGCAGCATTGGAACTCCCTGATAAGGAATTCAAAAGAATTATATTTAGGTATATTCAAAGAATTGAGAAACAGATCAAGAAAAACACTGACAAAAGAGGAAAACACAGAGAAAACCCTATAACAATTTTGAAAGAAAATACAAGAACAAAATGACAAAATAAATGAAAAATTAGAAATGATACAAAATCCACACACAGAAATCCAGAAGATTAATACTAAATTTTCAGAA
>NW_006921844.1:4940829-4949147 GCF_000298275.1 Orycteropus afer afer | reverse complement strand
AAAAAAAAAAAAAATTCATTGACCCACGTCACTTTACTTTTGTGTATTTCACTATACATAAATTATATTTCAGTGCATTTAAACAAATAAATAAAGCAGAGATATACGGAAAACAAAAACAAATAAAATTATTTCACTCCACTGCATTCAAAGTGAATACATAATAATCTCAATTGAGAACAAGGCTTGTCACATGTCAACAATTTGTGACAGATATGAAAGGAATACTACTACAGCATGGCATGATGGATATGACATAATTTTTAAAGGTAGATTTAAAAAATTTATATGTTTGATCTTTCTGTTCCTGAAGGAGACAGGACTGCTGATTGATTGAGTTGCAGAGTTAGCCAAATGACAAGCCTAGCCTAATTTAAACTCTTATGAAAAAGCAAAGATAGAAGCTATAACAATACACTCATAACCCAGTTTCCCCCTATGCACTTAAGCTTCTGTCGATAAAGATGTTACAGTCCAAGGACGGACTCTCTGATTAGAAAAATTTGTTAGAAGCTGAAAGGAATGGGGATCTTCTCAGCTAGGTAAGATTTTCTCCTCCCTCCCTCTCTTCAGATAAAGCAGGTAATGCTCCTCTTAAAACTGGATTTAGGGCATTAGGAGATATATCCACCAGTTTCCAGATGGCCTCTGACCCAGTGAAATCAAGGCAACACAGAAGTTGGGTCTAAATGAAGCTGTCTTCATTCTCAGTTAATGGGGTTACATTTGGTCTTTTCTGATTTATCAAACACAAGTTAATTTCTCTCCTCTATGTTCCCTCACTAACTTTTAAGTCTATCATTTATTATAAAATAGTATAAACCTTTGTAATTATTTCCATGTCTAGCACCTCAACTACAGTCACCAAACAGGGAACTGTTTTATTCATGTTTGTATCCCAGTATCTAGTACAGAACTTAGTCAATAATAGTTAAGAAAGGTATGAACAGATGAAAGAAAGAGCTAATGAATGAACCTATATCTGATAGTACTTTGACTGTTAATCTAGTATACCCACTGTCATCGTGTTCAATCATAGTGACCCTAAGGACAGAGTAGAACTGCCCTATAGGGTTTCCAAGGTTGTATATCTTTATGGAAGGGGACTGCCTCATCTTTCTCCCACAGAGCAGCTGGTGGGTCAAAATGCCAGCCTTTGGTTAGCAGCTAAATGCCTTAACTATTGTGCCACCAGAACTGCTTAATCTAGTGTAAGGAAATCCAAACTTCCTTTAAACAACTATGAAGCCAGATTGACTCGTAAAAATTCTCAAAGTTTTATTGCTTGAATTACCACTGTAAAACTCTCAAGATATCTACTCCTAAAATCTACCTCTGATATGTTGTTGTTGTTGTTATGTGCCATCAAGTGGACTCATAGCGACCCCTCCTTGGGTTTCCAAGGCAGTATCACTACAGAAGTAGGATTACCCAACCTTCCTTCCTAGGAATGGCTGGTGGGTTTGAACCACCAGCCTTCTGGTTAGCAGTCAAGTGCCTTAGGCACTATGCTATCAGAGCTCCTCTGATATAGATTTCTTTTTTGTATAGTCAGTACCAGAAGCTTGCAGTCCTCAGTAAACAACTATGGTTCTTTCTAGGGAAAGGAAATATAAATTACAGGGGCCATACAGAGCTCTTGCTAAAGTTTCAGTTCTTCTGAAAGGATTCTTCTTTTAGCTGATACCAAAAACATGTTTATACTAAATAGTTCCTATAAAATAGATGCCAATGAGATGTAGGTGGATAATTATATATTAATTAAATTTAACAAATATTCTTTAAGCAACTGACATGTACCAGGCACTGGTTTCATTAAGACAAACACCAGAAATATAGATATTATGTGGAAGTATACTGAAGATGTCCTGAATATCAAAATTCAAGTTACTAAACAGGAGTTTAAAGTCCACAACATCTAGTCAACTCTACTACAATGAATGGGGAAGAGTCTTGAAAAAGGAAGATCTCTAACATATCAAACTCTACACAAAGCATGGTAAAGACTAGTCAATCACTTGTTTCCTCTTCTTTTAGCACACAGAGAAATTAAATTTTGCAGTCTACCTTATAGTTAGGAGTAGCATTGTGGCTACTCAATAGACTATAAGTAGCAATGATATGCATCACTTCTAGGTCCAGTCCATAGAAAATTCTCACATATGATCTTTCCCATTCTGCAGGTTCATGCACACTAGTAAAGTGCCCTTGGATGCTACCTATTGAAGCTGGTAAAGCCATAAGGGAAAAAGCGGCCTAGGTCCATGAATTGCTTCTTGGGAGAGAGCCATCTACTATGTACCAAACAGAACACCCACTTTACATGAGCGAAAATGAACTTAAGTTGTGTTTAAGCCATTATGTTTTAGAGTTTATTGAAGCAGTTAGCATTATCTAATTATTACAGAAGTAAAGAGAAAAATTTTAGCACTATAGTACAATATCATCAGGACAAAAGAAAAATTATAAATAGTTTTAAACAATTCCTGTAAATCTCCTGACATTCACTTCTAAAGAGGAAGAATCATTACATGTACTGAATGATGAAGGATATAACCAGGCTTTTGTTGTGTGACTAGGATGAACACGGAATGTGGAGAGAATAAATGAAACTGAAGACAGACCAAATTTTTCTACAAGGAAAAGTTGTGTGGAAGTACTAAGAAGGAGAGGAGGATCAGTGTGTGGCTGGGAAGAGAGAGAAAAAGAGCAAGAGAAGGCCTGACAGAGACATACAGACAGAGATGGCAATGGAGATTTCGGAAGAACTTAAGCAACTGCTAAGAAAAGTGGGACTTTGGGGAGAGATAAGGTAATGAGGAACCCCAAAAAGACTTACTAGGTGTTGAACCATGTGATTATTCCTCTCTGACTCCTCAACAAAATGTACAATAAAGAGCTATATCAGTTTTCAAGGAATTTTCAAGAGAGATTTATATTTCTTAGGAACATGACACTGTGCTGGGTTGGACCTTAAGTCAGTGACAAGACTTGAGATTATAATAATCAGAGTCATGGAGGGTTTTATTTTGTTTTAAGCAAAAAAAGGTGGATAAAGTTAAATGACATAATAAATCTTTGACCAAAAAAATTAAAACAGTGGTAAATATTTTAAGAAAAAAAATTGAAGAAAATATATAAACTCAATAGAGTGAAAGATGCCAATTGATTCAAGATGTAATAAGGAAAAATACTTTCAGACTTCAAAAATAAAATGTAGACAAGAAAATAATGTAATAAGAAAATATGTTCAAGTGCCATTTAAAAGCTAGACTAAAATAAATATATCTTCTACGAAGTTCCAGAAGACTTTAATATAGAAGAAATGAATTTGAACGTTTAACCTAAAATAATGCCGGCATAAATGGTATCATAGACACTTGATAAAAGAAAGATACCTAAAGATTTATTTGCCATGCTATAAGCTCTTTATAGCAGGAAAACATTGTCTGATATACTGCTGGAAGTTGAGCCACTCAGATTGGAAGGCACTCAGTGTTATGATGGGGAAGAGCTGCCTCCTCTAAATACAGTCTACTTTAATGACGTGGATGGAGTAAAGCTTTCTGGACCTTCATTTGCTGATGTAGAATTCAAAAATGATTGCAGCAGTACATGGACAAAGAACTACTAGAAATTTATGCTGGATTTAGAAGAGGGCATGAAACAAAAGATATCATTGCTGATTTCAGATGGATATTGACTGAAAGCAAATAATACTCCAAAGTATGAATCATAACAAATTACAGATAACATTGTGAAGAATGGGAATTTCAGAACACTTAATCATGCTCATGAGGAACCTGTATATAGAACAAGAGACTGTCATTTGAACAGAACAAAAGGATACTGCAGGGTTTTAAATCAGGAAGGATATGCATCAGGGATTGTTGTTAGGTGCCATCCAGTGAGACGCGACTCATAGCGACCCCTCCTTGGGTTTCCGAGGCAGTATCTCTACGGAAGTAGATTGCCCAACCTTCCTTCCTAGGAGTGTCTGGTGGGTTTGAACCACCGGCCAAAATGCTGTGCCATTCCATCATCCATCAACTACTCCTCTTTCCATCAGTACTCTCCCTCTTGTCTTAGGGTTCTGCATGTCACTGTAATGTCTCACAGAACTCACAAACTACTAGGGAAATAAGCTGACAAGTCCTAAATCCATGGGTCAGTCATTGGTCTGGAGGAATCTCCTCATCACATGGTTGTAGGGGCTGATGATGCAAAGATACATGCTTGGCAATGTAGAGAGTCAGTGAAAAAGTGAAAGACCTTCACTGAGGGGACTGACACAGTGGCTAGGATGATTGGCTCAAGCATGGCAACAATTGTGAGGATGATGTAAGACAGCAGTGTTTCCTTCTGTTGTATGCAGGGTCTTTATTAGTTGGAACTGACTCAATAGCACTTAACAAACAAGATAAGCTCTTTCAGAAACTAGAAATAGGAGAAGAACTAAGATGTGCCATTATATATGAGAGATAGAGTAAACATAATGCATTGGACATAAAAATAATAACGCAATGCAGTGAATTACTACATATGGCCATCCTTGCCATGTTGTTGTTATTGTTAGGTGCCATTGAGTGAGCTCTGATTCTTAGTGACGTTATATACAAAAGGACAAAAAAGTGCCTGGTCCTTTTTTCCAGTAATGTATCAGACAGTGTTTCAGCACTATTCATAAGTTTTCAGTGGTCATTCTTTTCAGAAGTGGATGGCCCCTTCCTTCTTCCCAACCTTGGTTCATCCAGAAGCTCTACTGAAACCTGTCCACCACGGGTGACCCTGCTGCTGTTTGAAATACCGGTGGCATAGCCTCCAGTCTCACAGCAATATGCAAGCCACCACAATACGACAAACTGACAAATGAATGGTGGATTCTAGCCATATTCATCCATTTTGTGATGTATTGTTAATCTGAGCCTCTGTGCTTGTGGTTTCTGTACCATTTTGATGTGAGTTGTCCATTATGTTAATGAGGATTAGGATGGCATGTATCTTGAGTTCCACATTACCAGAAGGTGTGACTCAAGTCACCACCCGTAATTTCTTTGAGAATATATGTATACTTTCTCTGGCAAGTTCACTCTTCTTGCTCTGGATCCTGCATCTGGTTCATCATCACCTTATGCCTGGTTCTTGGGGCCTGAGATAGCAGCCAGTCATTTGACCTGCTGATTTGGATTCATCAGCCCCTACAACCATGCGATGAGGAGATTCCGCTAGACCAATGACTGACCCATGGATTTAGGATTTATCACCTCCACAACTGCATGAGCCATTTCCCTGGCAGTCTGTGAGTTCTGTGAGATGTTACAGTGATATGTAGAACCCTAAGACAAGAGGGAGAGTACTGATGGGAAGAGTAGTTGGTGGATGATGGAGTGGCACAGCATTTTGGAAAAGTTGGACATTTGGGACATCATTAATCTCCATCTCATAGAGACCACCCTTGTGCTGATCCTTCTAATATAATTTTTTCTTGTAGTTGGTATCAGAATGGTGGGATTCACTGTAACAGCCTGGATTCATTGAAATGTATTTGTTGTTCTTGTTGTTGTTATGTGCCGTCGAGTCGGCCCCGACTCATAGCGACCCCTCCTTGGGTTTCCGAGGCAGTATCACTACGGAAGTAGGATTGCCCAACCTTCCTTCCGAGGAGTGGCTGGTGGGTTTGAACCGCCAGCCTTCTGGTTAGCAGTCAAGTGCTTTAGCCACTATGCTATTGAAATGTATGGTTTTGGAAAAAAAAGAAGATAAATAGGAGAATATGAAAACTTTGGTTTCCAGATGGGATTTAAAAAAAAAAACAAACATGGATTTAAGCAGCTGTTATGTTTCAAAAGCTATTCATGGGATTTAGGAACGGTGGATCTAACTCTTGAGGAATTGACTAGCTGGATGCATATGGAAACACACTGATAAGAAAAGGGTGAGACATATAATTCCTTGGTTGTTGTTATCAGTAATAGTTACAATGGCAGGGGAAAAAGAATGTAGGAGCAGATTGTATCACCAAACTAAGCCCAGATACAGTTTGATAAGACCTACAACCACTAGTTTCAGGGCCTACCCAGAAAGGAAAATCATGCTGGAACAACAGGAAGTACCCCTAGACCACTGGTCACCAAGAAGATAGGCAGTCTAGGAGTGGAATGGGCAAAACAAAGGAACTATTGAAACCATGGAATATAGTGTAAAGGAGTTGCTTCAATTTGTAGATCAGTATTGTTTCTGTGGAACTCTTACTAAAATGGATCATGAGAGTGAATAATTTAGGGACAGTGTCTTTAGTTCTGAATGTAATGAAATGGAAGAATATGTTTGGATTGATGCAAGACCCACAACTCACTATGAAACAGCCACAAATGATGATACAAGATCCAATTACATATACAGGTTAACCTGGAGGGGATGGCCAGCCTGGTGGACTAGATAAAATTTGCAGTGAGATTTGTTTATCCTGAGAAGGGCAACTCTCTATTCCCTCTCTAAATACCCATAGAACACTCCAGAGGAAGTGGGTAATGTGCTGCTTATGCAAGCCATGCTGGAATGGCTTTAGGGTGATCAGAACATTCACCCAATGAGTATGTCCCTTATACAGGTCATGGCAAATGTGTTACTCAAGGAGCCCCTTTACATGGGCACCCCACGTAACCTTGCTACTGCAAAACAAAGCAACAATCCAAGAAGCCATGGTGGATCTGTTTGCTGAGCTTCCCTGCACAGGTTTTATAGATATAAGCAACATGAGAGTGATTTATAGGAGAATGGGAAGAGGCAAAAGGAGGTTGGAGATTTTTAGATGAATACAGAAGACAAAGAGATGAATATAGCAGACAATGATGGAGTTGAAACAAAGGTTCCAATGCAGCACTACAAGAGGTTGGGTGGAACAACAGAAACTCCTGCTAGTACCCCAACATTAAAGAGGCCTAACAAGTCTGTTCTATTCACTCCAATCAAAAGAAATTTAATGATGGGAAGACCCACCTGGGATCATTTGAAGCAGAGGGTCAGCTAGTTGATGAAGATAAGGACTGATGAGGAGGCCAGGGTCTTCTGGTCCAGCCCCCAGCAGGGAACATGAGGCCATATGCACACATGTAGATAAAATGGCCCAGAGGTGGAGAAGAGACCTTCTTGGGGCTCCTGGACACAGGAGTCCAATGTACTGTCATCCCAAAACCTGTCAATGAAATCTTGAAGAGGCCTAGACTTGGGGGATATGGTGATGCAACAGTTGATGGGATTAAGGTGAAAGTTTGGATGAGAATTGAAGATTTAAACAGATGTTGTATGAAGTAGCTGCATCTCCCTAACCTGAATGTATGATTGATATGGACATTACATCTAACTTGGGAATATTCCCTCTACCTGACACTGTAAAATTGAAGGCATGTATGTCTACCCTTAGGCCAGTATTGATTGGTTATGATAAATGAGAACCATTAGAATTGTCTAAACCCACTCAGGTTGTTAATTTGAAATAGTATAGGATACTTTGTGTGCAAAAGTAGATTACTGCTTTGATTAAAGACATGCTAAAGTTGGAATACAAATTCTCTGTATAACAGTCCTGTATAGCCTGTGAAAATGGCTGATGGTTCATGGAGGCTGATAGTAGACTATCAAGGCCTAAATAAAGTAGTGCCACTGATAGGTTCAGCTGTTCCAGACATGGAATCAACAGTGCAGAAAATGCAACAGGCTAAAGGAGACTGGTACTCAGTGATTGATCTTGCAAATGCCTTTTTCTTGATCACGATTTTGGAAAAGAGCCAACAGCAATGTGATTTCACATGGGAAGGATCTCAATATATAATCCATGTTTTGCCACAGCATTATCTGAATTCACTCACTTACTGTTTGGTTTGCTTAGAAGAGACTCAGGCTTGCTGCAGATCTCAAGTATGGTAATACGTTACATTGGTAATACGTTAATATCAAACATGGAAGGACAGGCTAGGGCAGATTCGAAAACAGTGGTGGTCCACACGACCAACACAGGCTGGTTAATAAATCCACAAAAATTCAGGGGCATGTCCAAATAGTGAAATTCTTTGGGAACAACTTGGGCAGGACCCACCTGCAGCATTTCACAGGCAACCAAGAATAAGTTGCTGTCGCTACCTACCCCCAAGACTAAGCAGGAGGCCCAACATTTGATTGGTCTATTTGTATTTTAAAGAATGCATCTTCCTCAGAATTCCCAGGTGTATAGTAGAGCTGACAAGGGGCAAGGTTATGGTAATTACTTGGTCACAGCCAGCTACCCAGAGGGACCGAGTAGTTGATCCTGCGGGCTTGGG
>NW_006921844.1:4929984-4935369 GCF_000298275.1 Orycteropus afer afer | reverse complement strand
TGGAATTAGAAATACCATTTGACCCAGCAATCCCATTACTAGGTATATATCCTAAAGAAGTGAAAGCCAGGACAAGAACAGATATATGCACACCCATGTTCATTGCAGCACAATTTACAATAGCAAAAAGATGGAAACCACCTAAGTGCCCATCAACAGAAGAATGGATACCCAAACTATGGTACATACACACAATGGACTACTATGCAACACTAAAGAATAATGTAGAATCTGCAAGACACTGTATAACCATTAAAACTAACATGGATGAACTTGTAGGACATTATGCTGAGTGAAATAAGTTGATTACAGAAGGACAAATATAGTATTAGTTCATTATTGTAAAAAGTCAAGGAAAGGTTTATATGTGGAAGGAAACTTTCTTTGTTGACTACCAGGGGTAGAAGTGGAGGGGATGGAACACTGGAAAAAAAAAAATGCTTTGACCCATGTCACTTCAGTTTTGTATATTTCACTGTACATAAATTATATTTCAGTGAAATGTATTTAAAAAATTAAATCACAGAATGACAAATATTGTATTAGTCCGTTCTTGTAAAAAGTCAAGGAAAGGTTTATATATGGAAATAAATTTTCTTTGTTGGTTACCGGGGTGGGAGGGGCAGGGAGGGAGCACTGTTAGATAGGTAGAGACAAGTACTGATTTGGGTGAAGAAAAGGGCAATGTACCAAATGTGAGTGATCAACACAGTGGCACTGAGGAAGAGGAAGATATAGAGAGGTAAAAGGGAGGTACAGACAACAAAGATGAGCCCTTTTGCACATACAGTACTGCATTGTCAATGAAGACAAACAATGATATACAGCTGAATAGATGGGTGGACAGGCTGAACTATTAGGTATGTCTATGCAGGGGGTAGTGTGCCCATGACCATGTATAGGGTTGGCAGAAAATGTTTCTACAAGTGTATTGGTATGTTCTGTAAGAATTCCCAGGTGTATAGTAGAGCTGAGAAGGGACAAGGTTGTAGTCACTTCGTGGCCGGCCACAGCCAGCTACCCAGAGGGAGTGAGTAGTTGGTCCTGTGGGTTCGGGACCATAGCCACAGGGGACATCAAGCTCAACTGGCATAACATACTACACAAAACATTGTTCCACATCCTACTTTGGTGAGTAGTGACTGGGATCTTAAAAGCTTGCAAGCAGCCATCTAGAGGCAAGATGGGTCTCTCCTTATTCAGAGCAAAGAAGAATTAAAAAAAAAAAAAAAGATTCATGGAAACAATTAGTCCAAGTGACTGATACAACAGGCATTCCTCAGCCTATATGACTGTGAGACCAGAAGAACTAGATGATGCCCAGCTACCACTGTCAACCACTTGGAGGGGGATCTATGTAGGAGATCCTGGATAGAGAGGGAGAACAATGTGGAACAAAATTCAAAATCATTTGGGAAAAAAAAGGGGGGGGGTAGACCAGATCTGCTGATCTGATAGAGCCTGGTGGAAGCACTGAGACTATGGCCCTTAACTGCCCTTCAGGTCTGGAATTGAACCCACACCTGTGGCTTCCAGCCAAACAAAAGACAGGCATATGAGGTGAACATATACATTATGTAGACACACTCCTTGGAGAGAACAATCATAGGAGAACAGAAGGGCTGTGTATGCACAGGGAGACAGCTCAGGGGGCAGGAGTGCATGGAGGGAAGGACACAGGGAAGAGGTAACTATGGGGAGGAAGTGGGACGAGAGCTGTTGCATTGTGAGAAATTGTAGTCGATGTCATGAGACAAAGGGTATGTGAACTGCTGTGTGGAAAGTGAATTTGCTCTGTAAACTTTCACCCCAAATCATAATTTTTAAAAAAAGCATTGAAAATATTTTTAAAAAGAAAATGTAAATGGTCTGTCAAGAACAAGCTACTAGAGGAATGCAGGGAAGCAACCACTGCATCCATGAGCACGTAGCCTCTCTTTTCCCATAGTTCCTACCCTGGGACCACCTGAGAAGCTGCCAGAGCCCACTGCCACATGGACAGTGCCCTATCAACATCCTGGCTACTTGGTTCACAGCTGTCAGTTTCAGGGTACATAAGCAACATTTCATGTGGAAAGCTGCTGCATTAAGACCAGCAAATGGAAAGACCCTGACTGAAGAAGGTAAGAACAGGTCAGCTCAATAGGCTAAACTGCATACTCTCTTCCTCACTGTGATGGAAGAATTGGGCAATGGTGAAAGTCCATGTTCAGATTTTTACTGATTCATGGGCAGTGGCCAATGGCTTGGCTATATAGTCAGGGAAATTTGAATAGGCATGGACCTATGGAGAGTACTCTGGGAATTTAGAAGGAGCATTAGGGTAGGCCACGTCAATGCCTATTGGAAAAATCACCTTCCTGGATTGGAAAGTGATTAGAACCAACAACTGGATGTGTTGGTACACTCTCTTGAGGCAGCCAATTGGATCTATGAAATTAATGTATGTAAGGGTGCTGCAGCAATACAGAGATGGGCTGAATCTAGACACATCCCTCTTGTACCCTCTAAGGCACAAAATGCCAATAAAGACTGCTCTGTCTGTCAGCAATTAACACAGAGGTTGCAGAAGGCTTGGGGCAGATTCCCCAGTGGAAAGGCCCTGCACATAACTGGCAAGTTGGTTACACTGGGCCAATGATGCCAGTCACACCAGCTGGCTACAAATGGGTCCTCACGGGAATGGATACTTACTCTGAACTGGGCTTTACATATTCTGTGACAAATGAAAATGCCAAATACACCATTAATGGATTGGAAAAAAAGACACTGTACCAATATGGACCACCAAGTTATATTTAAGTTATATTTCCTCAGACGAAGGAACATAGTTTTCAGCCCACAGGGTACAGCAATAGGCCAAGAAACATCATATTAAATGGACATATGTTGCATGCCATCCTCAGAGTAATGGTTTGATCGAGAATTGGAATGGGTAATTGAAACATGTGTCATCTAAAATTCATGTCTTCATGAATATGTGCCACACTCAACATAAGTAGAGTAAAGGGAGGATCACCACTGGACAGATGCCTACGTTTCTCTGGGTACTTGGGGAAGAGGGGACTGGGAAGGATGCTGGTGCCACTGTACAATTCTCCACATCATCTGAAATTGCTTGTTTCCTGTCAGAAGCTATGGTCCCAGGCCCAGGGATGCAGCTGTGGGTGCTGGAGGCAGGGGTGATTCTTAAGCAAGAAACTATAACTATTCCCCTGAAGTTATATGCCAGAATTCCCAAGGGTCTGTTGGGATGGATTATACTTTTTCCCCATGTAGCAAAATTGGGATTGACAGTGAATACTGCTGAAATTCCTATTGGTAAAGAAAGCCCACTAATGTTATACCTATGTAACCCCACCCAACATGAATGAGAGTGAATTGAGGGGGAAGCACTTGATAAACTGGTCTTGCTACCAGCAATCGGGACTGGCACAACAGCTAAACCTGATGTCCCTTCCCAAGGTGTAAAAGTTTGAGTAAAAATAAACAACAAATGGAAGGAAGAAGAAATAATACCTGAAGGCAAAGGAATGAATAAATGAGTTAGGCAGCAGGGGAAGTCTAACATTATACTGATATCTAAAGAGAGACTCAGAGCAGTGGGATAATCTTCTCTAAGTTAAATTTTATTAGAGGCCAGATTTCAAATGCATTGACTGAGTACCTAAATGGGATAAAAATGTGATGTGAAGATCTGGTACAAGACAAATGATTGCTTATTAGAAAAAAAAAGCCTATCAGAACACAATGTAAAATGAACTAAGCTTGTTTTGAGAGTCAATGGACAAAGAGTATTAGAAAATTCTGTTTCTGTGCATAAAATTAATAAAACTATTAGCAATTTCAAATAGGAACATTGATAAATTTGGTCCTGGGAAGATAAAATGCATAGTATTAAATGGAGTTAAGAAGTAGATGGAGAGGAAGTCTTGTAAAAAGGGATAAAGAAACATATCACAAAAAAGAGAAATTATAAGTAACACTGCAGGAAAAAAAAAAAAAGTTAAGTCAATGAAGACACAATTTGACCTGGGTTGACATACGGGATTAAAGGAAGTAACAGCAAATAGTGAGTGGGGAGAGAGTTAAGCTAATAGGATCAGCTTTTTGCATCTTTCTTTTGAGCCTAAAGCATATCTCTTTCTCTCCCTCACCTTCTCACCCTCCCTCTCTCTCTCTCCCTTTCTCTCTCTCTCTTTTCTTCTTCTTCTTCTTTTTTTAAATTGTGCTTTAGGTGTGAATTTACAAAGCAGATTTGTTTTTGTTCTATTTATTTATTGTGATTTGGGTGAAAGTTTACAAAGCAAATTCACTTTCCATACAGCAGCTCACATACTTTTTCTCATGACATTAACTACAATTTATCACAATGCAACAGCTCCCCTGACAAAGCAGATTTGTTTTACATTCAGTAGTTCATGCATATTTGATTTCATGGTCCCAATTACCATCTCGAACCATAAAAAAAACTCTCCTCCCCTCTTTTCCCTGTAACTATCCCTTCCCTGAACTCTTCTTGTCTGTGTATTCCTGTCTGTCCAGTTTTCTCTCTATGTGAATGCTACTGCTCTAATGTCTCAAGGTTGATTGAACTAAAGGGTGCCTCTGGGTGCATCTCCCCAGGGTAGGTGTTCTGCATGCAGGTCTTTCTACTGTTGGGCTGAGAGCCAATCCAGGGAAATGAGTCCATTTCTAGGCCTGAAGAACAATGTAGGGCCATAGTCTCAAGGGTTCCACCAGTCTCTATCCAATCAGTAATTCTGGTCATTTTTGTATTTTAGAATTTTGTTCTACATTTTCCCTTCCACTCTAATCAAGATCTCCAATTTTTATCTCTTTCCAAGTGGTAGCATTGGAAGCCAGGCATGAGCCTGTTGTTGTTGTTGTTTTGTGCTGTCCAGTTGGACCCGACTCATAGCGACCCCTCCTTGGGTTTCCAAGGCAGTATCACTACAGAAGTAGATTGCCCCATCTTCCTTCTGGGGAGTGGCTGGTGGGTTTGAACCACCAGCTTTCTGGTTAGCAGTCAAGTGCCTTAGCCACTATGCTACCAGAGATCCTAGGCATGAGCCTAGGCATCTCAAATGTGGCTTTGTTTTTATTGATTCTAAAATGACACATGGAAAAAAGCACTGAAAATGCACACAATTCTATTAAATCAAATTCCAAGATATTTAAACCTGTCAGCACATAACAAAAACCAAATCAAATCCATTGTCGCCAAGTCAATTCCAACTTATAGCCACTCTACAGGACAGAGTAGAACTGCCCTCATAGGGTTTCCAAGGCTGTAATCTTTATAGAAGCAGCCTGCCTTATCTTTCTCCTACAAAGAGGCTGGTAGGTTAAAACTGCTGACCTTTCAGTTGGTAGGCCTATTTA
>NW_006921844.1:4927317-4929129 GCF_000298275.1 Orycteropus afer afer | reverse complement strand
GCTATGAGTCGGGGCCCACTCGATGGCACATAACAACAACAACAACAACAGGAACACTGGTGGTGCAATGGCTAAGGTGTTTGTCTGCTAACCAAAAGGCCAGTGGCTGAAATCTACCAGCTGCTCCATGGGAGAAAGAGGAGGCAGTCTGCTTCCATAACGTTTTACAGCTTCACAAACTTTATGGGACAATTCTACTCTGTCCTATAGGGTATCTGTGAGTTTGAATCGACTCGACGGCAGTGAGTGGGAAAAGTCCCTAGATGGTGCAATGGTTTGTGCTCAACTACACTAACCTAAAGTAGTTTGAACACACTCAGCAGTTCTGAGGAAGAAAGGCCTGGTAATCTCTTCCAGCCAAGAAAACCTGATGGAGCAGTTCTACTCTACAACAAACTCATGAGGTCACCATGAGTCGGAATTAACTTGACAGCAATGGGTTTCTTTTTTGTTTTTCTTTTGAGAGGTGGTTAAAATAGGTTCAGAAAGAACAGACCAATGATGGATAGTACTATAACAAGTTATTAAGACATTGGGTTCTCCGTTTGGGGCTCTCAAAAGCTACAGACAGGAATTTTATAAAGAACAAGTAATAGAGAAGAGATTTAGGTAAAGGCAATATAATGAACCAATCAAATATTTAGTAGAACATAGATTATTTCCATTGTTTTTCTTGAGCAGTAAGAGAATGGTTTTAATAGATCAGTCATGTTACTAAGTTCCAGAACATGATGCTTCATGACCCCATCCTTTTACATTGATAGTAAAAAGATACTCCTACTTCCTATTGAATTACCTTTGCCTTATCTAAGGGCTCATTCTAATTTGCATACAAGTCTGAGGCTTTATACAGGGAGTATTTCCTATTAGCAAACCATGTGCTTTGATGTCTACTGAAATTATTCCTTCTCTGATTTGATTTTCTCACTTTCTCTATTTTTCCTTTTTTTTCTTAGTTAATATTGTTTTAAATTCTTATGTCTAACAGAAGCAAAATTTTAACTTCAGAGGCAAATTTTTCACACAGCTACTGAAAAATAGTAATCTACAATAAAACCAACTCACCAACCGGATTAGTGATGGTGTTCTGTAGGCTGGGAATAACCACAGAGTACGTAGGTGAACGATAAGGATAAATTGTTGTAGGATTTGTAGAGATGATATTCTGTGTGGTACCAGAAAATACATTGGAAACACTAAGAGGGAAACGTTTTCGCTTCCCTGGACGAGGCTGATAAACCCAACCTATAGAAGAAGATAAACTATTTTTAATTAAAATGCGTAGACTTTAAATAGCTCTTTTCACATTAAAATCCAAAGTGCTTCAAAAAATTTTTTTAAAAAAGAAATTACTGTCTGAAGTCTATTTTCCAGCTCTGTCATACTATTTCTGTGAATAACTTCCTCACTGTGCATTTTAACATGCATATTCATATAGCTCCTAACTAGTGGCCAATGCTGTAATCCTTAATTCAAAAGAAAAGCAAGGTCAAATTTCTTATATTCAAAGATGCATGTTGAATCTGTAGTAAAATCAACATTAAAGCTATTGAGCTTGAATCCAAAAGTCTTTGCTCTACCTATAAAACAGTGTCCCCATAAGACATTATTCATCTCCTATTTGCTCACTTTCTGTAAGATCAAAAACCAAACCAAAGTCACTGCCATTGAGTTGTTTTTCCAACTCATAGCGACCCCCTCCTTGGGTTTCTGAGGCAGTATCTCTATGGAAGTAGATTGCCCAATCTTCCTTCTGGGAAGTGGCTGGTGGGTTTGAACCACCAGCCTTCTGGTTAGCAGTCAAATGCCTTA
>NW_006921844.1:4921275-4926572 GCF_000298275.1 Orycteropus afer afer | reverse complement strand
GTATGTTCCCATAATTCTCTGAAAAGCAAAAACAACTCAGAAAATAGAGTTGAGCAAGAACTCTGGAGCTTTATCTATCTTGATTAAGTCTATATTCATTTAATCAAAATCACAGTAAAACTGTATGTCCACTGGTGTGTATTAATTGATAAATACAAAACTAGATAGCCTACTGCTTGTTTCTATTTAAGAAAACTTATTCTATTTTAAGAAAACCCAGTACCAATTCAATCATTACTATAATATTAGCCATAATTCTCTTTATTGCACATATCAGAATAGAAGAAATAATGCATTTTGCTTTCAATATCAACCAAATCTACTCTTTATCTAAATAAATGTAACAAAAATTAGAAAAAGATTTTGTTTATTTTGTGCGATTACCAGGAAATTCCTCTCTGTGCTTTTCTTTAATCTTTTGTGCTTCATCATAATAGGGTTTCTTTTGTTCTTCACTAAGTTTGTTCCACTCTAACCCAAGCTGGACACTGATTTCTGCATTGTTGGCTGCTGGGTTAGCTTTGGCTAGTGCTGGCCGGTGGATCCTTGCCCAAACCATAAATGCATTCATAGGTCGCTTCACATGACCGTTTCTGTCCTTACTGAAGGGAGTATCTGGTATTCCTACATGACAAAAATTAAGAGACTACATTAATGTACTACACACACACACACACATACAATTTTACACACATCTATTTTTATTTTTAAAGTATCTGGAGAAAACGTTCATTTCAATATAGCCAAAGAACTGCTAATATTCCAGAATTCCTTATAACCCCTAAACTCAGCATTCTAAACTGTAGCTTAGAATGAATGACTCTCCTTTTCCTCAAAGAGAATAATATGGAGTTGAACACACAGTAAACTGCTAGCTTATTAGTCCTTTGAGGGTTTTTAAAAAATATCTCTAAAAATAATTAATTTTATTATTTCTCATTAAAAATATTCTATCACTAGGGGGTAGAAACTATGACTTATCCATGATTATAATCCTAATGTTAGGCAAACCAAATCAAACCCACTGCTGATGAGTCAGTTCCAAGTCATAGCAAGAACTAGTAGTAGAACTGCCCCATAGTGTTTCCAAGGCTGTAATCTTTAGGGAAGCAGACTGCTACAATTTTTTCCCACAGAGTGGCTGGTGGTTTGAACAACTGACCTTTTGGGCAGCAACTGAGTGCTTTAACCACTGGGCCACCAGAGTTCCTTGTTATTAGATAGGGACTCCCTAAATGCTTAAAGGAACTCATGTATATGCCAGGGTGGTGTCCACTGAAGCAAAAATATTTATAATATTATACTATCCGAGTTAAATTTCACTATGAGGGTAATGTTCCTGTCAAGGTGGGACAGCATCACTAGTTCCACCGACTGAGAGAAAAAAATAAGACACAAATAATAATACTGACTTGTTAAGCATTACAAAGCCAGTTGAAATGACAATAAATTAGTATCTCTCTTAAGTAGTTCATTGGGAGCTCTGGTAGCATAGTGGCTAAAACACCTGACTGCTAACCAGAAGGCTGGCGGTTCAAACCCACCAGCCACTCCTCGGAAGGAAGATGGGACAATCTACTTCTGTAGTGATACTGCATTGGAAACCCAAGGAGGGGTTGCTAATGAGTCAGGACTGACTCGATGGCACATAATAACAACAACACAACAACAAGTAGTTCATCAAAAATAACTGTCTATAAACTTCCTATAGTTTATTTTAGGAGCTCTGGTAGCATAGTGCCTAAGGCACTTGACTGCTAACCAGAAGGCTGGCGGTTCAAATCCAGCAGCCACTCCTCAGAAAGAAGATGGGGCAATCTACTTCCGTAGAGATACTGCCTCGGAAACCCAAGGAGGGGTTGCTATGAGTCAGGTCCGACTCGATGGCACATAATAACAACAACAACATAGTTTATTTTAGATTACTTGATACATATTTTTTTTAAAAAAAATATACAAAGGATATAATTAGTATAAAGAGAGCATTTCCTTTCTTTTCTCTAGAAAATGAAAATTTAAAACTACCAAAGACAAAAACAAGGGAGTAGGAAGAGTCATAAAAAATAAGAAAAACAATGAATACAGATGTTAATGAAATATGAGCTGAAGATCAATTAAGACTTTCCAAGACAGTCATTGCCACTATATTCTGTCTGAACTAAATCTTAAAATAAGAATTTGCTAACTACATATTTGGAGATACTAGATAGAAAAAAACACATCTATTTGAAGTTGTTACTACTATAACTACGGTCATTTCTTTAAAAATTATTTTTTTCTAACTTATTCTATAGTATTTTCATTTTCAATATATCTGTCAGTCTTTGGTTTTTATAAGAATATAGTGATAAATTTAATCATGTTCTGTTTTCTTCTAGAAAAATGTTTACTGTTCATTTTAAAGATTAATAACTCTTATAATCAGTATAAGCTTTCATGTTTCTTGATACGAGTATTAAAACTATTTTAAGATATTTT
Source organism: Orycteropus afer afer (assembly GCF_000298275.1). Classification (NCBI taxonomy): domain Eukaryota; kingdom Metazoa; phylum Chordata; class Mammalia; order Tubulidentata; family Orycteropodidae; genus Orycteropus; species Orycteropus afer. Next base: position 4,924,094 of record NW_006921844.1, on the reverse strand, counting down.
TAATGTAGATTATTTGTAGTACATAAACCCAGGTTTTAGTGTTGTCTAGTAAAAATACTTGTTTTGTATATAAACATTAAACTCACTGCCATCGAGTCAGATCCGACTCATAGCGACCCTTCCTTGGGTTTCTGAGGGGGTGTCCACTGTGGAAGTAGCCTGTCCAACTTTCCTTTCAAGGTGTGGCTGGTGCGTGTGAATCACCAGCCTTTTGGTTAGCAGTCAAATGCCTTCGGCACTACGCCACCAGAGATCAAAATCATATACATTAAAAAAATATTTTTAATGTTTGGGAATGGCTTGCGAACTTGTTAGTGTATTTTATGTACAAGTCACTCAGAAGTGATACCTGTGCAGACCTTGCCCTGAAAAGAAACAGTTCCACAATTTTATTTTCCTAGTTTAGGCTTCTTAATTGCTGACATGTCAGCTACAGGGCAACACAGACGAAGTTTTGAAAACCAGATTCCCCTGCCGTCTAATACCTGCATCTGAGGGAAGCACAGTGAGCGGGACATCTTTGGTTTCAATTTTTACAGAAGGCTCCAGTAAGGACTGCATTTTAATAGGCACTGGTGTCAGGGGGACCTTGGTCAATCGTATCAACTCCGAAGGTGGAGGCCCCTGAAATTGGATCCGGGCTCCAGGGAGGACAGTATGGAGAGTCAGAGGGATCCTAAGGTCTTGTTGGTGTGGCCCAAAGGCACCGGTCGGCTGGGTAAGGATGACCTCCTTGCTGCCATGGATCAAGTCACTGGACACGGGCTCCGATCCGAGCCTGCAATCCTCGAGAAGTCTCTCCGGTTCCTCAGTTTTGATGACTCCTTCTCTGATGGTCGCCAGGCTTTTGTCTTCACCCCCTATCCCCGCGTCCCTCATAACCTCCTCCGCCTCCAAATTGCCTTTTTTCTCTTCCCCTCGGTGGCTGTCGAGGCCCGGCCCAGGGCCTTCAACTTTGACTACTCTAGAAGACCCGGTTCCCGCCTCCACTGCTCTCCGAGACACCACCGACGTTTCCAAGCCCAGCCCAGGCTCCTGCTTCTCAATCTTGATGTGAAGTGCTGGGGGCTGCACTGGGTGCACTTCGGGCCTGCAGGGGGCGACTTCTGAAGCGGGCGGCTGCTGTTTTGGTGGCAGCAGCAGTAGCTCCGGCCTGAGCTGCAGCAGTCGCGCCTGCGCGGACAAAGCGGCAGCTGCTTCATCACGAGCTTGAGGCAGTGGTGGCCCTGGCGGTAGCAGCAGCACCTGCTCCGGGTTCACTTGCAGCAGTCGTCGTGCCGCAGGCTGTATGCCTGACCCTGGGGCCTCCCCGCACGACGACGCCACGGTCGCAATAGCGGCCGCGCACGAGGTGGGCGGCGACGGAGGGGCCTCGATGGCCGCTGCCCGAAAAGAGGTACCCTCGACGGGCAGCGGGGGCGGAGCAGGAGCAGGACGCAATGGCCGCGGCGGTGTCGCCCGCGGCAGTTGGCGCTGCTGAGAAGGTGGCTCTGGCTTAGCTCTCTCCATGGGGGGAGGGGGACGCCCGGCCTTGGCCCTGCCCAGATTGTGAGCTCAGCCGTTTGTTGGCGACCTTCCCCCTGCCCCCTTTCGGTTAAGACCCTTCCAAGGCTTTTGCTACCCAGGACCCTATGCGGTTCAAAATGCTGCCCTCGTTCTTGGACGCGCCCAATCATAAGCCTTTGGTATCTCCAGCCCGCCAATCACAGGGCTGCTCTCCAGCCCCACCTGCCCTTAGCTGTCGCCTCGTGGTGGACCCTCGAATCACCCGCTATAGCCAGGGTCTCTGCACGTGTTGTCCATTTTTCCCTCTGACTCTTCCTCTTTTCTGGAGTTCTCTTCCGGCAGTTGTCCTTAGTTACCCCTCCCCCGCCCACAGAGCCCTACAATGGCGTTGCCCAGGAAACGGTGAGGTTCCACGCCTCAGCCCTCTTGTGGGATAAAGTCACGTGGCCCTTTACAAGGGGTGGGAAACTGGTCTTTATGCGTGTGTTCTGCGTGTCAAGAAGACACTATCAGTAGTGTACTGGGACCTTTCGATCTCCTAAGGAAGAAGGAGCAATTTCTTAAACTTCTTAACAAAGCCATTAGTTGATGTTGATGGAAAAAAGTAGCTGACCCAGTGCCGTTACTGTGCTAGTTAAAACTTTCTGTTAATTACCGGGTCTTGTAGGCCCTATTTCCCAAATTCATCCCCTCTTTGGGTCTTAACCGCCACCACTCTCTCCCAAGCCTCCATCATCTTTCACCTGGATCCTGCTGTAGCCCTCTAAATAGTCTCCTTTCCATCATTGTCCCTTTACTAGCTGCCAGTGATGTTTCAGAAATGCGTATCTGGTTGTGTCAGACTTGCTTTCCCAAATCTTCCCATGGCTCCCCACTGGCCGCATGATAAAGGTCTAAAATCCTTAGCAAAGCTTACAAAGTCCTGAATGGCCTGGGCCCTGCCTGTTACTATTACTACTGTACCCATGGCTCTGTTGGCCTCAGCCACATTGGTCTCTCATCATTCACTCTCCTATCACGGCCTTTGAACATACCCAGAATGCTATACCTCCCTTTGTGTCTCTTCAACTACTCCTTATTTTTCAAGTTGAGGCTCAACAGCCTTCTCTAACTCTGAAAATCACATCAATTCTTTTTTTTTTTTCTTCCATACGTCCTTAACTTGTTCCAAAGGGCTTACCAAATTTGTAATGACACATTTCTTTGTACAGTAATTTATCTCCTCCCCCACTTGACTATAAACTCCTTGAAGGTAGAACTATTTGAGCTTTGCTCATAATTGAATCTCCAATTTGAAGCATTAAACCTAGCCT
>NW_006921844.1:4915999-4918750 GCF_000298275.1 Orycteropus afer afer | reverse complement strand
TGGCGCGGGATCGGGCAGTGTTTCGTTCTGCTGTGCATGGGGTCGCTATGAGTCAGAAACGACTCGACGGCACTTAACAACAACAACAACATCACAGTCTAATAAAATGGTAGTATTCATTACCTTTAGGGTCACTATGAGTTGGAATTGACTTGTCAGCAATGAGTTTGGTTCTGGTTTTATATCAAGGGTATTCAGCAAAGACCAATTTCTAGAAAAAGACAATATGGTTTTTAAAGTAGAGGGTTAGGGAAAGGAAAGAAGCCTTCAATGAGTTAGATTGACACAAAAGTCACAACAATGAATACAAATGTACCTTCGATCATGAAGATGGCATAGAACAAGACAACATTTTGTTATGTTATATACAAGGTCACTGTGAATTGGAGCCATCCAGGAGCCTAGGCATTTGACTATTAACCAGAAGGCCTGTGGTTCAAACCCACCAGCCACTCCTCGGAAGGAAGATTGGGTAATCTATTTCCACAGTGATACTGCCTCGGAAACCCAAGGAGGAGTTGCTATGAGTCAGATCCTACTCGACAGCAGTGAGTTTGGTTTTTGGTTTTTTTAGATGGCAACTAATGACAAAGGCTTACTCTTGTGCTGGGATCCCTGGGTGGTACAAATGGTTACTGCACTGGCTGCTAATAGAAAGATTGGTGGTTTGAGTCTAACAAGAGGTACCTTGGAAGAAAACCCTGGTGATCTACTTCTAAAAACTCAGCCATGGAAAACCCTATGGAGAACAATTCTTCTTGCTACCCAGAACCCTATGTGGGTTATCATGAGTTGAAATTGACTTGATAGAAACTGTTTATTTTACTATAAAGCTAGGCACTGCTTTCTATCTTATGCCTCTCCTTTATTAGAATTGTGTTTCTTTCCATTCAACATCACCTAAAAAGAGAAATCTTATATTAATATTTAGTATATTTCTAAATAACCCTGACTAAAAGCTATACATTTTTAAAAAATTATTGAGATTTGGGTGAAAGTTTACAGAGCAAAGTCATTTTCCATACAGCATGTCACATACACAATGTCTCATGACATTGACTGGAATTTCCGGCAATGTAACAGCTCCCCTCTCACTTCTTCCCCATAGTTACCTCTTCCCTGTGTCCTTCTCTCCCATGCACTCCTGCTCCCCGAGCTGACTCCTTGTGCTTACACAGCCCTTCTATTCTCCCATGATTGATCTCTCTAAGAAGTATATCTACCTAATGTAAACATTCGCTCATTTGCCTGTCTTTTGTTTGGCTGGAAGCCACAGGAGTGGGTTCAATTCCAGGCTTGAAGGGCAGCTAGGGACCATAGTCTCACTGGTTCCACCAGGCTTTATCAGACCAGCAAACTTGGTCCCTTCTTTTCTTTTCTATTCTTTTTTTTCTTTTCTTTTCTTTTTTTTTTTATGATTTAGAGTTTTGTTCCACATTGTTCTCTCATTCTATGCAGGATCTCCTACATAGATCTCCCTCTGAGTGCTTGATGGTGGTAGCTGGGCATCATCTAGTTCTTCTGGTCTCATAGTTGTATAGGCTGAGAATCGCATGATGTACCAGTTGCTTGGACTAATTGTTTCCATGCATCTTTGGTTTTCTTCATTCTTTGCTCTAGATGAGGAGAGATCCATCGTTGTATATAGATGGCTGCTTGCAAGCTTTTAAGATCCTAGTCTTTACTCACCAAAGTAGGAAATGGAACAATGTTTCTGTGTAGTATGTCATGCCAATAGAGTTTGATGCACCCTGTGACTATGGTCCCAAGCCCACAGGTCCAACTACTTGCTCCCTCTGTGTAGCTGGCTGTCACCAAGAAGTGACTACAACCTTGTCCCTCCTCAGCTCTACTATATACCTGGGAATTCTTACAGAACATACATATACACTTGTAGAAATATTGTCTGCCAACCCTACACATGGTCATGGGCACACTACCCCCTGCATAGACATACCTAATAGTTCAGCCTGTCCACCCACCCACCTATCTATCTGTATATCAGTTTGCCTTCACTAACCACGCAGTACTCTATGTGCAAAAGGGTTCATCTTTGTTGTCTGTACCTCCCATGCACCTCTCTGTCTTCCTCTTCCTCAGTGCCACCATGTTGATCATTCACATTTAGTACATTGCCCTTCCCTTCACTCAAATCATACTTGTCTCTACCTATCTAGCAGTGTTCCCTCCCCTCCCAGCTCAGGTAACCAACAAAGAAAATTTCCTTCCATATGTAAACCTTTCTTTGACTTTTTACAATAACAGACAAAAATAATATCCTTCTGTGATTGACTTATTTCACTCAGCATAGTATCCTCTAAGTTCATCCACATTATGTGGTGTTTTGCACATACTACTTTATTCTTTAGGGTTGCATAGTATACATACACACCATTGTGTGTATGTACCATAGCTTGGGTATCCATTCTTCTGTTGGTGGGCACCTAGGTTGTTTCCATCTTTTTGCTATTGTAAATAGTGCTGCACTGAAATGAGTATGCATATATCTGTTCTTGTCCTGGTAAAAGCTATACATTTATCTTGAAGATGGATTTTGCAACCAAAACAAGTTGTCACTCAAATAATAATTGCCCCAATTCTCTTTCTGATCCTGTCAATGTGGCAAGCAGACAAGGGTAGTGATTTTCAAACTTTCTTTTCTCAGAAAATCTTTGCACCCATAAAAATTACTAAAGATCCCAAAGATCTTTTCTTTATGTAGGCTGTATTTATCAATATTTACTGTATTAT
>NW_006921844.1:4906351-4915009 GCF_000298275.1 Orycteropus afer afer | reverse complement strand
AAATAAATAAATAAATAAATAAATAAATTTTAAAAAAGAAAATCATACATGAAAAAAGCAAACAGTCATTAAAAACACAAGAAAGGAAGAAAAGACCAATATGGATGACAAAAGAGACTCTGAAACTTACTCTTCAATGGAAAGTAGCTAAAGTGAATGGGAGAAATGACAAGATGAAAGAGCTGAACAGAAGATTTCAAAGAGCAGCTCAAAAAGAAACAGTATTAAATGTGCAAAAATCTGGACATGGTAAAGCTCAGCATTTCTCAAGCTAAAAAAAACTGAAGAAGTAATTCAGTTCTCAAGTTGCAATATTGAAGGATTCTGTGGGCAAAATATTGAATGATGCTGGAAGCATGAAAAGAAGATGGAAAGAATATACAGAGTCACTGTATCAAAAAGAATTGGGGTTGATGTTCAGCTCCTTCAGGAGGTAGCTTATGACCAAGAACCAGTCGTATTGAAGGAAGAAGTCCAGACTGCACTGAAGGAATAGGCAAAAAAAAAAAAAAAGACTCCAGGAATTGATGGAATACCCATTGAGATGTTTTAGCAAGCAGATGTAGGACTGGAAGTGCTTGCTCATTTATGCCAAGGAATTTGGAAGACAGCTACCTGGCCAACTGACTGGAAGAGATCGATATTTGTGCCCATTCCAAAGAAAGGTGATCCAACAGAATGTAGAAATTACTGAACAATATCATTAATATCACACACAAGCAAAATGTTGCTGGAAAAAGAAAAAAAAAAAAAACAGCAGTATATTGACAGGGAACATCCAGAAACACAAGCTGGATTCAGAAGAGTATGTGGAATGAGGGATATCATTGCTGATGTCAGATGGATCTTGGCTGAAATGAAAGCAAAGAATACCAGAAAGATGTGTACCTGTGTTTTATTCACTATGCAAAGGCATTCAACTGTGTGGATCATAACAAATTATGGAAAACATTGAGAAGAATGGGAATTCCAGAATATTTCATTGTTCTCATGAGGAACCTGTGCACAAACCAAGAGGCTGTCATTCTAACAGAACAAGGGGATACTGAATGGTTTAAAATCAGAAAGGGTGTATGTCAGGGTTGTATCCTTTCACCATATGTATTTAATCGTATCCTTTCACCATAAGTATCCTGAGCAAATAACCTGAGAAGCTGGACTATATGAAGAAGAATCATTAACAACCTGTGATATGCTGATGACATGACCTTGTTTGCTGAAAGTGAAGATGACTTGAAGCACTTACTGATGAAGATCAAAGACTATAGTCTCCAGTATGGATTTCACCTCCACATAAAGAAAACAAAAATCCTCACAACTGGACCAATAAGCAACATCATGATAAATGGGGAAAAGATGGAAGTTTTCGGAGATTTCATTTTATTTGTATCCACAATCAACACCTATGGAAGCAGCAATCAGGAAATCAGACATTGTATTGCACTGGGCATATTTGCTGTGAACAACCTCGTTAACATGTTAAGCAAAGATGTCACTTTGAAGATTAAGCTGCATCTCACGCAGGCCATGGTGTTTTCAGTTACCTCATTTGCATGTGAAAACTGGACAATGAATAAAGAAGATCAAAGAAGAGTTGATGCCTTTGGATTGTGGTGTTGGGGAAGAATATTGAAAGTACCATGGACTGCCAGAAGAACAAACAAATTTTTCTGAAAGTGCAGCTGGAATGCTTCTTAGAAGCAAGAATGGCCAGACTTCATCTCATTTACTTTGGTTGTGTTTTCAGACAGAACCATTCCCCGGAGAAGGTATCATACTTAGTAAAGTAGAAGAAGGTTAACGAAGAAAGGGAAGACCTTCAATGAGATGGGTTGACACAGTGGCTGCAATGATGGCCTCAGGCATAGTAAGGATTGTGAGGATGGCACAGGACCAGGCAGTGTTTCATTCCATTATACATTGGGTTGCTATGAGTTGGAGCCTACTTGACAACCCTTAACAATAATTAAGGTTTGGTTTATGTGCCATAAGTTTAAAATTAAGGGTACGATTCAATGGATTTTAATAAATTTCAAAAATAATCACCACAATCCACTTTCAGAACATTTCAATCAATCCCAAAAAGTTCTCTTGTTCCATTTGTGGTCATTCACCACCCCAGCCTCAAACTGCTTTCTGTGTCTATAATTTTGTCTTTTATAGAAACTTTCTGTAAGTAGTATCAATACATAGGCATGTGTGTCTAGCTTTTTTAACTCAGCATAACGTATTTGAGGTTCATCCTGGTTGAATATATCCATAGTTTATCCCTTTTTATTGTAGAATAGTATTGCATTGTGTGGATAGACCAAAATATATGTAGGTATTTAGTATACAATATCTCCCACTCATTTTGTTTGTTCGTTTACAAGTTGATGGGTATTTTGATTGTCTCTATATTCTGATTGTCTCTTTTGTTGTTGTTAGGTGCCATCGAGTCTGCTCAGACTCACAGTGACCCTATTTGCAACAGAACTAAATACTGCCTGGTCCTGTGCCATCCTCACAGTCCTTGCAGTGCTTGAACCCATCATTGTGGCCACTGTGTCAGTCCCTCTTATTGAAGACCTTCCCCTTCTTTGCTGCTTTACCAAGCATGATATCCTTCTCCAGGAATGGTCCCTTCTGACCACAGGACCAAAGTAGGTGAGATGAAGTCTGGCCATTCTCACTTCCAAGGAGCATGTCAGTTGTATTTCTTCCAGGACACATTTGTTCATTCTTCTGGCAGTCAATGATACTTTCGGTATTCTTTCCCAGCACCACAATTCAGAAGTATCGACTCTTCTTTGGTCCTCCTTATTCACTGTCCAGCTTTCATATGCATATGAGATGATTGGAAGTACCATGGCTTGGATTAGGCTCACCTTGGTCTTCAAGGTGACATCTTTGCTCCTTAACACGTTAAAGAGGTCTTTTGCAGCAGATTTGCCCAGTGTGATACAACATCAGATTTCATGACTGCTGCTTAAATGGGTATTAAATATAGATCTAAGTAAAATGACATCCCTGACAACTTCAATCTTTTCTCCATTTATCACGATATTGCTTATTGGTCCAATTGTGAAGATTTTTGTTTTCTTTATGTTGAGTTGTAACTGGAACTCTGGTGGTGGGTTACTATTTGGCTGCTAACCAGAAGGCTGGCTGTTCAAACTCACCAGCTGCTTACCAGGAGGAAGAGGAGGCAACCTACTTTCATAAAGATTGATAGCCTTGAAAAGACAATAGGAGTCGCTATGAGCTGGCATTGACTCGATGGCAGTGGTGGATGTTGAGGTGTAATCCAGACTGAAGACTGTAGTTTTGATGTTCATCATTAAGTGCTTCAAATCATCTTCACTTTCAGCAAGCAAGGTTGTGTCATCTCCATATCACAGGTTGTTAATGAGTTTTCCTCTAATCCTGATGCTGCGTTCTTCTTCATATAGTCTAGCTTCCCAAATTATTTGCTCAGCATACAGATTAAATAACTATGGTGAAAGGATACAACCTTCCTGATTTTAACCATGCAGTTTCTCCTTGTTGTATTCGAATGACTGCCTCTTGGTCTATGGACAGGTTCCTCGGTAGCACAATTAAGTGTTCTGAATTCCCCATTTTTTTGCAGTGTTATCTATAATTTGTTATGATCCACCCAGTTGAACGCTTTTGCATGGTCAATAAAACAGGTACACATCTTTCTGATATTCTTTGTTTCAGCCAGGATCCATCTGACACCAGCAATGATATCCTTCATTCTGCATCCTCTTCTGAATCCACCTTGAATTTCTGGAAGTTCTCTATCAATATACTGTTGCAACTGTTTTTGAAATATCTTCAGCAAGATTTTACTTGCATGTGATGTTAGTGACATTGTTTGATAATTTTCACATTCTGTTGGATCATCTTTCTTTGTAATGCATACAAATATCAATCTCTTCTCGTTGGTTGGCCAGGTAGCTTAGCTGTCTTCCAAATTCCTTGGCATAAATGAGTAAGCACTTCCAGTGCTGCATCCATTTGTTGAAACATCTTGATGGGTATTCCATCAATTCCTGGAGGTTTGTTTTTGTTCAACTCCTTCATTGCAGCTTGAACTGCTTCCTTCAATACCATCAGATCTTGATCATATGCCACCTCCTGAAATGGATGAACATCGACCAATTCTTTTTTGTACAGTGACTCTTTGTATTCCTTCCACCTTCTTTTGATGTGTCCTCCATCATTCAATATTTTGCCCATAGAATCTTTCAATACTGCAACTCAAGGCTTAAATTTTTCTTCAGTTCTTTCACATTGAGAAATGCTGAGTGTGTTCTTCCCTTTTAGTTTTCTAACTCCAGGTCTTTGCACATTTCATTATAATTGACTTTGTTTTCTTGAGCTGCTTTTTGATATATTCTATTCAGCTTTTTTATCTTGTAATTGTTTCCATTTGCTTTAGCTGCTCTCCATTCAAGAACAAGTTTCAGAGTCTCTTCTGACATCCATTTTGGTATTTTCTTCCTTTCCTATCTTTTTAATGACCTTGTGTTTTCTTCATATATGATGTTCTGGATATCATCCCACAATTCATCTGGTTTTCAGTCATTGGTGTTCAATGTGTCAAATCTATCATTTAGAAGGTCTCTAAACTCAGTTGAGATATACTCAAGGTCATATTTTGGCTCTTGTGGACTTCTTTTAATTGCCATCAGCTTCAACTTGAGTTTGTATATGAGCAATTGATGGTCTGTTCCACGGGCAGCTCCTAGCCTTGTTTTGACTGAAGATATTGAGCTTCTCCATCACTTCCTTCCAAAAATGTAGTTAGTCTGATTCCTGTGTATTCCATCTGGTGAAGTCCATGTGTATAGCCACTGTTTATGTTGAAAAAAAGTATTTGCAGTGAATAAGTCGTTAATCTTGCAAAATTCTATCATGTGATCTCCAGCATTTCTATCACCAGGGACATATTTTTCAACTACTGATTATTCTTCTTTGTTTCCAACTTCTGCATTCCAATCATTTAATTTCATTGCCTAGAATCTATTAAAGTTTTTGTCCATTTTTTCAGAAGCTGTGAATAGACACTTCACCAAAGAAGATATTCAGGCAGCTAACAAACACATGAAGAAATATTCACAATCGTTAGCCATTAGAGAGATGCAAATCAAATCAACAATGAGATACCATCTCACCCCCAGCACTAATAGCAAAGTTCCACAAGACAGAAAATAACAAATGCTGGTGAGGATGTAGAGAGACTGGGACTCCTATACACTGTTGGTGGAACTGTAAAATGATACAACCACTGTGGAAATCTGTATGGTGATTCCTTAAAACATTGGAATTAGGATTACCATTTGATCGGGCAATCCCATTACTAGGTATATATCCCAAAGAAATGAGAGTCAGCACAAGAACAGATATATGTACATCCATGTTCATCACAGCACTGTTTACATTAACAAAAAGATGGAAACAACCTAGGTGCCCATCAACAGAAGAATGGATAATCAAACTATGGTATATACACAGAATGGAATACTACACAACACTAAAGAATAATGTAGAATCTGCAAAACACCACATAACGTGGATAAACTTGGAGGACATTGTGCTGAGTGAAATAAGTCAATCACAGAAGAACAAGTATTGTATTAGTTCACTATTGTAAAAAGTCAAGGAGAGGTTTACATATGGAAGGAAACTTTCTTTGTTGGTTACCAGGGATAGGAGAGGAAGGGAGGGAACATTGCTAGGAAGATAGAGACAAGTATTGATTTTGGTGAAAGGAAGGACAATGTACTAAAACTAAGTGATCAATACAGTGGACTGAGGAAGAGGAAGACACAGAGAGGTACACAGGAGGTACAGACAACAAAAGATGAACCCTTTGCATGTACAGTACTGCATTGTCAGTGATGACAAGCATTAATCCAAGGGTGGATAGATGGGTGGACAGGCTGAATGATCAGGTATGTCTAGGCAGAGGGAGTGTGCCCATGACCAAGTATAGGGTTAGCAGACAATGTTTATACATGTGTATTTGTATGTGCTGTAAGAATGTCTGGGTGTATAGTAGAGCTGACAAGGGGTAAGGTTATGGTGGCTTCTTGGCCACAGCCAGCTACCCAGAGGGTGTGAGTAGTTCAACCTATGGACTCGGGACCATGGTCACAGGGAACGTTATACTCAATTGGCATACCATACTACACAGAAACATTGTTCTACATCCTACTTTGGTGAGTAGCAACTGAGGTCTTAAAAGCTTGCAAGCAGCCATCTAGATGCAGCAATGAGTCTCTCCTCATCCAGAGCAAAGAAGAATGAAGAAAACCAAAGATTCATGAAAAGTCTAAAGGACTGATAGACCATGCAGTCCTCAGCCTATATGACTATAAGACCAGAAGAACTACGTAGTGCCCAGCTACTACTATCAACCACTCAGATGGGGACTGGTACAGGAAATCCTGGATAGAGTGGGAGAACAATGTGGAACAAAATCCAGAATCATTGAAAAAAGACCAGGTTTGCTGGTCTCATAGAGCCTTGTGAGGTCCCTGAGACTGTAGCCCCTAGTTACCCTTCAGGTCAGGAACTGAACTCACTCCTATGGCTTCCAGCCAAACAATACGCATATGGGGTGAACATTTATATCAGGTAGATACACTCCTGGGAGCTATCAGTCGTGGGAGAACAGAAGGGCAGTGTGATAGTTGGAGCTGTGTGTCAACTTGGCTGGACCCCAGTTCTGTGTGGTTGTTCCCATGATGGGATTGGATGACTGTGTTCTGAGTGGCCAATCTGCTCAGGGGGAGTTTCCCTAGGGTTGTGGCCTGCTTCCAGGATACCCAGGGACATCCAGGGAAGAGAGACATTCTTCTGTGGATCGGGATTCTGTTGTGCTGCCTACAACTGTCTGTGAGTGAGCAGTCCACTGTTTGGCCTGGAGATCTTGGATTCATCATTTGTTGGAGTCAACAGCCTGTGTACTGCCTGCCAGCCTTGAGTTTCTCGGCCCCTATGGTTGTGGAAGCTAAGAAAAGCCTCCAGCCTGACGTTTGCTCCAGGGACTGTGGACTTGCCGGCTCTGTACGTTTGTGAGCCATTTTCCTAAGAAAAATTTTTCTCTCTCTTTATATATATATATATATATATATATATATATATATATATGTTATGTTGTGGGGAATTACAGTCAATGTCATGAAACTAAAAGTGTATGAATTGCTATATGGAAAATGAATTTGTTCTGTAAATTTTCACTCAAGTGACAATAAAAATTTAAAGAAATATTTGCCAAGTTTTAAAATTGTGTTTTTGGTTTTCTTGTTCTTGAGTTTTAAGGGTTCATTATATATCGTGGATATAAGCCTGTTATTAGATAAATATTTTGAAAATATTTTCTTCCAGTCTGTGGTTTCTCTTTTTCATTCTTAATGGTGTCTTTTGGACAGCAAAAGTTTTATACTTTGTGGTAGTTGTTGTTACTATGTGCAGTCGAGTCAGCTCTGATTTCATGGTGACCCTATGTACAACAGAACAAAACACTTCCCAGTCCTGTGCCAACCTTACAATACCTAGGCCCATTGTTGTAGCCTTACAATACCTAGGCCCATTGTTGTAGCCACTGTGTCAATCCATCTTGTTGAGAGCCTTTCCTTTTTATTGCTGACCCTCCACTTTACCAAGCATGATATCCTTCTCCAGGGAATGGCCCCTTCTGATGACATGACCACAGTAGGTGAGACGAAGCCTGGCCATTCTCGCTTCCAAGAAGCATTCTGGTTGCACTTCTTCCAGGAAAATTTGTTCGTTCTTCTGGCAGTCTATGGTAATTTCACTATTCTTCACCAACACCACAACTCAAAAGCATCAACTCTTCTTTGGTCTTCCTTATTCATTGTCCAGCTTTCACATGCATATGAGGTGGTTGAAGACACCTTGGGTTGGGTTGGGCACACCTTAGTCTTCAAAGAGATGACTTTGCTCTTCAGCACTTTAAGGAGGTCTTTTGCAGCAGATTTGCCCAGTGTAATACATTGTCTGATGTCTTGACTGCTGCTTCCATGGGTGTTGATTGTGGATCCAAGTAATATGAAATCTTTGACAACTTGAGTCTTTTCTCCATTTATCATGATGTTGCTTATTGGTCCAGTTGAGAGGATTTTTGTTTTCTTTATGTTGAGGTATAATCCATACTGCAGACTGGTATCTTTAATCTTCATCAATAAGTGCATCAAGTCATCTTCCCTTTCAGCGAGCAAGGTTGTTTCATCTGCATATCGCAGCTTGTTAATGAGTCTTCCTTCAATCCTGATGCTGTGTTCTTCTTCATATAGTCCAGCTTCTCAGATTATTTGCACAACATACAGATTGAATAAGTATAGTGAAAGAATGCAACCCTGACACACATCCTTCCAGATTTGAAACCAGATAGTATCCCCTTGTTCTGTTTGAACAACAGCCTTCTGGTTTATGTACAGGTTACTCATGAACACAATTAAGTGTTCTGGAATTCCCAATCTTCTCAATGTTATCCATAATTTGTTATGATCCCCACAGTCAAATACTTTTTTGTGTAGTCAATAAAACACAAAGAAGCATTTTTCTGGTATTCTTTGCTTTCAGCCAAGATCCATCTGATATCAGCAATGATATGCCTCATTCTTCATTCTCTTCTGAATCCAG
>NW_006921844.1:4892570-4896202 GCF_000298275.1 Orycteropus afer afer | reverse complement strand
ATGAGACAAAGTATATGTGAACTGCTGTATGAAAAGTGAATTTACTCTGTAAATCTTCACCCAAATCCTAATTAAAAAAAAAAAAAAAATTCTTATCTCATATTTTCCTTTAAAAGCTTTATAGTTTTACGTCTTACATTTAGCACTATGATCCAATTCAAGTTAATTTTTTATGTATAGTGAGACTCGACAGCACCTAACAACAACTGTGAGAGGTAATGTCTAGGTTCTTTTTTTGCATGTGAATTTTCAGTGTTCTAACATCATTTGTTGAAAGGATTATCCATTGCCTATTGAATTACTTTACTATTTTTGTTGAAAATCAATTGACAATATCTGTGGGTGATTTATTTCTAGACTGTTCTGTTCAGTATCTATATATCTATCATAATGTCAATACAACACTATCTTGAATTGTACATTTGTAGTAAATGTTCTTGTAGTTAGATCAAGTCAGTTCTGATTTATAGCAGTCCTATGTACAACAGAATGAAACACTGCCTGGTCCTGCACCATCCTCACAAATGATGCTAGCTTGAGTTCATCATTGAATCCACCATGTCAATCCATTTTGTTGAGGGTCTTCCCTATTTCACTGACCCTCTACTTTTCCCAGCATGATCCTTCTCCAGGGACTTGATCCCTTATGACAATATGACAAAATATGAGATTTGAAGTCTGGCCATTCTAAAGAACTTCTAAAGAACATTGTGGAAGTGTTTTGTAATTTTCAGTATAGTTCTATACTTCTTTCATTGAATTTACCCCTGAATCCTTTATTCTCTTTAATGCTGTTATGAATGCAATTGTTTTCTTAATTTTATTTTCAGCTGGTTGTATATTAATCTTGCATCATTATAAATGTTCTAGTATTTCTAGGACTTGTTTTGTAGATTCCATAGGATTTCCAATACACAAGATCACATTGTCTGTGAATAAAAATAATCTCAGTTCTTCCTTTCCTATCTATCTGTCTTTAATATTCTTTTCTTGCTTTAGAACACTGGCTATAATATCCAGTACAACGTTTCTTTCTTTCTTTTGAATAATATTTTATTTAATTTTTTTGTGGAAGTTTACACAGCAAGTTAGGTTCTCATTTGACAACTTTCACACAAATCATTCAGTAACATTAGTTACATTTATCACAATGTGTCATCATTCTCTTTAACTGTTTTCTGTTTTCATTACTGTACTTTCCTTGCCCTCTCATCTCCTCATTTCTGATTTTGAGCCTCATACAGATGGTTTTTAAGTAGAGCATCCATCTTACAGATAATATCCTTTATTTTGTGTACCACTCTTCTATTTTGCTTAAATATGGTCTCGGAGGATAGGCTCAGTTCTTTATGCCAAGTTTTAAAAAGTGTCTTGGGATGAAAATCTCAGAGCCTTCTGTTCTCTAATGTTCCAGTTTGTCTGGCTTTTCCTATTCTTTTAAAAATTTGATTTTGCTCCACATTTTTCTCTCATTCTAGCCTGAGACCATCTATTGTGACTCTGGTCAGAACAGTCAGTGTTGGTAGCCAGGCACCCACGAGTTCTTCTAGTTGCAGGGTAGATGAAGTCATGACATATACAGACTTGTTTCTTCTCTGAGCTTTCGGTTACATTCTTAACTGTTTTGTTCCTGGTGAATAGAGACCCATAGTTTGTCTTAGATCTAGGATGGGATCATGATTTTTGTTAACTGTGTTATAATGATTGACTTGAGTTGTCCCATGAGACTATGGTCCTAAGTTTTCAAACCTAGAAAACCAATCTTGGAAGGTGTTTCATTATATCTGAGGACTATCATAATAACAAACGCTCAAATAGGATTCATTTCAAGTATGCAAGAATGGTTCAACATTAGAAAACCAATCAACTTAATCCATCACATTAGTAAAACAAAAGAAAAGAACCACATGATCATATCAAAAGACATTTAATAAAATCTAACAACCATTCCAGATAAAAATTCTCAACAAGAAAAATAGAACTGAAATTCCTCAATATAATAAAGGGCATATAGGCAAAACTAATAGCGAACATTATTCTCAATGGAGCGAGACTGAAAGCATTCCTCTTGTGAATGGGAAACAGACAAGGATGCCTTCTATCACCACTACTATTTCAACATGCTATTGGAAATCCTGGCCAAGGCAATAAGGCAAGAAAGAGAAATAAAAGCCATCCAAATTGGCAAAGAAGAAGTAAAACTGTTTGAAGATAGTGTGACTCTATACATAGAAAATCGCAGAGACTCAGCATGAAAACTACTGAAACTAATTGAAAGATTCAGGAAAGTGACAGGATACAAGATCAACACACAAAAATCAGTTGGATTTTGCTACATCAACAGAGATTCTGAAAAGGAAGTAAGGAAAACAATACAATTTACAGTAGCTACCAAAAGATTAAATACTTAGAAATAAATCTTACCATGGACACAGAAAACTTATACAAAGAAAACTACACAGCACTGCTACAAGAAATCATAAGAGACCTACATAAATGGAAGAACATATCATGGTCATGGAGGAAGACTGAACATTGTGAAAATGTCAATACTACCCAAAGCAATCTATAAATTCAATGCAATCCCAATCCAGATTCCATCAGCATTCTTTAAGGACATGGAAAAACCAACCAGTAAGTTTGTATGGAAAGGAGAGAGACCTCAGATAAGCAAAGCCCTACTAAAGAAATAGTATAAAGTAGTTCTCACACTCCCTGATCTCAAAACATATGGTACACCCATGGTAGTCAAACAGCCTGGAATTGGTAAAATGACAGACAAAAAGACCAGGACCAGAATTGAAAATCCAGAAATAGATCATCTATCTATGGACAGCTGATCTTTGACAGTGGCCAAAACCCATTAAATGGGAGAAGAGATAGTCTCTTCAACAAATAGTGCTGACAAAACTAGATATCCATTTGGAGAAAAATGAAACAAGATACATACTTCACACCATGCACAAAAATGAACTCAAGATGGATCAAAGACCTAAATGTAAAACCTAAAACTATAAAGGTCATCAAAGAAAAAATAAGGGCAAACTTAGAGGCCCTAATTTATGGCATACATGGACTATCAAACATAAGGCAAAATACACAAACAGCAGAAGATATACATGAAGACTAGGACCTTCTAAAAATTAAAATATTTTAAATTGTATTTTATTTTTATTGTGATTTGGGTGAAAGTTCACAGAGCAATTTAATTTTCCATTCAACAACGGATACACATGCTGTTTTGTGACAATTACTGCAATCTCCATATTGTAACAACATTCTTCCCATTTCCTCACTATTCCCAACTCTTTCCTTCTTCCTTCCTTCCCACGGACTCCCACCTTCCTAGTTCTGTCCATGGGCAAATGGTGTCCTGATCTCATGTGCTCTATTGTTCTAATGAGTGTATACCCTCCTGATATTATTGTTCACCTTATAGGCCTGTCTATCATTTGGCTGACAGTTGAAACATGGGGCCCAAATTCAGTTCCTAGCTTAAAGGGTCTCCAAGACTCATAGTATCAGGGGTTCCACTAGTCATCATCAGACCAGAAAGCCCAGACTATTGTATGGTTTTTAGTTTTATTCCACATTTCCCCCCACTGTTTCTAGGACTTTTTTTTTTTTTTTTT
>NW_006921844.1:4888305-4892199 GCF_000298275.1 Orycteropus afer afer | reverse complement strand
AATGATTTTGAGTATTCCACATTGTTCTCCCATTATATCCAGGATCTCCTATATAGACCCCCCTCTGAGTGGTTGACAGTGGTAGCCTGACACCATGTAGTTCTTCTGGTCCCATAGTCATATAGACTGAGAATCATGGCATACCAGTCACTTGGACTAATTGTTTCCACGAATCTTTGGTTTTCTTCATTCTTCTTTGCCCTGGACAAAGAGAGACCTGTCATTGCATCTAGATGACTGCAAGCTTTCAAGATTCCAGTTGCTACTCACCAAAGTAAGATGTGGAACAATGTTTTTGTGTAGTACTGTATGCCAATTGACCTTGATGTCCCCTGTGACTATGGTCCTGAGTCCACAGGTCCAACTACTCACTCCCTCTGGGTAGCTGGCTGTGGCCAAGAAGTGACTACAACCTTGTCCCTTCTCAGCTCTGCTATATACCTGGGAATTCTTACAGAACATATAAATACACTTGTAGAAACATTGTCTGCCAACCCTATACATGCTCTTGGGCACACTACCCCTTGCACAGACATACCTAATAGTTCAGCCTGTCCACCCATCACCCATCTATCCACCCATGTATTAATGTTTGCCTTCACTGACAACGCAGTACTGTATGTGCAGAAGGGTTCACCTTTGTTGTCTGTACACCCCATGCACCTCTCTATGTCTTCCTCTTCCTCAACGCCACTGTGTTGATCATTCACATTTAGTACATTGCCCTTCTCTTCACCCAAATCAATACTTGTCTCTACCTAACCATGTTCCCTCCCCCACCCTCCACCCCAGGTAACCAACAAAGAAAATTTCCTTCCATATATAAACCTTTCTTTGACTTTTTACAATAACAGACTAATACACTATTTGTCCTTCTGTGATTGACTTACTTCAGTCAGGATAATGTCCTCCAAGTTCATCTACATTATGTGGTATTTTGCAGATTCTATGTTATTCTTTAGGGTTGCATATTATTCCATTGTGTGTATGTACCATAGTTTGGCTATCCATTCTTCTGTTGATAGACACCTAGGTTGTTTCCATTTTTTGCTATTGTAAGTAGTGCTACTATGAACATGGGTGTGCATATATCTGTTCTTGTTCTGGCTCTCACTTCTTTAGGATATATACCTAGTAATGGAATGCCTGGGTCAAATGTTATTTCTAATTCTAACCTCTGGTAGCATAGTGCCTAAGGCATTTGTCTGCTAACCAGAAGGCTGGCGGTTCAAACCCACCAGCAACTCCTTGGAAGGAAAGTTGGGCAATCTACTTCCATAGTGATACTGCCTTGGAAACCCAAGGAGGGGTCACTATGACTCGGACTCAATGGCAATGAGTTTGGTTTGGTTATACTACTTTCCACAGTGTATAACAGTCCCAAATCTCTCCACATCCTCGCCAGCATTTCTTATTTTCTGTCTTGTTGAACTTTGCTACTAGTGCTGGGGGAAGATGGTATCTCATTGTTGTTTTGATTTGGATCTCTGGTAGCATAGTGGCTAAGGCACTTGACTGCTAACCAGAAGGCTGACGGTTCAAACCCACCAGCCACTCCTCGGAAGGAAGGTTGGCAATCCTACTTCCGTAGTGATACTGCCTCGGAAAACCAAGGAGGGGTCGCTATGAGTTGGGGCCGACTCGACGGGAAATAACAACAACAACAACAACAAATGACTAATGATCATGAGCATTTCTTCATATGTTTGTTGGCTGCCTCTATCCAGGACCTCTTATTGATCCCATTCAGAGTGGTCAGCAGAGGTAGCTGGGCACCATCTAGTTCTTTTACTTTCAGGGTTTTAGAGGCTAGAGTTCATATGCTGTATTAGTCCTTTGCACTAATTATTTCCTTGTGTTTTGATTTTCTTGACTTTTCTTTGCTTCAGACAGGGAGAGACAAAAGTTGCACCTTAGATGGCCACTCACAAGCTTTTAAGACCACAGTTGCTACTCATCAAAGTAACATATAGAACATTGTCTTTATGGACTATGTTATGCCAATGGACCTTAGTGTCCTCTGAGACTATGGTCCTGAGCCTCTATACCCAGCAACTCATTCACTCGAGGTGTTTGGTTGTGACTAAGACATTCATAACTTTGTCCCCTGTATATTCTACTACATTCATAGATATACTTGAAGCTCATGTAAATATGTAGGTAAAGATAGCCTCTGTCGAAGCTATGTATATTCATGCATGTAGTTTGCCTTCCCACTTATGTTCAAATTGAGTATCTATGTATCTACTCCTAAGTTATTATTATTACTGTTTTTGCAGGATTGTGTGTACAATAGTATTCACCTTTGTTGCCTTTACCTCTTATGCTTCTCCCTCTGTCTCCCACTGCCTTGATCATTTATGCTAATCTCTTCCTTACTGTATATTGCCTTTCTCTTCACCCAAATTAATACATGTCTAGCTTCTAGTTGGTAATTTTCCCTCCCTTCCTCATACCCTGTAACCTTCAAAGAATGATTCTTTGCGTGTAAACCTTTTCTTAACTTTTTACACAATACTGCTGTTGTAAAATAATTGTCCTTTTCTGACTAATTTGCTCAGCATTATATCCTCTAGGTTCATCCATGTTATGATGTGTTTTGCAGATTCATCATTATTCTTTATCAGTGCATGGTATTTCACTGCGTGTATGTACCATAGTTGTTGTTTGTTTTTTTTTTTTAACTATTCATCTGTTGATGGGCGCTTAGTTTGTTTGCATCCTTTTGCTATTGTGAATAATGCTGTGGTGATCATGGGTGTGCATCTATCTGTTTGTGTCATGGTTCTCATTTATCTAGGAAATAATACTTAGTAGTTAGATTGCTGGATCATATGGTATTTCTGTTTCCAACTTCTTAAGGAAGCTCCATACCATTTCCACAGTGGTTGTACCAATCCCACTAGCAGTGTATGAGGGTTCTACTCTCTCCACACTCTCACCAGCACTTGTTGTTTTCTGTTTCTTTGAACTTTGCTATTAATGCTGGGGTGAGATTGATATCTTCGTATATTTGTTAACCAACTGAATATCTTCTTTGGTGAAGTGTCTGTTCATGTCCTCTGCCCATTTTTCAATTAGATTGCTTGTCTTTTCTTTTTTCTTTTTTTTTTTAAAAAAAAAGGGTATTAAAATTTTGGGTTTTTTAATAAATTTTAAAGGTTAGTTCTTTGTCTAATACAAAATCCAAAAATTATTTTCCTGGTCTGTAGGTTCTCTTTTTACTCTTTTGATGCACCTAAGTGTTTACTTTTTAGAAGGTCCTAGTCATCTAGTTTGTCTTTTGCTATTCGTGCTTTTATAGTTGTGTTTGATAGTGTATTTATGCCATGTATTAAGATCCCTAAGTTTGCCCTATTTTTTCTTTGATGGTCTTCATGGTTTGGGGTTTTATATTTAGGTCTTTGATTCATCTTGAGTTGATTTTTGTATATGGTATGAGATAATGAATCCTGTTTCATTTTTCTGCAAAAATATATCCAGTTTTGCTAGCACCATTCGTTAAAGAGACTATTTCTACCCCCATTTGATGAGTTTCATCACTGTCAAAGATCAGCTGATCACAGGTGGATGGATTTACACCTGGGTTCTTAATTCTGTTCCATTGGTCTATGTGTCTATCACTGTACCAATACCAGGCTGTTTTGACACAGTTTCCGTATAGTAGGTTTGAAACAAGGGAGTATGAGGCCACCTCTTAGTTTTTCTTCTTCAGTGTTGTTGTTGTTGTTGTTGTTAAGTGCTGTTGAGTCGTTTCCGACTCATAGCGACCCCATGCACAGCAGAACGAAACACTGCCCTATCCCGCACCAGCCCCACAATCCATGCTATACTGGAGCTCATCATTGCAGCCACCGTATCAATCCATCTCGTTGAAGGCCTCCCCCTCTTTCG
>NW_006921844.1:4878574-4887210 GCF_000298275.1 Orycteropus afer afer | reverse complement strand
TCTTCCTATTCATGAGCATAGTGTATTCTCTCATTTATGAAGCTGTCTTTTGGTTTCTTGTAATAGTGTTTTTTTTTAAAAATATATATAAAAACAAATAACTTTATTGTGATTTGGGTGAATTTATATAAAGCAAATTCATTTTACATTCAACAATTCATCCACATTTTAGTGTATGAATACATTTTGTTTTGTGACACAGATTACATTCCCTGAAGTTTAACAGCTCTCCTCCCACTTTCTGCCTGTGGTTACCCTTTCCTAGTCCTTCTTGCCTATGCATTTCTGCCTCCCAACCTTTCATCCCATGCAAATGCTACTCTTTTGATCTCCCATGATTGATTGTTCTAAGGTGTGCATCTCCCTAGTATAGTTTTTCAGCTCATAGTCCTGTCTGTTATTTGGCTGAGAGTTAAGCCATAGGAGTGAATTCAATTTCTGGGCCAAAAGGTGACTCGGGGGCATAGTCTTGGGGGGTTTTACCAGTCCATAGCCAACCAGTAAATATGGTCTTTTTTATAATTTTGAGTTTTGTTGCACATTTTTTCTCCCACTGTATGCAGGATCTCCAATTTTGGTCCCTTCCAAGTGGTTGGCATTGGTAGCCAGTATCCATCTAGTTCTTTTGGTCTCATGATTATATAGGCTGAGTTTCTCATGGTCCGTTAGTCCTTCGGACTAACTGTTTCCATGTGTCTTTGATTTTTTTCACTCCTTTGCTCCAAATGTAGAGAGACCAATAGTTGCATCTTAGATGGCTGCTCTCAAGCTGTTAAGACCCCAGTTGCTGCTCACCAAAGTAAGATGTAAAACAATATTTTTGCATACTATATAGTGCCAATTGAGCTTGATGTCTCCTGCAAGCCATGAGCCCTAGCCTGCAGGCCCAGTGACTCACTCCCTCAAGGTGCTTAGTTGTGGCTAAGAAGTTATCCTAACTTTGTTCCCTGTTAGCTTTATACAGCATTTGTACATTTTTATAGCACATGCAAATACGTATGTAGGAATACTGACTGCCAAACCTATGTATGTTGTTATTTTTGTTGTTAGGTGCTGTCAAGTCGTTTTTGACTCATAGTGACCCCATGCACAGCAGAATGAAACACTGCCCAATCCTGTGCCAGCTCCATGATCCCTGCTATACTTGAGCCCATCATCTCACCCACTGTGTCAATCCATCTTGTTGAAGGCCTTCCCCTCTTTCGTCGACCCTCCACCTTACCAAGCATGACATCCTTCTCCAGGGAATGGTCCCTTCTGAAACATGACCAAAGTAGGTAAGACGAAGTCTGGTCATTCGCGCTTCCAAGTGGCATTTCAGGTGTACTATGTATGGTCATGGGTATATTCCTATTCACCTATCCATATTTGATCTTCCTGCCTGTCTACCTGTGTATCCACCCATAGATTAGTGTTTGCTGTTACTGATAATGCAGTATTGTCTATGAACTAGTATTTACCTTTATTTTCTGTACTTCTTGTGCACATCTCTGTGTCTTTCTTTTTCTTAGTGATATTGTGCTGGTCACACACTTTTGTTATATTGCCTTTCCCTTCACCCATATTAACACCTGTCTCTTAACTATCATCTATTTCCCCCCCCCCATCTCTGGTAACCAACAAAGAAAATTTCCTTCCCTGTGTAAACCTTTCTTGACTTTTTATAATAATGGACTCATATAATATTTGTCCCTCTGTGATTGATTTATTTCACTCAGCATAATGTCCTCCAAGTTCATCACATTTTGAGGTGATTCGCTGATTCATTGTTCTTTAATGTTACATAGTATTCCTTTGTGTGTATGTGCCATAGTTTGGTTATCCATTCATCTGTTGATTGGGCACTTAGGTTGTTTCCAACTCTTTGCTATTGTAAATAGTGCTGCAGTGAACATGGGTGTATGCATATCTATTCATGTCCTTAATCTTACCTCTTTTTAGTAGTGGGATTGTTGGATCAAATGGTATTTCTATTTCCAAGTTTTTAAGGAAGCACTATACCACTTTCCACGGTAGCTGTACGATCTTACAGTCCTACCAGCAGTATATGAGAGTTCCAATCTCTCCCCACCCTCACCAGCATTTGTTGCTTTCTGTCTTGTTCAGCTTTGCTATTATTGCTGGGGTGAGATGATCTCTTATCATTGTTTTGATTTGTATCTCTCTAATGGCTAATGATCATGAGCATTTCTTCATGTTGGCCACCTGAATATCTATTTGGTGAAGTGTATGTTCATATCCTTTGCTCATTTTTGAAATGGATTATCTTTTTGATATTGGGGTGTTGATGTTTTCTATAAATTTTAGAGGTAAGTCCCTTGTCAAATATGTCACTGCCAACTATTTTTTCCCAATCTGTAGGTCCTCTTTTTACTCTTTTGGAGAAGTCTTTGATGCACATAAGAATTTAATTTTTGGAATGACCTAGTCATCTAGTAAGCATAGTGGCTAAGACACTTGCCTGCTAACCAGATGGCTGGCGGTTCAAACCCACCAGCCACTCCTCGGAAGGAAGGTTGGGCAATCCTACTTCCGTAGTGATACTGCCTTGGAAACCCAAGGAGTGGTCGCTATGAGTCGGGTTTGACTCGACGGCATATAACAACAACAACAACAGTCATCTAGTAAAGGGAGCTCTGGTGGTGTAATAACATTTAGCTGATAAACAAAAGGTCAGTGGTTCAAACCCATCAGCCACTCTACAAAAGAAAGATGAGGCATTCTGCTTCTGGAAAGATTTACAGCTCAATGGGGGTTGCTGTGATTCAGAATCAACTCTATATAGCAGTGTGTTTGGTTTTGGTTTAGTCATCCAGTTTCTCTCCTGCTGTTTATGCATTTTGGGTTATGCTTGATAGCGTATTTATGCCATAAATTAGAGCCCTAAGTTTGCCTCTGATTTATTTTTGATGAACTTTATAGTTCTGGGTTTTATATTTAGGTCTTTGATCTATCTCTTACAGTAGTGTTTTATAGCTTTCTTTGTATAGGTCTTTTGTGTCTCTGGTTAGATTTATTCCTAAGTATTTCATCTTTTGGATGGCTATTAAAAATGGTATTGTTTTTCTGGTTATCTTTTCAGAATTCTCTTTGTTAATGTGGAGGAATCCTACTGATTTTTGTATGTTGATCTTGTATATTGCCACTTTGCTGAAGCTATCTATTAGTTCCTATAGTTTTCTCTAGGATTTTCTATGTATAGAATCATATCATATGCAAATAGAGATAGTTTTACTTCTTCTTGGCAGATTTGGATTCCTTTTATTTCCCTTTCTTGCCTCATTGCTCTGGCTAAGACTTCCAATACAATATTGAATAGGAGTAGTGATAAAGGGCATCCTTATCTGTTTCCCATTAGCAAGGGGAATGTTTTCACTGGCCATTGGTTTTGTTGATATGCCCTTAATTACGTTGAGGGATTTCCCTTCTATTCTTATTTTGCTGAGCTTTTATTTTTTTTTTTTCTTCAATCAAGAATGGGTATTGGATCTTGTCAAATGCCTTTTCTGCACCAATTTATATGATCATGTGGTTCTTCCCTTAGTTTTATTTATGTAGTGGATTACGTTGATTGTTTTTCTAATGTTGAACCATCCCTGCATACCTGGTATGAACCCCACTTGGTCATGATGAATGATTTTCTTGATATGCTGTTGGAGTCTATTGGCTAGGATTTTGTTGAAGATTTTTGCATCTATATTCATGCGGGATATTGGTCTGTAATTTCTTTTTTAGTGATGTCTTTGCCTAGTTTTGGTATCAGGGTTATGCTTGCTTCATAGAATGAGTTTGGTAGTATTCCATCTTTTTTTGTATTGTGGAGTAGTTTGAGTAGAATTGATGTCAGCTCTCTCTGGGTGTTTGACAGAATTCACCAGTGAAAATATTTGGGCCAGGACTTTTTTTGGGGGGGTGGATTTTTTTTTTTTTATGACTTGTTCAATTTCTTCATTTGTAATAGGACTGTTCACATTTTCTACCTCAGATTGTATTACTTTGGGTAGGTAATATGTCTCTAGAAATTTGTCCATTTCTTCTACATTTTCAAATTTGTTGGCACATAGTGCTTAATAGTAATCTGTTATTATATTTTTTATTTCAGTAGGTTCTGTTGTGGTATCATCTATTCCTTATACGTGCTATTTGCATTTTCTCCTTCTTTTCCTTTGTTAAATTTGCCAGTGATTTATAAATTTATTTGATCCTTTCAAAGAACCAGCTTCTAATCTTACTGATTCTTTCTATTCTTTTTTCTGTTTCATTTATTTCTGCTTGAATCTTTATATAATTTCCTTCCTTCTGATAACTGTAGGCTTTTTTGCTGTTCTTTTTCTAATTGTTGGAGATGTTGGATTACAGTGTTGATTTTGATTCTGTCTTGTTTTTTGATATGTGCATCTACTGCTATTATTTGTCCTCTGAGTGCTACTTTTGCCGTATCCCAAAGATTTTAGTTTGTTTTGTTTTCATTCTTGTTTGATTCAAGGAACTTTTAAATTTCATCTTTTATTTCTTCTGTCACTCAATAGTTTTTAAGCAGGGTGTTATTCAGTTTCCATGTATTTGTGTTTTTTTTTTTTTCTCCTTGATCTTCCTGTTGTTAATTCCTAATTATATAGCATTATGATCTGAGAAGGTGCTTCATAGTATTTCAGTGTTTTTATATTTCTTGACGCTTGCTTTGTAGCCTAACATAGGCTCTGTTCTACAGAAAATTCTATGTGCACTGCAAAATAATGTATATTGTGCTGTTGTTAGATGGAATGTTCTATATACA
Source organism: Orycteropus afer afer (assembly GCF_000298275.1). NCBI lineage: Eukaryota > Metazoa > Chordata > Mammalia > Tubulidentata > Orycteropodidae > Orycteropus > Orycteropus afer. The sequence goes on along the minus strand of NW_006921844.1, from coordinate 4,882,433 downwards.
TCTATGAGATTTAGCTAGTTGGTTGTGTTTTTTAGATCTTCTATATCTTTGTTTTTTTTCTGGTTGTTCTTTTTTTAATTAAAAGTGGTATGTTAAAGTCTCCTAGTATTGTTGTGGAATTGTCTATTACTCCTTTCAATTCTGTTAAAGCTTGATTTATGTACTTTGGGACTCTTTCATTGGATGCATAGATATTTATTATGGTTATGTCCTCTTGTTTGATTGATGTTTAATCATTACATAATGGCTTTCCTTGTCTCTTTTGCTGGTTTTTGCCTTAAAATCTATTTTATCAGAAATTAATATTGCCATTCCTGCTTTTTTTCTAAGTGCCATTTGCTTGATATAATTTTTTCCATCCTTTGATTTTTTTCTTAACTTATTCTTATCTTTGTGTCTGAGGTGTGTGTCTGATAGGCAGCATATCGATAGGTCATGTTTTCTTATCCATTCTGCTACTCTCTGTCTCTTAACTAGTGTATTTAATCCATTTATTATAAACATAATTTCTGATAGGTATGAATTTACTGCTGCAATTTTGCTCTATTTCCTTCATTGCTACTATTTTAGTTTTTACTGAGACTATGATTTTCTTCTTTTTTATTTTGGTGGTGTTCTGGTTACCTAGAGCCACTCTGACAAGAATGTATACCACAAATGAGATGGCCTTAACAAACAGAACTTTATTCTCTTACAGTTTGGGAGGCTAGAAGTCCGAGTTCAAAGTCGTAGACTCTAGGGGCTGTGTGAAAGCCCCTTGACCTTGGGCTTCAGTTCTGCTTCTTGCCCCCGGCCCACTGAAGCTAGAGGCATCTCTTCACTCAGGCAGCTACTGGCTGCTGAGGCTAACAAGCCCAAGGTCGACAAATAAAATGGCAGAGTCCCAATGTTACCAAACCACATGGCAGGCCATTAATTCAAGTCCATTGTAAGTCCAAAGGTTGGCAGAGCATGGCAGGCTGCTGAACAATGATACGGCTACATTTAGGGTCCTCGCATGCCATAAGCTAGAGACTATTATTATCCCCAAGGCTTCTCATTATATACAAGAAGCAGACCACATCTCTAAACCAGCTACTCAGCTGCTTGTGGTAGATCCCACCATGGAGCTGATTGCCAGTCTTATCATGGGGAAAAATTACCACCAGCTGCCCAGTCACTCAACCAGGTCCAGCCAAGTTGACATACAGATTTAACTACCACAGTGTGAAGGTGAGTAGAGACTGGGATCTTAAAAGCTTGCAAGCGGCCTTCTAGATGCAACGATAGATCTCTCCTCATCTAGAGCAAAGAATGAAGAAAACCAAAGATTCATGAAAACAATTAGTCCAAGCAACTGATACACCATGCGTTTCTCAGCCTATACAACTATGAGACCAGAAGAACTAGATGATGCCCAACTACCGTCGTCAAGCACTTGAAGGGAGATTTATGTAGGAGATCCTGCATAAAGTGAGAGAACAATATGGAACAAAACTCTAAATCATAAAAAAAAAAAAAGAAGAAGAAGAAGAAGAAGGGACCAAGTTTGCTGGTCTGATAAAGATAGAACCACTGAGACTATAGTCCCTAGCTGCCCTTCAGGTCTGGAATTGAACCCACTCCTATGAGGTTACATTATAATTTATTATTCACCTCCCAAATGTAAAGCAATCTATTCTATCTCAATATTGTCTTGACTTCTCCATTTGGAAGTTCTGTAACTACACAATTTATTCCTCTTTTTGTTTTATATTTATCATCGTTTACAAATTGGCATCTCTGGTTCCCTATTTTCCATCTTGTGGGTTTGTTTTACTTGTGATATTTCTATATCAGAGTTGATTTCCAGGTGATGTGCCCATGTCTTAAACTGTGGTTATTTATTGTCTGCCATTGGTGGTTCTCTGTCCAGAGAACATCCTGTAGCATTTCTTGTAAAGTTGGTCAGGTTTTTGCAAATTCTCTTAATTTGTTTTTATCTGAGAATGTCCTAATTTCACCATCATGTTTGAGAGACCCTTTTGCGCAATATATAATTTGTGGTTGGCAATTTTTTTCTTTCAGTGTTTCATATATGTCGTGCCATTGCCTTCTTGCCTGCATGGTTTCTGATGAGAAATCAGAGCTTAGTCTTTTTGATTCTCCTTTGTTCATGATTTTTTGTTTTTACTGTCTTTAGTTTTGGAAAGTTCAATTATGATGTTTGGTGATTTTTCTTTGGGGTCTATCCTATTTGGGGTTTGTTGAGCTTCTTGAGTACATATCTTCTTGTCTTTCAAAATATTGGGGAAGTTTTCTCCCAATAAATCTTTGACAATTTTCTTGGTGGGTTTTTTTTTTTAATCTCTTCATGTTCTGAAATTCCAGTCACACATAAGTTATTTGTCTTCATCGTGTCCCAAGTGAATCTTAAGCTTTCTTGGTTTTGTTTAATTCTTTTTTTTTTTTTTTTGATTGTTCCTCCAACAGATTGGTGTTGAGATTGATTTGCCATAAATCTTGCCAATTCTGTGTTCCACTGGTTCATTTCTGCTCCTTTATCTTTCCAACACGTTATCCATTTCTGAAATTTTAGTATTAATCTTTTGGATTTCTCTTTGCTGTTTTTATATGGTCTATAGTTTTCCATTTATTTTGTCCATTTGTTCTTGTTGTTTTTTTTTAATTATTTTAGAATTTCTTCTGTGTTCTCTTTGATTTTGTCTATGGTTTCTTTGACCTTTCTCTCAATCCACTGAATATACCACAAATGGCATGGCTTTAACACACAGGAGTTTATTCTCACAATTTTTGGAGGCTAGTTCCAAGTGCCAGGCTCTAGGGGCTGGGTAAAAGCCCCTAGACCTTGGGCTTCAGCTCTGCCTCTTGCTCCTGGCCCACTGAAGCTAGAGCCATCTCTTCACTCAGACAGCTACTGGCTGCTGAGGCTAGCAAGCCCAAGGTCGACAAATAAAATGGCACAATCCCGATGCTACCACACAACATGCCATTGATTCAAGTCCAATGAAAGTTCCAAGATCAGCAGAGCATGGCAGGCTGGTGAACAACAGTTCAGCTACATGCAGGATTCAAGTGTGCCATAAGCTAGAGACCGTTCCCAAAGCTATTTCTTATATACAGGAAGCAGACCACATCTCTTAACCAGCTGCTCAGCTGCTTGTGGTAGATCCCACCATGGAGTTGATTGCCAGTCTCATCATGGGGAATAACTACCACCAGCTGCTCAGCCACTCAACCAGGCCCAACCAAATTTACACACAACCTTAAAAATCACAAAGGCATCATGTCCCATTTTCTTGTGTGATTTGGAGTTGACACTTACCTCCGAGATATTGTAGTGTTATTGTATTAATTTGTTGATTGTATGTTAGTTTGCTTTACCCTGGTTTTTTGTTTTTGTTTTGTTTTCCATATATCCAGGCAACATGTTCATCCTGTTACTCTGGTCACTAGTTTAGTAGCACTGGGCCATTCACCACCTGTCTCAGGCGGGACCTTAAAATGTACAACTGCTGTGTAAAACAGTATGGTGGTTTGTTAAAAAGTTGGAAATAGAAATACCATTTGATCCAGCAATCCCACTACTAGGTATATTCTAAAGAAATGAGAGCTAGGACTCAAACAGATATATGCGTGTCCATGTTCATCACAGCACTATTCACAATAGTAAAGAGATAAAAACAACATAAGTAGAGTTCCGGCACGATGGCGGACTTGGCAGAAGGATTGCACAGACCCTCCTCAACAAAGAAAAGGGAAACCAATTAACACAGACACAGAAGATAATCGTGGACTCCTGAGCCTTGAAGGGAAGGATACAGAATTGGACTAAACCCCAATTAGCAGAAGAATTTGCGTGAAAATACCAAAAAAAGGA
>NW_006921844.1:4871420-4874704 GCF_000298275.1 Orycteropus afer afer | reverse complement strand
AAAGTGCCCATCAACAGATGAATGGATAACCAAACTATGGTACATATACACAGTGGAATGCTATGCAAAATTAAAGAATAATGAAGAATCTGTAAAACATCTCTTAATGTAGAAGAACTAGGAGGACATTATGCTGAGTGAAATAAATCAATCATAAAAGGACAAATATCATATGAGTCCACTATTATAAAAAGTCAAGGAAAGGTTTACACACAGAAGGAAATTTTCTTTGTTGGTTACTATGGATGGGAGGGGAGGGAGGGAAGTGTATTGCTAGCTAGGTAAAAGACACGTACTGATTTGGGTGAAGTGAAAGGCAAACAGTCTTTTGGTCATAAAAAGTGGGTGACCAGGACAATATCATTAAGGAAAAGAAAGACAAAAATAGATGCACAAGAAGTACAGACAACAAAAGGTAAATGCTATTACATACACAATACTGCATTATTAGTAATAACAAGCATTAATATATGAGTGGATACATAGGTAGACAGGCAAGATGATGGTGTATGGGTAGGTGAACGTGAATATGGTACATGATATTCCTACATACGTATTGTGCTATAAAAATGTCTGTAGTGGAGCTAATGGGACAAAGTTAAGATAACTTCTTAGCTACAACTCTTATTTGTCGATATGCAACAGATAAGCTTATTGATGATGCTTAAGCTTGTAGTTTAACAAATCCTTTGTAATTTTTGTCATGCTTCCAACCCACCCCACATGCTTACAAACACAAATACTTGGTTCACTACATCTTTTTAAATCTTTACTGTTCTCCCTGCAATTTGGAGCATTGCAACATCATGCATGGATGTCTGTAAATGTCTCCCCATTTTGAAATAATTCTGTTCCCCCAATAAAATTTTTGTTTTAATTTTTAGTGGAGCATCAGTCTAGTGTTTTCACTAAGACAGCATAAAGCTGTTCCTACTATTCCTTTATAATCCTTTTGGAGTCCCTGGGTGGTGCAGATGGTTAATTGCTCAATGACCAGCTGACAGGCTGGCATTTCAAACCCACCCAGAAGTTACTCAGGAGGTAGATTTGGGGATCTGCTTCTGAAAAGTCACAGCTTTGAGAATCCTATGGAGCAGTTCTACTCTCTGCATGCACATGGGGTTACCATGAGTCAGAACTGACTCAACAGCAACTAACAACAGCAGCAGCATAATCTTTTTAATTCCTCTAAAGTTCATAATCTCATTCTTCCCTTTATTGATTTTAGTAATTTTTGTCTTTTTTCCTTGGTCATTGTGCTAAAATTTTTTAGTTTCATAGATCTTTTAAGAGCCATCAACCAGTTTCATTGGTTTTCTCTATTGTTTTACTCTTCCATTTTACTGATATCTGCTCTGATCTTATTATTTCTTTCCTTCTATTTACTCTAGGTTTGATTTTCTCCTCTTTTTGTAGTTTCTTGAGATGGAAGCTTAGTTTATTGTTATTACTTTATATTATTGATTTAAAATCTTCCTTTTTAATATAAGCATTTAAATCTATACATTTCTCTCTCTTGGTGCCTTACCTGCATTCCATTAATTTTGAAAGGTTGTAACTTTATATTCATTCTGTTCAAAATATTTTCTAATTTCCCAAGTGATTTCACCTTTGACCAATACATTATGCAGAAGGGTTTTGTTTAATTTCTATATAAGTGGTTCCATAGTGTAGTGGTTATCACATCTGCTTTACATGCAGAAGGTCCTGGGTTTGACCCCCAGTAGAACCACTTTGTATCTCCTTTCGTTTGGGAGCTCTGGTGGCATAGTGCCTAAGGCATTTGACTGCTAACCAGAGGCTGGTGGTTCAAACCCACCAGCCAGTCCTCCAAAGAAAAGTTGGGCAATAAAAGGGATATCACCTCAGAAACCCAAGGAGGGGTCGCTGTGAGTCGAATCCAACTCAATGGCAGTGAATTTATATATGAGGCCTTTCACAATTCTTCCTATTATTGATTTCTAATTTAATTCCATTGTTGTTAGAGAGCATATTTTACATGATTTTGATCCTTATAAATGTACTGTGGCTTGTTTTATAACCTAGCATATGGTATATGCTGGAGAATGTTTCCTGTACTCTCAGGAAGAATGTATATTCTACTATTATTGTTCTATTATTATTGAAGTGTTCTAGTTATTAGCGTTGTTCAGATATCCTGGATGCTTAGTGATTTTCTATCTAGTCAGTAATAAACTAAAATAAAAAATTATTGAGATATTGAAATAGTGAATTATTGAATAGTCTATTTCTCTTTTCAATTCTGTTGAATTTTAATTCACATAACTTGGGATTGTGTTATAAAGTGCAAATACATTGATAATTGCTATATCTTCCTGAAAAACGGACCCTTTTTTTATTATGAAATGTTTTTCTCTGTCTCTAGTGGTATTTCTTTTCTTACAGTTGATTTTAATAAAGGTTCTCCAGTTCTTTTATAGTAATTGTTTGTACAATATATCTTTTCCCATCTTATTACTTTCAATCTGTTTGTGTCTTTGACTATGAAATGTTTCTGCCGTAGACAAATTATAGTTGGTTCCTACTCTTTAATCCTGTCCATTTCTGCTTATTGATTGGATTATTTAGTCCAGTAAAATTTAATTATCGATATACTTAAATATATTGCTGGCATTTTGGAATATGCTTTTTTGTTCCTGTTTCTCCCATACTTACTTCCTTTGTGTTATCCAAACTTTTTATTTGTTTACAATATAAATTTTCTGTTGATTTGTTAAGCTAGTGGTTTGTTTTTTTTTTTTTTTTTTTTTTTTATGATTTGGGTGAAAATTTACAGAGCAAATACACTTTCCTTACAGCAGTTCACATACACTTTGTTTCATGACATTGACCACAATTTACCACAATGCAATATCTCCCCTCCAACTTCCTCCCCATAGTTACCTATTCCCTGTGTGCATCCTTCTATGCATTCCTGCCCTGAACTGTCTCCCTGTGCATAAGCAGCCTTCTTTCTCCCATGCTTGTTCTCACCAAGGAGTGTATCTACCTCAGGTAAATGTTCAGTTCATATGCCTGTCTATTGTTTGATTGGAAGCCACAGGCCTGGATTCAGTTCCAGACCTGCAGAGCAGCTAGGGGCCATAGTCTCAGTGGTTCCACCAGGATCTATCGGACGAGCAAACCTGATCCCCCTCTTTTTTTCTTGTTTTTTTTTTCCAAATGATTTTGAGTTATGTTCCACATTGTACTCCCTCTCTATCCAGAATCTCCTACAAAGATCCTCTTCCAAGTGGTTGACAGTAGTAGCCAGGCACCATCTA
>NW_006921844.1:4855175-4855924 GCF_000298275.1 Orycteropus afer afer | reverse complement strand
AAGTATTCAAGTATTTGTATTCAATCTCATTAATTATGTCTTCCATTGCATTAATTCTACTCCTTTGCCCTTCCAATGTGTTATCTATTTCTGACAATTTAGTATTAATCTTCTGGATATTTATCTGGAGATTTAGAATCATTTCTAATTTCCCATTTATTTTGTCATTTTGTTCTTGTATTTCATTCCAAAATTCTTCTAAGTTTTTTTCTGTGTTTTCTTTGGTCTGTCTCCTAATCCTTTGAAGATACCTAAAGATAATTCTTTTGAATTCCTTATCAGAGAGTTCCAATGCTGCTTCTTCCTCAAGGATGTGTTCTGGGTCTGTATCCTGATCCCTTGTTTCTACCACTTTATCTTGCTTCTTTGTGTGGCCTGTGATGGTCTGTTTTCTCCAAGACATTGTGGTATTGTATTAAGACCTCTATTAACTGTTTGTATAGAGCAGCCAAGGGTGACTCAGGCTCTTCTTGGTGGTTTTTTATCATTGGCCCATTGGTGGAGAAGGAGGTGGTGGCTCTTGCTCAGTAAGTGAAGTTGCAGGAGTTATGGGTGTAGTTGTAACTTAGGGGGACTATTGCTGTCTCCCACTCAGACAAAAATTACAATTGAATAACTATCAAAAAACTAAATGCACATGGACAAAATTACACCATGTAATCACATAGGAACAGTAACCAAAAAAAGAAAAAAGGGAGAAAAGAAGGAAAAAAAAAAACACAAGAAAACCTGCAATATCTGGGGATAGG
>NW_006921844.1:4847721-4854576 GCF_000298275.1 Orycteropus afer afer | reverse complement strand
TCTGGACAGGCAAAAGTCCACAGCTCAGCCCGTCTTCCTCTTCACCGTTGCTTCCCCTTTTATTCCACAGCCACCAGAGCAGTCCTCCCTGCAGTCCCTGGCTAGCAGGGCTGATTTTTAGGTTAATTCTTAGGTCCTACCACCACTCAGGAATCTCCAAGCTGTCTGTGCTGTCAGGATCATTCAGGATCACTGCCAGACCGCAGGTCCATATGTCTCCTTTTTTGAATTCATGCAAATTCTTCTGCTAGTTGCAGTTTAGTCCACTTCTATATCCTTCCCTTCAAGTCTCAGGGGTCCAGGATTATCTTCTGTGTCTATGTTAATTGGTTTCCTTTTTCTTTGTTGAAGAGGGTCTGTGCAGACTTTCTGCCTATTCTGCCATCTTGGAATCAATCTGTTAAGCTAGTTTTTGAGTTGTGTATCTGTGTATGTGTGTATTCTGTAGATATGGTGTGCATCTTTAAGTTAACTTATCACAGTTTTCTTCAGCTTAATACTGACTTAATTTTGGTAAAATATAGCAACTTTTCACCATAGAACTCCATTTCCTTCTCCTTCCTTTATACCATTATTGTTCTATATATTAAACTTTTGTTTTTTATTACCTGCTGTCAAGTCAGCCCCTGACTCATGGCAAACCCATGTGTTACAAAGTAAAACTAGTCCATAGGATTTTCTTGGCTGTAATATTTATAGAAGCTGCTCACCAGGCCTTTCTCCCATGGAGCCCCTGGGTAGGTTCAAACCACTAGCCTTTGAGTTAGCAGCCACTTGCACCACCCAGCTGCTATATTATCCATATATATGTCATAAACCAAATAATACAGTGATTTGACTAGTGCCCTAAACAACATTATATTTTTTAAGAGATTAAGAGAGGAGAGAGAGAAAGACATATGCAATCATGCTTCAGTAACTGCAGCAGATTCTAGGACCCTTTGTGGATACAAAAATCCAAGACGCTAAGTCCCTTGTATAAAATGGCATAGTGCATAACCATACAACTAGAGGGAATAGGTCACTGGGCCTGGGGGACTCAAGACAATAGTCTTGGAGGACATCAAGATCAATCAGCACAACGTAGTTCTCAAAGACATGATTCTACATCCTACCTTGGTTAGTAGTGACTTGGGAGTAGTGATTTGGATCTTAAAAGCTTGTGAGCAGCCGTCTGAGGTGCAACTATTCGTTTCTCCCATCTGGATCAAAAAAAAAGAGTGAAGAAAATCAAAGATGCATGGAAACAATTAGTCAAATGGACTAATGGACCACGTGAACTGCAGCCTCCACAACCCTGAGACTAGAAGAACTAGTTGGTGCCTGGCTACCATTACTGACTTCTCTGAATGAGTCATATAAGAAGGTCCTGAATACAGTAGGATAAAAATGTGGAACAAAACCTCAAAATTATCAAAAAGACTATGCTTACTAGGTCTGATTGAGAGTGGTGGAACCTATAAGACTATGACCCTTAGTCACCCATCAGTCGTGAAACTCAACTCACCCCTGTGGCTAAACTTTCCACCAAATAATGGATAGGCCTCTGAGGTGAACAGTAACACCAGGGAGGTATGCACTCCTTAAAACAATCAACCATATGAGATTTAAAAAATAAAAAGGGTAGCATTTGCCCAGGGAAAAAAGCTCAGAAGGCAGGAAGGAATAGGAAAGAAGGATGAATGGGAATGATAAACAGGGAAAAAGTGGGAAGAGTGCTGTTACATTGTGGGTATTACAATCAAAATTATGAAACAAAATGTGTATGAACTATTGAATGAAAAACCAATTTTCTCTGTAAACTTTGACCCAAATCATAATAAAAAATTAAAAAAAAAAAAAACCTTATTCATGAAGAGCAAAAATAAAATAAATAAATAAAATGGTGTAGTATTTGCATCCTCCTGTATACTTTATTTATTTTTATTTTTTTATTGTGCTTTAGGTGCAAATTTACAGAACAGAATTTGTTTTACATTCAACATTTCATGTACATTTGGTTTCACTCTGTATCCTGTATACTTTAAATCATTGTGCATTACTTATAATACCTAATACAATGTCAATGCTATGTAAATACCACTTTAACACCCCCTTTAGCCTTTGAAGCATTGCTTTGACCACTTAATTGCTTTTTTTTTTTCCCAAAAAATATTTTTTATCCACTATTGGTTAAATTTATGAGTATGGACTCATGGCTATGAAGGGTTGACAGTATAGTCTTTTATATTTACCCATATAATCACTATTTCAGCTGTTCTTTCTTCCAACTTTTTGATCTAAGTTATCACCTAGCATCATTTCCCAAAGGACTGTAGTATTTCCTATAAGGCAGATCTATTAGCAACAGATTCTGTTTTTGTTTTGTTTTATCTTTAGTCTCTGAATGTCTTCATTCTACCTTCATTTTTAGAAGATAGTTTCACTACATATAAAATTTTGTTAGCTTTTTTTTCCCCCTTGAATGTTTCATCTTACTACCTTCTTTCCACCACTCATCTGTCAAATTTTCATACTGTGGTGGCTTGCATGTTGCTGTGAGGCTGCAGGCTGTGCTTCTAGTATTTCAGATACCAGTAGTGTCACCCATGGTGGGTAGGCTTCAGTAGACCTTCCAGACTAAGACAGACTGGGAAGAAGGAAGGGGCTAGCCAGTTCTCAAAGAATTGGCCAGTGCAAACCTTATGAATAGCAATGAAACACTGTCTAATATATTACTGTAAAACTTTATGAATAGCCATGAGACATTGTCTTATGCATTGCCAGAAAATGAGCCACTCAGGTTGGAAGGCACTCATATTATGACTGGGGGAGAGCTGCCTCCTCAAAGTAGAGTTGTTCTTAGTGACATGGATGGAGTAAAGCTTTTGAGACTTCCATTTGCTGATGGAGCACAACACAAAATGGGAAGAAACAGCTGCAAACATCCATTAATAATCAGAACGTGTAATGTATGAAATATGAATCTAAGAAAATTAGAAATTGTCAAAAATGAAATGGAACACATAAAGATTGATATCCTAGGCATTAGTGAGCTGAAATGAACTGGTATGGGCCATTTTGAATCAGACAATCCTATGATCTACCATACTGGGAAGGACAAATTGAAGAGAAATGGCATGGCATTCATCATCCCACAAAATGTTTTAAGATGTGCCTTGAAGTACAGTGCTGTCAGTGATAGGATAATATCCATATGCTTAAAAGGAAGACCAGTTAATAATACTATTATTCAAATTTAATCAGCCACCATCAAAGCCAAAGATGAGGAAATTGAAGATTTTTACCAACTTCAGCAGTCTAACATTGACCAAATGTGCAATCAAGATACTGATTATTACTGGTGATTGGAACACAAAAGTTGGAAACAAAGAAGAATCACCAATAGTTGGAAAATATGGGGTGGTGATGGAAATGATGCCAGAGATCACAAGATAGAATTTTGCAAGAGCAACCACTTATTCATTGCAGATATCTTTTTTCAACAACATACACAGTGGCTATACATGTGGACCTCACCAGATGAAATACACAGGAATCAGATTGACTACATCTGTGGAAAGACGTGATGGAAAAGCTCAGTGTCTTCAGCCAAAATAAGACCTGGAGCTGACTGTGGAAAAGATCATCAACTCTCATTTGCAAGTTCACGTTGAAGCTGAAGAAAATTAAAACAAGTCCATGAGAGCCAAAATATGACCTTGATTATGTCCCACCTAAATTTAGAGACCATCTGAAGAACAGATTTGATGCATTGTACACCAATGACCAAAAACCAGATGAGTTTTAGGATGACATCAAGAACATCATCCGTGAAAAAAGCAAAAGGTCATTAAAAAGACAGGAAAAGAAGAAAAGACCAAAATGAATGTCAGAAGAGACTCGGAAACTTGCTTTTGAATGGATAGTAGCTAAAGAAAGTGGAAGCAATGACAAGATAAAAGACTTGAACAGAAGACTTCAAAGAGCAGCTCAAGAAGACAAAATAAATTATTTTAATAAAATGTGCAAAGACCTGGACTTAGAAAACCAAAAGGGAAGAACATGTTCAACATTTCTCAAGCTGAAAGAACTGAAGAAAAAATTTAAGCTTTGAATTGTAATATTGAGACATTCTGTGGGTAAAATATTGAATGATGCAGGAAACATCAAAAGAAGATGGAAGGAATGCACAGAGTCACTGTACCAAAAAGAATTGTTCAATGTTTAACTACTTCAGGAGGTAGCATATGATCGAGAACCAAAGGTATTGAAAGAAGTCAAAGCTGCACTGAAAGAACTGGCAAAAAACAAGGCTCCAGGATTTGAACCCATTGAGATGTTTCAACAAACGGATGCTGCACTGGAGGCAATTACTTGTCTACCAAGTAATGTGGAAGACAGTTACCTTGCCAACTGATTGGAAGAGATCCACATTTGTACCCATTACAAAGAAAGGTGACCTCACAGAATGTGGAATTATCCAACAATATCATTAACATCACATGCAAGTAAAATTTTGCTGAAGATAATTAAAAAATGGTTTCAGCAATATATTGACAGGGAATTTCCAGAAAAGCTGGATTCAGAAGAGGACATAGAATGAGAGATATCACTGTTGAGGTTAGATAGATCTTGGATGAAAGCAAAGAATACCAGAAAGATGTTTACTTGTGTTTTATTGACTATGCAAAAACATTTGATTGTGTGGATCATAACAAATTATGAATAACACTTAGAAGAATGGGAATTCCAGAACACTTCATTGTGCTCAGGAGGAACCTGTACAAAGACGAGGAGGTTGTTGTTCAAACAGAACAAGGGGATACTGCCTGGTTTAAAATCAGGAAGTGTGTTGTATCCTTCCACCATACTTACTCAATCTGTATGCTGAGCAAATAATGTGAGAAGCTGGTCTATATGAAGAAGAATGCAGCATCAGGATTGGAAGAAGACTCATTAACAACCTGCAATACACTGACGATGCAACCTTGCTTGCTGAAAGTGAAGATGACTTGAAGCACTTACTGGTGAAGATTAAAGACTGCAGTCTGCAAGATGGATTACACCTCAATATAAAGGAAATGCAAATCCTCACAATTGGACCAGTAAGCAACATCACAATAAATGAGAAAAGATTGAAGTTGTTGTGGATTTATATTACTTGGATCCATAATCAACATCCATGGAAGCAGCAGTCAAGAAATCAGGTGTCATATTGCACTAAGCAAATCTGCTACAAAAGACCTCTTTAAAGTATTGAAGAGCAAAGATGTCACTTTGAAGACTAAGGTACACCTAACCCAAGCCATGGTATTTTCAGTCACCTCATTCATGCTGGATAGTGAGTAGAGAAGTCTGAAGAAGAGTTGATGCTTCTGAGTTGTGTTGTTGGCAAAGAATACTTAAAATACCATGGACTGTGAGAAGAACGAACAAATCTTCCCTGGACAAAGTGCATCCAGAATGTTCCCTGGAAGCAAGAATGGCCGGACTTCATCTCACCACTTTGGTCATATTATCAGAAGTGACCATTCCCTGGAGAACCATGTGCTTGATAAAAACAGGGTCACTGAGAAAGGAGAAGACCCTCAACAAGATGGATTGACACAATGGCTATAACGATAGCCTCAAGTATTGCATGGATTGTGAGGATGGCATACAACTGGGCCATCATTCTGTTGTACATTGGGTTGCTATGAGTCAGAGCCAACTCGACGGCACCTATGAACAACAACATTACTTTCTTTTGTATCTGAGGAGAAATTAGCCATTAATTGTCTTCTCTTTTTCCCCCATACCATGATGAATCATTTTTTTCTTGTAGCTTTCAAATTTTTCTCTTTCTTTTTAGCTTTCAGAAATTTGACTATAATAAGTCTAGATGAAGTTTTCTTTATATTTATCTTATTTTGGTTTGTTGAAGTTTGGGTACATATAAGTAAACTGTGTTTCTTTTTAAAATCAAATTTAGTACATTTTCAGACATTATTTCTTCAAATACATTTTCCTCCCATCCTCTTTCTCTTATCCTTCTGAGACTCTCATTAATATGTGTTAGAACCCTTGCTTTTGTCCCACAGGTCTCTGATATTCTGTTTAGCTTTTATTTTGTTTCTGTTTGTAATTTTTTATTGTGTAAAATATGTTCATAACAAAACTTTTGCCATTTCAACATTCTTCATATGTGCAATTTAATGACATTAATTGTATTGATCATATTGTGCAATCTTTACCATTTTCTATTTCCAACTTTTTCCATTACCCTCAATAGAAGCTTAGAATGGCATGAGTAGTAGGAGGCCCCCTCAAAGATATGGAGAAGACAAGGAGGATTTGTGGTGGAGGTGGTATGATAAGTTATTCTAGAAGGAAACATAAGATTTAGAACAAAAGAAAGAAGGAAATGTAGACATCCTATACTGAGAAGATGTGATCTGAGTCTGGAAGTCAAAAGGCAGATAGGTTTTACAATGCAGATTCAGTGAAGGACTTGTGAGTAAGGCAAGAGGGGAGATAATGTGGGGCAGGTAAATAGGTTAGAACTAGAGTATGAAGATCCTTAAAAACCAGCATTTCTCCTAAAAGTTTCCTGACCCTAAGCAGGTGAGGGGCAAGGGGATATATAACTTAGTACCTCTAGGAAATCAATCAAGCAGTAGAGTTGTTATGGAGACTCTTGGGAAAATCTTCTATATGGATCTGTTGTTAACTGCTGTCGGGTCAGTTCTGACTCAGGGTGACCCCATGTGTCTGAGTATAATTGCTCCATAGGGTTTTCTTGACTGTAATCTTTTAAATGTTTTATTTATTTTTGGTGGTAATATATGTGGTGTAGTGCCTAAGGCACTGCTAACCAGAAGGCTGGTGGTTCAA
>NW_006921844.1:4838190-4846801 GCF_000298275.1 Orycteropus afer afer | reverse complement strand
CTGGTTAGCAGTCAAGTGCTTTAGGCACTACGCTACCAGAGCTCCTTTGTAAAGTAGAGGGTCAGCTAAACAGAGGAAGCCCCTTGGCAAAATACATTGACACAGTGGCTGTGATGATGGTCTCCACCATGGCAATGATCATAAAGATGGTGCAGGACCAGGCAATGTTTTGTTCTGTTATACACAGGGTCTCTATGAGTTGGAACCAACTCAATAGCACCTAACAACAACAACATATTTCACATTGTGTCTCCATGCTGTCTCTACCCATATTGGTGCGTCAGCATTAATTTAGCCTCTGTGCCCCTTAAATTTCTCATCTGTGCTTTATATTAAGTGTTGTCAGTTTACACTCATATAGATAAATGCTTATAAGAACATGATGAGACTATGGCCCCTAGCTGCCCTTCAGGTCTGGGATTGAACCCACTCCTATGGCTTCCAGCCAAACAAAAGATAGCCATACAAGCTGAACAATTACATTAGGTAGATACATTCCTTGGAGACATCAATCATGGGAGAATAGAAAGGCTGTTTATGCACAGGGAAACAGCTCAGGGGGCAGGAGTGCATGGGAGGGAAGGACACAGGGGAGAGGTAACTATGGGGTAGAAATGAGAGGGGAGCTGTTGCACTATGGGAAACTGCAGTCAATGTCATGAGACAAAGTGTATTTGAACTGCTGTGTGGAAGGTGAATTTGCTATGTAAACTTTCTCCCAAATCACAATAAAATTAGAAAAATACACACACACAATGCCTAAGGCATTTTTATTAATTGGGATATACTGTTGTATAGTTTAACAATGGCTTCATGAGATAGTTTTGGTTCAGAGTTTAAAGATTATTTCCAGACAGAAGAGTCAATCTCAATGGATCCAGTAAGCCTTGTTTCCGTATAAGTTTGAAGTTCTGTTCCATGTGTTTCCTCCTTTTGATTAGGATCCATCTATTGGATCCTTGATAAAAAGTTCAGTATTGGTAGCCAGGTACCATCTGCTTCTTCTGGTCTTATGGTAAAGGAGGTAGTAGTTTATGGAGGCAATTAAACCTGCAGTTCCATTTCCTTCTCTGATTCATGGGTCTCTTCTTCCTCTGCTGTTCCAGGCAAACAGAGGAATTCTTGTATCTTGGATGGTCAGTGGCAAGCTTTAAAGACCCCAGGCGCTATTCACCAAACTGGGAGGTAAAACAGAAACTCTTAAAAACAACTGTTACTACATTTGACTGGATAGACCCACGAAGTCTTGGCTATAATCGTAACAGAAGCAGATCACCAGGCCTATTTTTCCATGGTAGCACAGGGTGGATGTGAACTGAAACATTTAGGTTAGCAGTCAAGCACACACCATTTGTGCCACCTAGGGATCTAAGATCCCCTGACATCTTGCTGCAGGGACTTTTCCTTCCAATGGAAAGCCAAAGGAGTATATAGATCCTGGCTCCTTTCTGTTGTTCTTGTCTGTGCTGTCCTATACAGTAGCTACCAGTAACATGAGACTTTTGAGCACTTGAAATTGTGATTAGTCTGAACTGAGATGTGCTGTTAGAGTAAAATACATAACAGATTTTCAAGGACATAGTACAACAATAACAAAAAATTGAAAATATCTCACTGATCATTTTTTAAATTGATCACATGTTAAAATTATAATATTTTGAATATAGCTATTCCAAACCAAACCAAACTCACTGCCACTGAGTCGGATCCGACTCATAGCAACCCTGCCTTGGGTTTCCAAGGCATTATCACTACGGAAGTAGATTGCCCAGTCTTCCTTCCAAGGATTTGCTGGTGGGTTTGAACCACCTATTATATATTATTAAAATTAATTTCACTTACTTCTTTTTATTTTTATGGTACACTTACTAGAAAAATTTTAAATTACATATGGTTTACATTATATTTCTATTGGACAGTGCTGACCTATCTCATTTTTCAAAGAAGTAACATCCTTATCTGCAATTAGAACACAAGATTGCACATCCCCGTTTGAAAAATATCTTTCTTTGTTTATAGATCCTGTTTTCTGGCTTTATGTTTCCAAATGCAACTAAGCATCATTTGTACTTTAGTGTCTCATCAAACCAGAAACCAAACTCACTGCCATCGAGTCAAATTCTGACTTGTAGCAATCCCCATTAGGTTTCTAAGGCTGTAAATCCTTATGGAAGTAGATTGCCCCATCTTCCTTCTGTAGAACAGCTTGTTGATTTGAACCACTGACCACCCGGTTAGCAGCCAAATGCCTTATCCACTGTGCCACAAGAGTTCCTTTCAGTGTCTCAAATTAGGTAAAAATAATCTTATAATTAGTAGCCATGGGCCCTTAAAAATTTTCACTATGTGTGGCAATAAAAGACATCAAAACACCTCCACCTCCCCTAGTACCCCTTATATTCCCTTGAAACAGTGGCAGATTGTCCCTAGAAGGGCTGGGATGTATGTTAAAATCAAAATTTTCCTATCTACCTGTCACTGATTAAATTGTATCCCCCTAAAATATGTGTCAATTTGGCTGGGCCATGATTCTCAGTGGTTTGGCAGATATGTATTGATGTCACTTGGCAGTTATATAATGATGTAGTTCTCTCTCATGATGTAATCTGATGTAATCAGCCAATCAACTGTAAAATCACAGCCCTGATACAATGTAAGGGTAGTTTCCCTGGGGTGTGCCCTTTTATCACACCTTATCTTTTATCTTACAAGAAATAAAAAGGAGAGAGAAGTGAGCAGAGAAAAAGGATCCTCAGTACCACCAAGAAAGAAGAACTAGAAGCAGAGTGTGTCCTTTAGACACTGACTCCCTACACAAGAACCTCCCAGGCCAAAGGTAAGAGTGATTCCAAGACACGTGGAAATCTCCAGGGAATGCCAGGCCCACAGATGTTGAAAGGAGACAAAAGCCTTCCACCAAAGCTCACAGAGAAGAAAGTCTTCACTTAGAGTTTGTGACCTGAATTTGGACTTCTAGCCTTCTAAACTATGAGAAAATAAATTTCTGTTTGTTAAAGGCACCCATTTGTGATATGTCTGTTATAGCAGTATTAGAAAACTAAGACATCACCCACAAAGTTAGAAGGCTAGAGTCATAAAACTCATTGTAACTTCTGCCTTGGATCACTCACTTTGAGGGAAGCCAGTCACCATGTTGTGATGACACTTGAATAGCCCTCTCAGAGAGTAAGTGGGGCCTCTTGCCAACAGCCACGTAAGTGAATCATATTGGAAGCAGATCCTCTAACCCCATGCAAGCCTTCTGATGACTGACTGCAGCCTTGCATGACAGCTTAACTGCAACCTCATGAGAGATCATAAGCCAAAACCACCCAGCTAAGCTGGGTGTAATCAATTACATTATTACCCCACATTCCAGACTTAAAGAAACTGTGTGAGAAAATAAAGGCTTATTGTTTTGATAAGCCACTAAGTTCAGGTATAATTTGTTACACAGCAAAAATTAACTAATACAGCTTTGATACTGAATAAAGAGCAATTGGAATTCCTTGGTCTCTATCACATGGTGTTCTATAATTTCTATTTTATTGCTATCAGAAAAATCAGTAAGCTCTAGTTTTTCAATTTTGATATTCCTAAGAGAAGAGAGTAAGTAGCAAAACATAAAATGGGAAAGGCACAAATATTTGAGGCTTCTTACACTATGCCTAAGGAGCTCTGGTGGCATAGTGAATAAGGCATTTGGCTGATAACCAGAAGATCAGCAGTTCAAACCAACCAGCCACTCCACAGAAGGACGATGAAGCCGTCCATTTCTATAAATATTTACAGCCTTGGAAACCTAATGGGAGTCGCTATGAGTTGAAATGGGAGCTCTGGTAGCATAGTGGCTAAGACACTTGCCTGCTAACCAGACGGCTGGCGGTTCAAACCCACCAGCCACTCCTCGGAAGGAAGGTTGGGCAATCCTACTTCCGTAGTGATACTGCCTCGGAAACCCAAGGAGGGTCGCTATGAGTCGGGGCCGACTCGACGGCACATAACAACAACAACAACAACAATGAGTTGAAATAGACTCAATGGCAGTGAGAGTTTGGTGCGTTTGTTTATTTACAGTATGCCTACTATGTCCTTTGGGAGCTCTGGTAGCATAGTGCCTAAGGCACTTGACTGCTAACCAGAAGGCTGGCCGTTCAAACCCACCAGCCACTCCTCGGAAGGAAGGTTGGGCAATCTACTTCCATAGTGATACTGCCTTGGCAACCCAAGGAGGGGTCACTATGAGTTGGGTCCGACTCCACAGCACATAACAACAACAACAACTATGTCTTTTATCTTATTTTTTATCAAAAAAGCATTTAACTAGCCACCAAATATGTAGTTCTTTCATTTGCATTATCTTGGACCTCCTACCACATTTAATCACTGGTGGTGAAAGCAAGAGACTAGGTGTGACGTGACTCTGACTTGGCTGGAGACATAGGTCACAGAAAAGAATGAGACATATTTGGAAAATACTATGAAGGAGGATGTTGAATGGCATCCATACTGAGTGATCTTTCAGATATTTTTATCCTTCGTGTTCTGAGATGTTTTTCTTTTGCCTGATAAATTCCTACCTATCCTTCAAAACCCATCTCAAATGTCCCTTCTCTAAAAAACCATCTCTAGCTTTCTAAGGCAGAGTGAATTTCTCCAGCTATGGTTTTGTAGTACTTTCCATATATGTCCATTTTGGCAGTCATATTGGAAACTAAGTGGCCCACAATTAGCAATTACATTATTCCTTGCTAACAAAACCCTGATTTTTGTTGAGTTGGCACTATGACAAGTACTGTTTCCCTTTGTCAGAGATTAGTGTAGAGGTGGGCATGTGACACACATTCTGTCCAATGAGACATAAAGAACAGTCTGCTGGAGGCTTCTGGAAAAAAAAAAAATTATTTTTACTAATAAATGAGACAGCAACTGTAAAGATAAAGCTTTTTCCTGTTCATTTCCTTCCTTGTTGGTTCAGATGTTACAATGTGAGAACATGATGCCCAGTACCACAGCAGCCATGTTATGAACATGAGGAGAGATCATTCTGATATGGGTGAATAGTGATGCAGAGGAATTAAGTATCCCTGTGCTTGGTGGGATAGGGAATCAGATGATCATATGATCTACTATGCCAGGAATGACAAATTGAAGAATGGCATGGCATTCATCACCACAAAGAATGATCAAGATCTATCCTGAAGTACAATGCTGTCAGTGATAGGATAATATCCATACACCTACAAGGAAGACCAGTTAATACTACTGTTAATCAAATTTACGCACCAACCACCAAAGCCAAAGATGAGGAAATTGAAGATTTCTACCAACTTCTGCAGTCTGAAATTGACCAGACATGCATTCAAGATGTGTTAATTATCACTGATGATTGCAATGCAAAAGTTGAAAACAAAGAATCACCAGTAGTTGCAAAATATGGCCTTGCTGATAAAAATGATGCTGGAGGTCACATGATAGAATTTTGCAAGACCAACAACTTATTTATCACAAATACCTTTTTTCAGCAACAAAACAGTGGCCATACATGTAGACTTCACCAGACAGAGTACACAGGAATCAGATAGACTACATCTGTGGCAAGAGGAAATGGAGAAGCTCACTATCTTCAGCCAAAACAAGGCCAGGAGCTGACCAGAACAGACCATCAATTGCTTATATATAAGTTGAAGCTGAAGCTGAAGACAATTAAAACAAATCCAAAAGAGCAAAAATATGACCTTGATTATATCCCTCCTGAATTTAGAGGCCACTTAAAGAATAGATTTGATGCATTGAACACCAATGACCGAAAACCGGTGGAATTGTGGGATGACATTAAGAACATCACCATGAAGAAAATAAAAGGTCATTAAAAAGACAAGAAAGGAAGAAAAGACCAAAAGGGATGTCAGAAGAGACTCTGAAACTTGCCCTTGAATGGAGAGTAGCTAAAGCAGATGGAAGAATTCACAGGATAAAAGAGCTGAACAGAAGATTTCAAAGAGCAGCTCAAGAAGACAAAGTCAATTATTATAACGAAATGTGCAAAGACTTGGAGTTAGAAAACCAAAAGGGAAGAACACACTCAGCATTTCTCACGCTGAAAAAACTGAGGAAAAAAAATAAGCCTCAAATTCCAGTACTGAAAGATTCTATGGGCAATATGTTGAATAATGCAAGAAACATCAAAAGAAGATGGATGGAATACACAGAGTCTCTATACCAAAAAGAATTGGTTGATAATCATCCATTTCAGGCGGTGGCATATGATCAAGAACCAATGGTATTGAAGGAAGAAGTCAAAGCTGCACTGAAGGACTTGGAGAAAAACAAAGCTCTGGGAATTTACAGAATACCCATTGAGATGTTTCAAGAAATGGATGCTGCGCTGAGGGCACTCACTTGGCTATGCTGAGAGATTTGGAAAACATGGCCAACTGACTGGAAGAGATCCATATATTTACCCATTGTAAAGAAAGGTGATCCTACAGAAAGTGAAAATTATCAAACAGTATCATTGATATCACATGCAAGTAAAATCTTACTTAAGATAATTCAGAAACGATTGCAGCAGTATATTAACAGAGAATTTCCAGAAATGCAAGCTGGATTCAAAAGGGGACGTGGCGTGAGGGCTATTATAGCTGACGTCAGATGGATCTTGGCTGAAAAAGATGTTTACTTGTATTTTATTGACTACGCAAAACAATTCGATTGTGTGGATCATAACAAATTGTAGATAACATTGAGAAGAATGGGAATTCCAGAACACTTAATTTTACTCATCAGGAAATTGTACATAGACCTGGAGAATGTCGTTTGAACAGAACAAGGGGATACTTCATGGTTTAAATCAAGAAGAGAGTGCATAAGGGTTGTATCTTTTCACCATGCTTATTCAATCTGTATGAGCAAATAACCCGAGAAGCTGGACTATATGAAGAAGAATGTGGGATCAGGATTGGAGGATGTCTTATTAACAAACTGAGATATGCAGATGACACAACTTTGCTTGCTGAAAGTGAGGATGACTTGGAGCACTTACTTACGAAGACTGAAGATTACAATCTGTAATATGAATTACACCTCAATATAAAGAAAACAAAAATCCTCACAACTGGATGAATAAGTAACATCACAATCGATGGAGAAAAGATAGAAGTTATCAAAGACTTCATATTACTTGGTTCTATAATCAACACCAGTGGAAGCAGCAGTCAAGACATCAAAAGACATATTGCATTGGGCCAATCTGTGCTGAAGAGCAAAGATGTCTCCTTGAAGACTAAGATGCGCCTAAACCAAGCCATGGTATTTTCAGTCATCTCATATGCATGTAAGAGCTGGACAATGAATAAAGAACACCCAAGAAAAGTTGATGCTTTTGAGTTGTGGTGCTGGCAAAGAATGCTGAAAGTGCCATGGACTGCTAAAAAGTCTAATAAATCTGTCCTGGAGGAGGTGCAGCTGGAATGCTCCTTGGAAGTGAGAATGGCCAAACTTCATCTCACCTACTTTGGTCATGTGGTCAGAAGGGATCATTCTCTGGAGAAGGACCTCATGCTTGGTTAAGTGGAGGGTCAATGAAAGAGGGAAAGGCCCTCAACAAGATGGATTGACACGGAGGCTGCTGTGATGGGCTCAGGTATAGTAGGGATTGTGAGGCTGGCACAGGACTGGGCAGTGTTTTGTTCTGTTGTACATAAGGTCTCTATGAGTCAGAGATGGTTTGACGGCATATAACAACAACAACAATGATCCTTGCTGACATCATTGAACCACTGAATGGGCCAAGAGACTGCCAAACTCCAGATTCTCTATATGATAAAAGTAAATGCCCACATTGTTTAATCTTTAGCTAGTTAGCTTCCCAGTTACTTGCAGCCAAAAATATCCAAATTGATAGAAAAGGGAATAAAATAACATTTGTTAAACACTTATATACTATGCTTTAACTTTCTGTTAATGTTTGTCATTTGACTAAATTCTTAAAGCAGGGACCTTTTCTTAATCAATTCCAAGTACCTGCTCCAGTGACTTATTAAGAATTGTTACTTAAGAATTATTTGTGGGAGTTCTGGCAAGATGGCGGACTAGGCAGAAGGACTGCACAGACCCTCTTCAACAAAGAAAAGGGAAACCAATTGACACAGACACAGAAGATAATCTTGGACCCCTGAGCCTTGAAGGGAAGGATACGGAAGTAGACTAAACCCCAACTAGCAGAAGAATTTGCGTGAAAATACCAAAAAAGGAGATATACGGAGCTGTGGTCTGGCAGGGACCTGAACGCACCTGACGGCACAAATGGCTTGGACATTGCCAAGTGGTGGTAGGACCTAAAAATTAACCTAAAAATCACCCTGCTTGCCAGGGACTGCATGGACTGTGCACGGTGGCTGGGGAACAAACAGAGAAAGTGAAGAGAAAGGTGGGCTGAGCTGTGGACTTTTGCCGGTCCGGAAGGCGCCGCCATTTTGTAGGTTTAAAAAGCGGCTTGACTATTTTGGATATTTAAAGAGACAGTGCTCTTGCAGATTCCTGTCGTGGTAGGACTTAAGAATTAACCTAAAAATCACCCTGCTAGCCAGGGATTGCACGGACTGGGCAT
>NW_006921844.1:4830905-4835070 GCF_000298275.1 Orycteropus afer afer | reverse complement strand
TTAAAAAAAAGAATTATTTGTGACATGCAGCTAGCTACCCAGAGGGGAAAAAAAATGTGGGGGGACCAGGTTTGCTGGTCAGTTAGAGCCTGGTGGAACCACTGAGACTATGGCCCCTAGCTGCCCTTCAGGTCTGGAATTTAACCCACTTGTGGCTTCCAGCCAAACAAAAGACAGGCATATGAGTTGAACATTTACCTAAGATAAATACACTCCTTCGAGAGAACAATAATGGGAGAAAGAAGGGCTGTTTATGCACAAGGAGACAGCTCAGGGGGCAGGAGTGCATGGAGGGATGGACACGGAAGAGGTAGTAGTCAATGTTATGAGACAAAGTGTATATGAAATGCTGTATGAAAAATTAATTTGCTCTGTAAATTTTCACCCAAATCACAATTTAAAAAAAAGAATTATTTGTGACATGAAAGTATGAATGAATCTATAATCGCAACATGATGATGCTGTTGGAAGTAGTATAGAGAAAATGATTAAGAACATAATCTCTGGCATTAGATTCCTGAATTCTTATTCTAGCTCCAAAACTTATGAGATATGGATCAGTGGGGGAGATCCTGGATAGAGTGGAAAAAATGTGGAACAAAATTCAGAAGAATTAAAATAACCAGGTTTATTGGTTTGATAGAAACTGGTGAAACCTTGGAAACTATGGCCTCAAGTCACCCTTTGGGCCTAGAATTGAACTCATTCCTGTGGCTTCCATTCAAACAATAGACAGGAATTTAAAGTGAACAATTACACCAGGTAGGTATACTTCTTAGAACAATCAACCGTGGGAGACCAGAAGGGTTGAATTTGCATAGGGTGTCAGTTTGCTGTTTTTGTTATGTGCCGTGGAGTTGGACCCAACTCATAACGACCCCTCCTTGGGTTTCTGAGGCAGTATCACTACAGAAGTAGATTGCCCCATCTTCCTTCTGAGGAGTGGCTGGTGGGTTTGACCGCCAGCCTTCTGGTTAGCAATCAAGTGCCTTAGGCACCATGCTACCAGAGCTCCTGGGGGTCAGTTTAGAGGGCAGGAATATATAGGAAAGAAGGACACAGAGAAAAGGTAACCTCAGGGAGGAAGTGGGAAGAGAACTGTTACATTATGGGATTGCAGTCAGTGTCATGAAACAAAATGTGTATGAATTTTTGTGTGGAAAATGAATTTGCTCTGTAAACTTTCAGCCAAATCACAATCTAAAAATAAAACAAAAAAATGTACAAGCTATGTGACCTAAGGCAAGTTACTTAATGGGGATTCTAAAATAAGGATAACAACAGTATATTAATCAAAGAACTGTTATGAGATTATTAAATCATCTATGTTAAGGCCTCAACAAAGAATTTGGTACCTAATAAACATTCAATACATTGCCCTTATGACTGAAGAAGAATAGAGAAGAGCCGATGATGATTCCAAATTTTCTGGGATGCATGACTAGAAAGACGAAGATAAATCTGATCAAAATTCAGTATGGAAATAGTATCTTTTCTAGATGATGTTGTTGTCTAGACATATGTAAAACAAAGCCTACATACAGTTTGAAAATGAAGATATTTTGGTTATATGTACATAGAGTTATTCTACATAGGTTCTGATTTATATTGCAGTTACTCATCTTGAAGATCTATAATTACAGAATTATATTTCACAAATATATGAGGAGTATAAATTTTCAGATTATATCTTGGATGAGTTAGGTACAAGAGAGTAGGAGTTGCTGAGATTTTTAATGTATTCTCAAGTAGTGATCTTCAAAGACAAAATATCAAGGATACAAAAGATTTCCTTAAATGGTATAAATGCATGTACTATCAGTGATGTAATCCTTTAAATTCACTTCCCAATTTAACATTTCTTCACAGACTACTATAGAAAAAGAGTGAAACTATGCCAGAAACATTTAGAGGCAAAACTGTGTTTATGTTCAAGGAACCACTTTTGTTCCCACAATTAGCCAGACATAGAATGAAAATCAAACATGGGTTGTAGTATTTGTCATGCACTTATTTTTTTTTTTTTTAATTGCTAAAATAAAATAGATGGTTACATTTGTTTTGGTTACCTGGTGCAGCTCTATGAATATATCACAAATGGGATGGCTTGAAAAACAGGACTTTATTCTCTTATAGTTTGGAGGCTTTAAGTCCAAGTTCAAAGTGCCAGGTGCTAGGTGAAAGCCCCTCAACCTTGGCTTCAGCTCTGCCTTCTGCTCCCAGCCCACTGAAGCTGAAAGCTTTTCTTCACTCAGCTGTTGGCTGCTGAGGCTGGTCAGCTCAAGGTTGACAAGTAATAAGGCACAGTCCCAATATTACCAAACTACACAGCAGGCCATTAATTCAAGTCCATTAAAAGTCCCAAGATCAGCAGAGCATGGCAGGCTGCTAACGACGACATGGCTACATGCAGGGTTCAAGAGTGCCATGAACTAGAGACCATTCTCAAGGCTTCTCCTTATATACAGGAAGCAGACCACATCCCTAAGGCAGCTACTCAGCTGCACACAGTAGATTGCACCATGGACTTGATTACCAGTCTCATCATGGGGAATACTACTACATCCAGATGCCCAGCCACTCAACCAGGCCTAGCCAAGGTGACACGCAAACTTAACTACCACAACATTGAACTCAGATTAGAAAATAAGTCTTTTCAAGCAGATTACTTATTTATTGTATTTTCTTCTGCCTTAAATTACCATTGTTTGGAAGTGAGAAGCAATGTGGGCAAAATAGAAAATCAGTTCACATTCCAGATTCCACATTTAGATAGGCATGAAGATTTCAAATTCTTGTATTAAAAAAACCAGCCTAGCAACTGGAAATGACTCAAAATGACCTGATATTTGAAATGTATCTCTTTGTATCAATTCTTGCTACCAATTTGTCAGCCATTCTGGGGCAAATTATCATGCAACACTCAGTATGCAGCCATATAATGTTATGTGCTAGGATTTACAGTTGAACATGACTCTGCCTCTGTATCGATAAAAATGTCTTTATATTATTTCACGATGTCCTTTATGCCTTTCTCTTTCTAAAAAGGATTAAATTATTTTGATTTAGGACCTCAAAACACTCTATGGACTCCAAATGCTTTTTATTCATCCATCTTTTTCTTTTAGTCATCACTATATGTCTGAAATATTGATAAAGATTCTCAGTTGACCTAGCCACCTCTGAGTTTTCTTCACTCACATTTACCCTTCACACCACAGCAAGATTAATCTTCCTAAAATGCCATTAGATAGATCAATGCCAAAGCCCTTAGCTTGTATTTAATATCCTTAATCTGACCTTGTCTCTTACAACTTTCCTTGCACTTCTTACTTTCCTTCCCTTTTTGGCTTTCCAGATGGTTCCTCGACCTACCTTGCATATATTATTCACACCCCTGAATCTATCACTTTTGGTCTAACTCAAACCTGAGAAACAGAACACTGAGTGGAATTCTTCCTATTGTTCTGCAATTATACTAAAGGCTCAAAGCTGAGAACACATGACTTAGACCATTTCTAAGTTCAAAGAGTCCTTAATAAGCCACAAGCAGTTGGGGGCCAGTTAACCTCTCTGAAGAGCTTGCTGAAAGAAGCCAGAACCAGAAAGGAGCCAGAACTAGATCTACCAGCCACCTTATCACCCTGGGTTGATAATAAGACAGGAATGAGAGGGAGAAGTGTGCCTGTACTGGGGATAGTTCAGTGCTTTGATCCATCTTGAGTACCAACAATAGAACATTTTACTGTTGTTGTTAGGTGGCGTCGAGTCGCTTCCAACTCATAGTGACCCCACGCACAGCAGAACAAAACACCGCCCGATCCCACGCCAGCTCCATGATCCTTGCTATACTTGAGCCCATTGTCCAGCCACCGTGTCAATCCCTCTCATCGAAGGCCTTCCCCTCTTTTGTTGACCCTCCACCTTACCAAGCATGACATCCTTCTCCAGGGAATGTCCCATCTGACATGTCCAAAGTAGGTGAGACGAAGTCTGGCATCCTCGCTTCCAAGGAGCATCTCGGCTGAACTTCTTCCAGGACAGATCTATTAGTTCTTTTGGCCATCCATGGTACTTTCAGCATTCTTTGCCAGCACCACAACTCAAAAGCATCAACTCTTCTTCAGTCTTCCTTATTCATTGTCCAGCTCTCACATGCATACGA
>NW_006921844.1:4820399-4827900 GCF_000298275.1 Orycteropus afer afer | reverse complement strand
GCGCAGTAATGTATCAGGCTGTGTTTCTCTGCTATTCATAAGGTTTTCCCTGGCCTATTCTTTGAGAAGTGGATGGCTTCTTCTTTCTTCTTAGTCTGTCTCAGTCTGCAAGCCGGGCTGATACCTGTGCACCAGGTGCACCCCACTGGGTTTGAAACACCAGTGGCACAGCCTCAAGACTCACAGCAACACATCACCACAGTAGGACAAACCGGCAGACAAGTTTGTCTCTCTTAGCTGTTGGAAACCCCTCCAACCACCCTTACCTAGATCCCTGTGGCTAACTCCTCAATCTCTTCCAGTCCCCTTTGCCTTTTCTGTCCTCTCCCTGCTTCCCGCCTCACTGCTTGTGGGGGGTGGCCTGGGTTCCCTCTCCTCACCTGGGTCCCTGTGGTTGAATCCTCGATCTCTTTCTATCCTCTTTGCCTTTTCTGTCCTCTCCCTGCCTTCCTGCCTCTCTCCTTGTGGGGCATGGCCTGGGTTCCCTCTCTTCACTTGGGTCCCTGTGGCTGACTCAATCTGTTCTGGTCCCCTTTGCCTTTTTTGTCCTCTCTCTGCTTCCCACCTCACTGCCTGTTCTTAGGTCTCTGGAATCTGAATGAGAATGCTATCACTTTAAAATCCAAAATGGTTGCCACTTGTCAACATTCAAAGTGGCTGCGCCCTCAGTCACTTTAAATATCCAAAATGGCCACCACTTGTAAACATTCAAAATGGCTGCACCCTCCAGACAAACAAGAAGGTCAGCGAAAAAACAAGAAAACCTGCACTATCTGGGGATAGGGCAATAAGAGAAAAAAGTTACAGAAGGAGAATAATGAAGAAAAAAAAAAAGGGAAAAATGCAAAAAGAAAAGCAAGGAACAGGGTTAAACAGAAGAAAAAAAAAATGCAACCAAGAACAGGGAAAAGAAAAAAGCTGAAAACTAGGACCTGGGAGAGGAAGGATAAATAATAATAGTAAAAAGGACAAAAGTATTAATAATAGTAGTACTTTTAAAGCAGACAAAAGCAAGCA
This sequence comes from Orycteropus afer afer, assembly GCF_000298275.1. NCBI lineage: Eukaryota > Metazoa > Chordata > Mammalia > Tubulidentata > Orycteropodidae > Orycteropus > Orycteropus afer. Next base: position 4,826,883 of record NW_006921844.1, on the reverse strand, counting down.
AACTAAAAACCAGGAAAAAGAAAGAGAAAAAAAAAAAAATCAGGAGGGCAGGGCACCCAGGCTCTGTCCAAGCACACAGAGTGGGATAGAGTTCCTGCAGGCCCAGAAGGTGGGTGGGAGTGGGGGATCACCTAACCTCCATTCATCAAGCGGGTGTGGGGTATTAGAGTAACAATACCCCTTGTTGCGGGAGTGGGACAGAGGAAATACCTGGGGCAGTGAGGTCCCTGTTGGGACGAGAAGGGTTGCCGTGCAGAGCCTAGGGTGAGTGGCAGGTAGTGGCCCGAACATTTTACTAATGGGAAGTTAATAGCATCTGGCTAAGATTCTTTATGGAAATTACTAGCTAGCAAGAAAGGAGAACATGAGACAGCAATAACTGGGAAAAATAAAGTTCTTTTCATTTTACCCCCCAAAACTGAGAGTCCTAAAAAAACTATTACATAGACATACACAATAAAAGGAATTGATTGGCTCGATCCCTTAATAAATATTAATTGCTTCCCATGTACCAGCCCCGTTCTAGATACAGGGATACAGCAGTAAAAAAGATTAGGCAAAAATCTTGCCTTGCTGGAGCTTTGGAGTCCAGGAGTATTGCTGGCTCCAGGCATGGTGATCAAACAATGCCATCAGAATATTTTCTCCATCTCAGATTTTCTTTCCTTTGTGTAGCCCTGATTCTTAGTAAGCTCTTCTTCCTTAAGAGCAATATGGCCACTAATGTGTCTATGCTAATAGGAAGAGTGCCTCTCTTTGCTAGCCATTCTAGCAGAGTCCTAGGCTGTCTCACTAAACTGGCTTGGGTCTTGTGGTAGTTTGTGTGTCAACTTGGCTAGGCCTGGTTGAGTGGCTGGGCAATCTGGATATAGTATTCCCCATGATGACACTGGTAATCAACTCTGTGGTGGTTATGTTTTTGTGTCAACTTGGCTAGGCCTGGTTGAGTGGCTGGGCAGCTGGTGGTAGTTATTCCCCATGATGAAACTGGCAATCAACTCCAGGGTGGGATCTACCACAAGCAGCTGAGTAGCTGCCTTTGAGATGTAGTCTGCTTTCGGTATATAAGCAGAAGCCTTAGGGAATGGTCTCTAGCCTATGGCACGCTTGGACCCTGCATGTAGCCATGTCGTTGTTCAACAGCCTGCTATGCTCTGCCAACCTTGGGACTTACAATGGACTTAATGGCCTGCCATGTGGTCTGGTAACATTGGGACTGTGCCTTTTTACTTGTCAACCTTGGGGCTTCTCAGCCTCAGCAGCCATCAGCTGTCTGAGTGAAGAAATGCCTCTACCTTCAGTGGGCTGGGAACAGAAGGCAGACCTAGACCCCAAGGTTGAGGGGCTTTCACCCAGCCCCTAGAACCTGGCACTTTGAACTTGGACATAAAGCCTCCAAACTGTAAGAATAAACTTCTGTTTGTTAAGGCCATCCTATTTGTGGTATATTCTTGTAAGAGTGGCACAAGGTAACCAGAACAAACTCCATGGTGGAAACTACTGTGAGCAGCTGTGTAGCTGCCTTGGGGATGTGGTCTGCTTCCTGTATATAAGAAACAGCTTTGGGAATGGTCTCTAGCTTATGGCACACTTGAACCCTGCATGTAGCCATGTCGTTGTTCAGCAACCTGCCATGCTCTGCCAACCTTGGGACTCACAGTGGACTTGAATGAATGGCCTGCCATGTGGTTTAGGGGGGACTGTGCCATTTTATTTGTCAGCCTTGGGCTTTTTAGCCTCAGCAACCAGTAGCTGCCTCAGTGAAGAGATGCCTCTTGCTTCAGTGGGCTGGGAGCAAGAGGCAGAGCTGAAGCCCACGGTTGAAGGGCTTTCACATAGCCCCTAGCACCTGGCACTTTGAACTTGGACTTAAACCCTCCAAACTGTGATAGAATAAACTCCTGTTTGTTAAGGCCATCCCATTTGTGGTATATTCCTGTCAGAGTGGCACTAGGTAACTAGAACAGGTCTGGTATGCATCTCTGAACCTGACTGGCCAGGTGTCAGTCATTGGTAAGGCTGCCACAACCCCTTGAGCCTGTGTGCACTGCAAGGAGGACAAGCAGGAGCTGAAATCCAGCCAGGGCTGTAGTCATCGAGCCTTTGCTCTGGTGCAAGGTCATGTCTGCCCAGATAGGGGGACCCTTTTCTCATCTGTATTAGGAAACTAGAGTGGCGGTGGTCATGTGCTCACCCACGAGCAGAGGTGGGATAGGTTTATACCTACCTGAACCACATACCCTTAGGGTAGTAAGAGACAGTTGGGTAGGGTGTCATTGCCAGAAGAAAGAAAAATGGGTGCTAGCCAGGCAAAAACAACAGATACTCACTTCTTTAAAAGCAAGGAAAGGTGGGGTGGTGGAGTAGAGAGGATCCTGGACTTGGAGTCAAAATGACTCTAGTTCTGGAAGCTTTGGGACATGACTCACTTAACCCCTTGCCACTCCCCCACACAATTTTTGTTTCCTTTCTTATAAACTGGAGAGAATTATTGTCCTACCTCTCCCAAAGACTCATTGAGAAAGAAAAAAAAAATGAGATAATGTATGAGGTTATATGGAAACTGCAAATTACCTAAACCTGGAATATACAATATTACTATAATTTATTGTACCCTTCCAGTTGGTACCTAGCTCAGTGCCCTCACATATTGGTGTTTATTATCTTCAATTGTTGTTAATTGCTTTTGAGTGGGCTGCGACTCATGGCGACCTTACCCTACGTGTAACAACCAAACACTACCTCGTCCTCACAATCACTTGAGGGGGTCATCTTCTGGCACTATGTTGGACAGTGTTTCCTTGCTATTCATAAGATTTTCAGTGGTCACTTTTGTCTCCTAAGTGGAAATGGCCACATCCATCTTCCTAGTCTGTCTTAGTCTGGAAGCTCTGCTGAAACCTGTGCACCATGGGTGATCCTGCTACATTTGAAATACCAGTGACATAGCTTTCAGCATCACAGCAACACAAGCCACCACAGAAAAAATGACAGGTGAGTGCATCATCCATAATAGGTGTATATTAATTGATTACCCTATGAGTCGAAGACGACTCGACGGTACATAACAACAACAAAAATTGACTGCTCCATGATATGAAAATTCATTATCCTAAGTACTTTTCCAAACTCCTTTAAAATTCTATGAAAGCAAAATATTTTGCCAAAATGTTCTTTCAACCTTAAAATTCAAAGAGTCCAGGACCTTATACAGCAAGATGTCTTTTGACCTCGGCATTCAGGTCTCAATTTAAACACGGCTTCCTCCAAGAAAACTTTATAGACAATTCCCAGCCCCCCCAATCAGGACAGGGGCACAAACCTGCTTTACAATACTTAACACAATTGTAATCCAACTAATACTTGTGGAATTCTTTGTTTAGTATCTGTCTTCTCCAGCTGACCATGAACTCCATTAGGCAGGTACCTTGTCTGTCTTGTTTGTTGTATCCTGTGGTCCACGGTCCATAATACCAAAAAAAGCAAAATACCAAATTCACTGCCGTTGAGTCAGCTCCGACTCATAGTGACCCCTCCTTGGGTTTCCAAGGCGGTATCACTACAGAATTAGATTTTTTATTATATGAGTGAAAAAATTCATGGAATTAAAAGAAACAAGGTCAAGTGGACTGAGAAATATCTGGCTTTCCCTTTCTGTTCTTCTAACATCTTCTTCCAAGACCTACAGTGACCACATCCTCATGATTTCTGGAACCTCTGCTGAGTCAAGAAAGAATGGGTCATTGACTACATGTGTCCATTTAAGGGCACACAATTAATGGCTATTTAAAAATAAAATCTACTCATGGTGGCCTATGCAAGCAACATCTCAAAAGTGCAAAATAAAGACAACAGTTTCAAGGCCTTGCAATCATTATTTCTTCCTATAATAATTATAAAAAATTTGTACTCTTGAATATCCTCTATCCTCTAATGCTTCTATCTTCCTCAAAGTCATGGCAGAGCTTGGTAGTCCATTCCTGGAAACACATTAGTTCCAGCCAGAAATTAGATTAGAGTGGCTCAGAGGAGGGAAGGAGATTTTAGAGACAAATTATTCCTTCTTCTTACCCCCCTCCACCTTCAATTTCATTTACATAATGTAGCTCTTAGTGCAAATGAAATGAGTCAGCACTGGGGAAGACAGACTGAAATATGACTTCCATATCAAAGACAATTATTTTTCTTTCTGTCAGCCTTCAGTGAGCAAGTGATCTAAGTAATAGAAATTAAAAACAACATAAAAATAGAAGTCCATGTCCAGTTAGGTCACAAGGATCTCTATTGTATGCAGAATTTGTACAAAACAGTTCTGGCATTTCAAAGAAACTTAGGGCCTACTCTTCCCCTGAGGACTCTCTGGTGGTGCAGTGATTTAAAGCATTCAGGTGTTAACAAAAAGGTTGGAGGTTTGAACCCACCAGTCATTCTGGGGGAGAAAGATGAGGCGATCTGCTTCCTTAAAGACTTAACGGAAACCTTATGGAGCAGTTCTGCTCTCTCCTAAAGGGCTGCTCTGAGTTGGAATCGACATGATGGCAGTTATTTTGGTTTTGGTTGACTCTTCAGTTCTGTAACTGCCACCTGTTTGTTCTACTGTGGTGGTTGTGTGTTGCTGTGATGCTGGAAACATCATCAGTATTTCAACTACCAGCAGGGTCACTTGTGGTGGACAGGTTTGGGTGGTTTCAAGTCTAAGACAGACTGGGAAGAAAGGCCGGTTGACCTACTTCTGAAAATTAGCCAATGAACACCTTATGGATCACAGCATTGCCTGACTGGCTTAGACACATAATCAGGAGGGATCAATTGCTAGAGGAGGACATAATGTTGGTGAAGTAAAGGACCAATGAGTGCAAGAGAGACCCTTGGAGAGATAGATTGGCACAATAGCTGCAGTGATGGACTTGAACATACTGGTGATGGTGAGAATGATGCAGTCCTAAGTATTCTTTTGTTCTGATATACATAGGCTGCCATGACTCAGAGTCAACAGCATCCATCCATCTATCTAATCTAATCTATCTATTCTTCCCCTTTAGATGACCTTCTTCCTGGGGATTCCCTGGCACTTTCTTGGTGGCACCCATGACTTTTTCCTTTACAGGATAGTTGTCTTATCTTCCCCATTTGTCAACAGTCTGATGGTAGGTAGGATCTAGGTTGAATTCATCTCTAAAGACAGAGTGACCTGGTTGAGCCTATGAGCTCCCCTGGTTGTCTGCTGTATCTCAGCAAGTTACTGAAGTTCTCACCATACTTGATAAATGAGAATAATGCCTCTCAGTATGGTGACTGGGAGGTTAATCTGAATAATGTACCTTCAGTGCTTATCACAGAAGCAGACATGTTGTGTGCAAATTATTTGATGAAACAGTAGAGAATTGTGGCTTAAAGTATAAACTTTGGAATCATATAAGCCTAAATGCAAATCTTGGTTCCAACGCCTACCAGATGTGTGAGCATATGAATTCTTTTTTTTTTTTTTTTGAAATGCATTTTATTGAAATGTAATTTATGTACAGTGAAATACACAAAACTAAAGTGACATGGGTCAATGCATTTTTTTTTTCTTTTACAGTGTTCCCCCACTACTCCTGCCATCCCTGGCAACCAACAAAGAAAGTTTCCCTCCATATATAAACCTTTCCTTGACCCTCCACAATGAACTAATATTCTATTTGTTCTTCTGTGATTGACTTATTTCACTCAGCATAATGTCCTCCCAGTTCATCCATACTATGCAATGTTTGGTTATTTTTTAGTGCTGCATAGCATTCCATTGTGTGTATGTACCATAGTTTGGTCATCCACTCTTCCACTGATGGGCACGTAGGTTGTTTTCATCTTTTTGCTATTGTAAATAGTGCTGCAATGAACATGAGTGTGCATATATCTGTTCCTGTACTGGTTCTCTCTAGGATATATATCTAGTAATGGGATTGCTGGGTCAAATGGTATCTGCAATTCCACCTAAGGAATCGCCAAATACTTTCCACAGTGTTTGAGTCACTTCAGGCCCACCAGCAGTGTATGAGAGTCCCAATCTCTCCACATCCCCACCAGCATTGGTATTTTCTGTCTTGTTGAACCTTGCCATCAGTGCTGGGGTGAGATGGTAACTCGCTGTTTTGATTTGCATCTCCTTGATGGCCAATGATCATGGACATCTCTTCATGTATTAGCTGGCCACCAGAATATCCTCCTTGGTGAATTGTCTATTCATGTCTTCTGCCCATTTTTCAATTGGATTAATTCCTTTGATGTTGAGGTGTTGGAGTCTTCTATACATCTTAGAGATAAGTCCCTTGCCAGATACATAATTATCAACAAATATGAATTTGTTGTGTCATTTTTGTTATGTGCTTTTTCATGGTGTCGATTTCTTTGTTCCATATAATCTTCTATGTTGAGCATGTTTTGTTTATGAATCACATTGTCACTTCCTTCATTGCTACTGTTTTAGTATTTGCTAGATATTTGT
>NW_006921844.1:4815100-4819831 GCF_000298275.1 Orycteropus afer afer | reverse complement strand
TGGTCTGGTTTTAACAAATTCCCTTAATTTCTGCTTCTCTGGAAATGTCCTAATTTCACCATCATATTTGAGAAACAATTTTGCTGAGTGCGTAACTCTTGGTTGGAAATTTTTCTCTTTCAGGGTTTTATATATACCATACCATTGTCTTCTCTCCTGCATGGTTTCTACTGAGAAATTTGAGCTTAGTCTTAATGGTTGTTCCTTGTAGGTAACTTTTTGTGTTTCCTGTGCTGCTTTCATGATTCTTTCTTTGTCTTTGGTTTTGGTGATTTTGATGATGATATGTTTTGGTGATTTTCTTTTGGGGTCTATCCTGTTTGGGGTTTGTTGGACTTCTTGAATGGATATATTCTCATATTTCATTGTACCAGGAAAATTCTCTTCCAACAAATCTTTGACAATTTTCTCTATGGTTTTACTTGTCTCTTCCTGTTCTGGAATTCCAATTACATGTAGGTTATTCCTTTTGATGGTATCCCACAGGAACCATAGGCTTTCTTCATTTTGTTTTTTCATTTTTCTGATTGATCCCTTTCCAAAGAAGTGTTCAGGTATTTGCCTTCAATCTCCCTAATTCCATCTTTCATTGATTCAATTCTGCTCCTTTGCCCATTCAGTGTCTTATATATTTCTGAAATTTTAGCATTAATCTTCTGGATTTCTGTGTATAGATTTTGTATCATTGCTAATTTTTCATTTCCTTTGTCATTTTGTTCTTGTATTATCTTTCAAAATTGTTGTAGGGTTTTCTCTGTGTTTTCCTCAATTTTGTCAGTGTTTTCCTTGATCTGTCTCTCAATTCATTGTTGTTGTTGTTGTTTGCTGTCGAGTCAGACACGACTCATAGCGACCCCTCCTTGGGTTTCCGAGGCAGTATCACTACGGAAGTAGATTGCCCCATCTTCCTTCCGAGGAGTGGCTGGTGGATTTGAACCGCCAGCCTTCTGGTTAGCAGTCAAGTGCCGTAGCCACTATGCTACCAGAGCTCCCCTCAATTCATTGAAGATACCTAAATATCTTTTGAATTCCTTATCAGGGAGTTTCAGTGCTATGTCTTCCTCAGGGATGTGTTTTAGGTCTGCATCCTAGTCTTTTGTTTCTCCTGCTTTATCTTGCTTCTTTGTATGGACTATGATGCTCTGATGTCTCTGAGGCATTGTGACGTTTTTGTGTTTATATTTCATTGGTTATTGTATGTTGGAGTGACTTGCCCATGATTTTCATTTCCTTTGTTTTGTTTGTGTGTTATCTATGCAAGCAGGGTACTGTGCTATGCTCCACTGTTCACTGGTTGATAGCACTTATACACTTACCACCTGTCTCCTTTCCTGTTGTCAGCCTCTTGTATGTCTCTGCTGACCTTGGCAAACAGAGCCTAGTCTTAGGTCCCTGGAATCCAAATGAGAATGCTATCATTTTAAAATCCAAAATGGTTGCTACTTGTAAAGATTGAAAATGGCTGTGCCCTCAGTTACTTTAAATATCCAAAATGGTCACCACTTTGAACATTCAAAAATGACTGAGCCCTTGGTCACTTTAAATGTCCAAAACGGCTGCCGCGTGTAAACAATCAAAATGGCTGCACCCTCTGGACAGTGGAAAGTCAGCTCAGGTTGTCTCCCTCCTTGCTGTTTCCCTTTCTAGTCATAGGCCACCAGCGCAGTCGTCCTGCAGCCTGTGGTGACCAGGGCTGATCGTTAGGTCAGTTCTCAGGTCCCAACACCACTTGGAAATATTCAGGCTGTTGGTCCCAGCAGAGTAGCTGACAGTCCGCACTCCAGCCATATCCATACTTACTGTTTTCGTTTAGGTTTTTCCACTAGTTGGTGCCTAATCCACTTCTGTATAGTTCCTTTCAAAGCTCAGGGCTCTGGGATTATCTTCTCTATCTCTGTCAATTGGTTTTTCTTTTCTTTGTTGAAGAGGATCTGTGTCGCTTATCTGCCTATTCCTCCATCTTATTGGAAGTCCAAAGTGACATTTTTGCTCTTAAACACTTTAAAGAGGTCTTTGGCAGCAGATTTGCCAGTCCAACACATCATTTGAATTTTTTTTTTTTTAATTGTGATTTCAGGGAAAGTTTACAGAGCAAATTCAGTTTCCATCGATCAGGTGAATTCTTCAATCTCCAAAAACCTGTTTGTCTTATCATCTATAAAATAGGTTGTTCTCAGGATAAAAAGAGATGATCCATAAAAGGTTTATGCTCAAAAAATGACAATTTGCAAACCCTTAAAGAAAATGACAATTGTTTTTATTATAACCAATTTATTTTATTTATTTTATTATAACCATCTTAATAGGTTTAAACATGAAATGATCGATTTGTCCATAATTTTTCTCCTACTGGTGCTTTCAAATATGCCCTGTAAAATCACTCAGATTCTTCCCTTAAAGATATTTTGGGCAGATCCCATAATCTTTCAGTCACTTTGATAATCTAAACCTATTTTCTGCAGTCTAAAACTGTGATCTCAATCTATTTGCACCTCATTTTTTTCTCGGCCTCCAGTCCCAGCCAGGCCCATGACTGAAGGGACCTGGAGTGGGAAGGCCCTGGGTTGGTTCTCTCACTCTGCTCCCACTCCAACAACCTGAATGGCAGTGGGAGGCCCAGACTAGTTCTAAGATCCTCTGCATGCTCCCCTCCCCACTTTTCAAAGCTTAATTCCTGTTGAGGCTGGCTAGGGAGGGGAAGGCAGAGACCTTCTTATGTAACTGGCTTGCATCATCTCTTACCCTGCTTTGGCATGGTGCATGCCTGTCCTGGGGCAATTTTTGGCACCACCCTACACTTTTCAATATGTATGTTAGTTTTTATTAAAAAGATTTAAGAAAAAATGAGTCAACATAGGACGAATAATAAAATAACAACAATGTATCCCTGGATGAGGAGCTCTGGTGGTGTAGTGCCTAAGGCACTTGACCACTAACCAGAAGGCTGGCAGTTCAAACCCACCAGCCACTCCTCGGAAGGAAGGTTGGGCAATCTACTTCTGTAGTAACACTGCCTCGGAAACCCAGGGAGGGGTCCCTATGAGTCGGGTCCAACTCGACAGCAAATAACAACAACAACAATCCCTGGATGAGTAAAAAAGAAACTGCTGTAAGTGACTGCCTGAGATATGTGGAGTTAGTGAGAGACTTACTTCTCACTTCATATTCTTTATACTCTTTGAATATTTTTCTTAAGAAGAATAATGAAAAAAAATAATGTAAATAGGTAATGAATGTGAATGAACTTTATAAATCATAAAACATCACACAAATATTAGGTTTTATTGCCACTATTAACTACTAGCAAGAAGCAGATATTGGCTCTTTTAATTTTTAATGGTAAAGTTTAAATTAATTAATTCAGTACATCTGAAAGTTGGAGGAGGTGCAAGTCCACCCACAGGCACCTACAAAGAATGGCCTGGAGACCTACTTCTGAAAAACCAGCCACTGGAAAGCTTATGGAGCACAGTTGTATTTTAACACACATGGAGTCACCATGAGTGTGAACCCATATGACAGCAACTGGCAATGGTACTGCTATATGTTGTAATCAAAACCCAACAATAAAATCCTCAAGTCGATTCTAACTCAGAGAGACACTATGAGTAGAACTGCCCCATAGCTTTCCCAGGTTGTGATCATTACAGAAGCAGACTGCTATGTCTTTCTCTTGCTGACAGACTAGTGGGTTCAGACCCCTGACCTTTCATTTAGCAGCTGAGCACTTAACCACTGCACCCCCAGGGCTTCTTGTGGGAATTGTAAGAATCATTTTTTCTTCTAAAAATCATGCTGTGGAATATTTAATCACACTGAAAAATAAAGGCTAAATGAAAAATAACAATTGTATAGGTGTATGATTCCAATTTTATGTGTTCTTTGCAGGGCTTTGAACTGGTTCAGTAATTGCTGTTGTAAACAAGGGCCACAAGCATGTTGCATAGCAACCAAATCTTTGGTGATATTTTGACCCAAGTAGGAAACAAAAAGCTGTGCCCCACTCAAAGATGGCTGCCAACCATACCATTTTGATGTATGTTGTTCACCAGGGTCCTGCCAGTAACCCAAACTCCCATGTCAGTCTCATGAAACTTTGAGGAAGAAGGACTATGGAAAGATTTTTGGGGAGCAACACATATACAAAGCAGCATGGTCAGCAGCCATCTTTGAGCAGGGCACAACTTTTTGTTTCCTGTTGTTAGGTGCTATTGAGTTCACTTGGACACAGTGACCCCGTGTACAACAGAATGAAATACTGCTTGGTCCTGTGCCATCCTCACAATCTTTGCTATGCTTGAGCCCATCATTACAGTCACTGCATCAATCCATCTCCTTGAGAGTCTTCCCCTTTTTCACTAACCCTTTACCTTACCACGGAAGGAAGGTTGGGCCTTACCAAGCATGATATCCTTCTCCAGGGACTGGTCCCTTCTGATAACATCACCAAAGTATAAGAGAAGAAGTCTGGCAGTTCTGACCTCTAAAGAACATTCTGGCTGTCCTTCTCCAAGACTGATTCATTTGTTCTTCTAGCAGTCCATGGTACATTCAGTATTCTTTGCTGTGGTAGTTATGTTTGTGTGTCAACTTGGCTGGGCCTGGTTGAGTGGCTGGGCAGCTGGTGGTAGTTGTTCCCCATGATGAGACTGGCAATCAACTCCATGGTGGGATCTATCACAAGCAGCTGAGTAGCTGCCTTTGGGTATGTGGTCTTCTTCCTGTATATAA
>NW_006921844.1:4761308-4814685 GCF_000298275.1 Orycteropus afer afer | reverse complement strand
CAGCACCATAATTCAAGTGCAACAATTCTTGGGTCTTCCTTACTCACTGTCCAGCTCTCATGTGCATATGAGGCCACTGAAAAGACCATGGCTTGGGTCAGGCACACTTTAGCATTCAAAGTGACATCTTTGCCCTTAAACACTTTAAAGAGATCTTTTGCAGCAGATTTGCCGAACACAATATGGTGTTTGGTTTCATGACTGCTGCTTCCGTGGGTGTTGATTGATAGTTAAGTGAAATCTTTGACAACTTCAATCTTTTCTCCCTTTGGTACAGTGATTCAGTGTACTCCTTCCATCTTCTTTTGGTTCTTCCTGCATCTTTCAGTATTTAACCATAAGAATCCTTCAATATTGCAACTCCATGCTTGAATATTTCTTCAGTTCTCTAAACCTGAGAAATGCCAAACATATTCTTCCCCTTTGATTTTCCATTTCTAGGTCTGCACATTTCATTATAATATTTTACTGTCCCCTTGAGCTGCCCTTTCCAGCCAAGTTTGAATGAAGATTGTTGTTGTTAGGTGCTGTGAATCCAGCTGGACTCAAAGCGACCCTGTGTACAACAGAAGGAAACACTGCCCACTGCCCTGTGCTGCGCCATCCTCACAATCTTTGCTATCCTTAAGCCCATGGTTTCAGCCATTGTGGCAATCCACCTTTTTCTCTGACCCTCTACTTTACCGAGCATGAAAAGAATTTTTTAAAGCTTCTAGAGGGTGATTTGTTGCAGGGCGGGAGAGAGCCGAGCAAGCGTGAGTAGTGCAACGAACAAGGAAACACCTTCTCCGTGGACTTAGATCTGTAGGAAAAGGCGAGAGAGTCGGACCTCCACCATGCCTAGAGAGGCCACCAGGAGAAAAAAGAACTTCCGGGGCAGGACTCTTTAGTCTTTTTTCTTCCGCGGTGGGGAATGTGCGCCTCCTGCAACGTTAAGGTTCGTAATTGCTTGGGTGTCACTTCTGTCATTCTGAGACGGTTCCTGAGTTTGGGGGTGACCATGGCAAAGAGCAAGTTCGAATACGTGCGGGATTTCGAGGCCGACGACACCTGCCTGGCCCACTGCTGGGTGGTAGTGCGCCTGGATGGCAGGAATTTCCATCGGTGAGTAAAGCTCAATTATGTGCTGCATGGTGCAGCAGAGCTTCCGGGGACCTCGCCTGTTACTATCGCAGCACTCGGCTGTTACTGGGGTAACGCGGCAGCCAATGAACTCGCGGCACTGAGCGTCACCCTGAGTGTTGGCTATGACAGTGCAAGGCCATTGGCTGGATACAGTAGTTAAATGGGGCACCTGGTGAGAAGCTGACCTGGGGTCCCCGTGCTAAGTTGGGCAGAGACCTGTTAGCCAGGACTTAGTGGAAAAAGTCAGTCCCGGAGGCAAAGTTTAGTTCTTCAGCCAGTTGCTCAGTTTTTTTGTCAGGTATCCTTGGGCACTGACTGACTTTTTAGTATGTGCTTATTTCGTTTCACAGAACTCAGGTGGTGCAGTGGTTAAGGCATTTGGCAGCTAACCATAGGATGGGTGGTTCGAACCCACCAGCTGCTCCACCCAGGAAAGATGAGCCTGTGGGCTCATTTACAGACTTGGAAACCCAATGAGGGTCGCTATGAGTCATCAACTGGATGGCAGTAAGTTTGGTATGGTTTGGTTTATTTCATTATCAGTAACAGGCCATACATAAGGACTGGATTCAGGGGAAAAAGGAAAAAAAGGGAGAAATGTAGCAGCAGAAAGATGGGAGCTTAGTTAAAGAAAAAAGAAGTACTGCTTTAATACTGATTTATTATTATTTAACATCTATTGAGCACTCTCTAGGAGCCTGGCCTAATTACATTTGTTATCTTCCCCTAATCTTCAGGATTACTCAATGAAGTGAATACTTTATTTCTATTTCACAGAAAAGGGAATTAAGCAGTTCTGTCTCTATTTTTTCTTTTTTCACTTCATCAAGGCAAGAAAAATCTAGAATTCCTAAGGAAATTCTATGATAGAGCTCTGTTAGTGAAATGTTTGGGTTGCCAGCACTATTACAGTATCTTGCAGCCTTTTTGGTCTATGGTGTTAATGACAAGATCTTTACTGTCCTTGACATTTTCCATCTTTCTTCCATGAAGGTTTGCTGAGAAGCACAACTTTGCAAAACCTAATGACAGTCGTGCCCTTCATCTGATGACTAAATGTGCCCAGACAGTAATGGAAGAACTGGATGATATTGTGATTGCATATGGACAGAGTGATGAGTACAGTTTTGTGTTCAAGCGGAAGAGTAATTGGTTTAAAAGAAGAGCCAGGTAATCCTCTCTATGATCTGTTGTTGTTAGGTCAAGTCGACTCCGACTCAAGCAATCCCTCTGTACAACAGAAGGAAACACTGCTCAGTTGTGGACCATCCTCACAGTCCTTGCTATATCTGAGCCCATCCTTGCAGCCACTGTGTCAGTCCATCTCACTGAGGATCTTCCCTTTTCACTGACCCTCTGCTTACTTAACCTGATACCCTTCTCCAGGGAATGACCAAAGTAGGTGAGACTAAGTCTGATTATTTTTGCTTCCAAGGAGCATTCTTCTGGAAGTCCATGGTGCTTTCCGAATTCTTCACCAACACCACAACTCAAAAGCATCAACTCTTCTTTGGTCTTCTTTATTCACTGTCCAGCTTTCACATGCATATGAGGTGACTGAAAACACTATAGCTTGGGTTAGGCGCCCCTTAGTCTTTAAAGAAATATCTTTGCTCTTTAGCATTTTAAAGTGGTCTTTTGCAGCAGATTTGCCCAGTGCAATAATGTTGTCTGATTTCTTGACTGTTGCTTCCATTGGTGTTGATTGTGGATCCAAGTAATATGAAATCTTTGACAACTTCAGTGTTTTCTCTATTTATTAAGATGCAACTTATTGGTCCAGTTGTGAGGATTTTCATTTTATGTTGAGGTATAATCCATACTGCAGACTAGTGTCTTTAATCATCAGTACTTGCTTCAGGTCATCTTCATTTCAGCAAGCAAGTTTATGTCATCTGCATATCACAGGTTGCTAATGAGTCTTCCTCTAAACCTGATGCCACGTACGTCTTCATACAGTCCAGCTTCTCAAATTATTTGCTCAGCATATGCAGATTGAATTAGTATTACTGAATTACTGAATTATTGAATTACAATTACTGGTGAAAGGATACAACCCTGACACACTCCCTTTCTGATTTTAAACCATGCAGTATCCCTTTGTTCTGTTTGAATGACAGCCTCCTAGGCTATGTACAGTTTCCTCATAAGCACAATTAAGTGTTCTAGAGTTCCCATTCTTCTCTGTGTTATCCACAATTTGTTATAACCCAGTCAAATGCTTTATGGTTAAGCTCTTTTTTCTCCCCCTCAGAATATCTTACACAAAAACAAACCCATAGCAACCCTATAGGACAGAGTAGAACTCTGCACCATAGGCTTTCCAAGGCTGTAAATCTAAGGAAGCAGACTGCCTTATCCGTCTCTACAGAGCTGCTCATGGGTCCTGATTGCGAACCTTTTGGTTAGCAGGCCAGTGCTTACACTGCTTAATCACAGCACCATCAGACCTCCTAATTTTTCTAACAATACCTAGTTTTCTGCCTATTTTAATTGAGGCTTACAGAGGACAGATGGAATTTACAATTGCAAAGTGTATGTATTGTTCCTGTTTGGACTGTTCTACTTCCTCTGATATCTGAGCATTCAGTATGCCTTTTTCTCTGATTCTTTCCCCTTACTCACCATCAACTTCTAGATTGGTCTGGTATTGAATGTTAAGACTAGAAACAGACCACAAAAATGTAATAATGATTTATAGATTGGCTTTAGCTAGTGGCAATTGCTACATGCATTGCAACATTGTTTAAACTTTATTTTCAATGGATTTTTTTTTTTAGAGCAGCTTTAGGTTTATAGAAAAACTGTAATAAGTGGAGTTCCAATATACCCCTCCTTCCTACACATCATTTCTTCTCTTAACATCTTGCATTCTTATGGTGTATTGGTTACAATTGATGAACAAATATACCTTATTATTAATTACATGTTGTATAGTCCTGTGGATTTTGAGAAATGCTTAATGTCATGTGTCTACCATTACTGTATCATACAGAATAGTTTCACTTCCAGAAAAATGCCTCACGCTCCGTCTGTTTATCCCTTTCCTCCCATCTTACCCCCTGACAACAACTGATCTTTTCACTGTCTGTATGTTGTTGTTGTTATTTGCTGTCGAGTTGGACCCAACTCATTGCACCCCTCCTTGGGTTTCTGAGGTGGTATCACTAAGGGAGTAGATTGCCCCACCTTCCTTCCGAGGAGTGGCTGGTGGGTTTGAACCACCAGGCTTCTGGTTAGCAGTCAAGTATCTTAGGCACTACTCTACCAGAGCTCCTATCTGTATAGTTTTGCTTTTTCCAAATGTCATATAGTTGCAGTCGTGCACCATGTAGCTTCTTTCACTTAGCAGTATCCATTAAAGGTTCCTCCGTGTCTTTTTGTGGTTTGATAGCTCGTTCCTTTTTATTTGTAAATAATACTCTATTGTATAGATGTACCTATGAGCCTTGGTGGTACAGTGGTTAAGCTGTTGGTTGCTAACTGAAAGGTCAGCTATTTGAACTCACCAGCCACTCTGCAGGAGAACAATAAAGCAATCTGCTTCCATAAAGATTACAGCCTAGGAAACCTTATGGGGCAGTTCTACTCTGTCCTGTAGGGTTGCTATAAGTAGGAATTGAGTCAGTGGCAGTAGGTTTTGGGTTTTTTGGTTTTGTTTTTTTTAAAATAGATACACTGCTATTCGTTTACCCATTCACCTATTAAAGGATATCTTGGTTTTGTTTAAACTTTTAATTGAAAGAATATTATCACAAAATACACAAATCTGATGTTTTATTTGGCAATATTTCAGAAACTCACAGGAAACAAATTATATAGTGGATTGGTATACCTTTTTTTAAAACAATGGTTCTCTTCCTTCTAAGACTTAAAAAAATAAAATCCTCTTGAACCATAATTTCATACGACATCCTACAGAGAAAATTCTGGTATTAGTAAATTACTTAGAACTGAAATATTAAAATGTTTTTTCTTGACGAGATGCATTTGATCTCATGACTTTCTGGGCAGTTTATGTAATCTTTCTCTTGCACCTGTAGGCCCTATCATGGTGTTGAATTAATATCATGTATTTTCTCTTTTCTTGCTTGACCCAATGTGCCTTACATTTGCAAGTAAGTTCATGACTCATGTGGCCTCCCAGTTCGCCTCCAGCTATGTGTTTTATTGGCGGTATTACTTTGAGGACCAGCCTCTTCTGTATCCCCCAGGCTTTGATGGAAGAGTTGTGTTGTATCCTACTAACCAGACCTTAAAGGACTACCTCAGCTGGCGGCAAGCAGACTGTAAGTAGCATCAAATAAATAGGTAGTTAAACCACCAATTCCATATACTATACAGTGGAGATCTGTCACAGGTTTGGCTCAAGATGTGTGTTATTTGGAATATAGTATTTAAAAAAAATTTTTTTGGTTAAAAATATTTTAAAATTTGGAAGTTATTTTTATTTTAAAAATCCTATTTTTTCCTTTTCGTTTTTAAAAAAAAAAAAAAAAAAGTTCTGGGAATACTCAGTCTGCTTTCCTACCTAGTTTGGATGGATCCCGTGCATTGGCTGCCTGCCTTACACACACGCATGCACGCACCATTGTGCTACAGTCTTTACCATTCCGTTGTTCCCTTGGGGTCACCCACTGTGCTTCACATATTTCTGTCTTACTGGCTTCAGTGGCTATGAGAGTTGTGACCCCTACCTTAACATGATAGGATGAAGTATTTGTAAGACCTACGCTTGTTTGGTGTGTTTTGATTTTTACTACAAGAACTGGAAAACAAGTTGGAATTATGTAAAACAAATAACTGGGATAGTATTTCTAAGCTTAACGTACAAATTAGCAGATCTGTATAAAGCATACAGAAATGACAGAATAAAATGGTTGATAGGAAACAATTTTTTTTTTGCTGCTTGACCCTTTCCCACATTTTCCCTTTGTATAACTTTTGGAAAATCACTAAATGTGTCTGAGATCTCTTATCTTTAAAGAAAAGAAGGGCAGGTCTCTGGTAGTCATTGAAGTGTACATATTGAATCAAGGTTCTAGATATATAAACACTACTATTTTGTTCTCCCCACAGGTCACATCAATAATCTTTATAATACAGTTTTCTGGGCACTCATACAGAAATCTGGACTAACACCAATACAAGCCCAAGGAAGACTACAGGTATAAAGATCTTCCTGCCTTAATACTTAACTAGGGACAGTTTTCTGTAGGCCCTTGCATACCATTTTGCATTCTCTTCTAGTTCTCCTGACATCTATGCTTTCAAAGTATATACTGATCATACTGATAGCAGCTCTGCTGCTTGCTTGTTCTGTAACCCTGGATGAGTTACTTCTTTGGAGCCTATATCCTCAGCTGGAAAATGGAATTAATGACATGGGCTCTACATTCCCACATGATAACAATTGACTGGAGCTAAGTATTGGCAGGCCTTTTCAGACAGAGTGCATGCTCTTTTAATGTCAGTTCCCACCAGGCCTTTTCATTCATTGCTGTTACCTGCTAGATAATTAACATTTTTTTGGATTTATGACTCCTGTATATTAAGAGTTCAGGCTCTGGGGTCAAATAACCATACTCAGATCATGCTTGTGTTTAATTTTATCCTCTCTGCCTCAGTTTCTTTATAGGTAAAATGTGGAAAATAATATTCCTACCTAATAATAGGTTTGTGGGGAGAATGAAATAACATGATGCATGTAAAATGATCCTGGCTTTTATTATTAGATAACAATGCTACTCATGGGATAACAGTAACTCTGAGATGAGATAATGTGTTGCGGTAGCTCCTGATACAATGCCTACTTCAGTATAATTACTTAGTAAATGGCTGTCTTTATTAGCTATTAATGATGAAGATTTATATATGGCAATAATAGGAATACCAGTAGATACATCTAGGCTTTAGAAGAATCAAGGTCAGATTTTGGTTATTCTTAGTAGATGAATAAAATCACCCTTCAGCAAGTTATATGATTTTTCTAAGCTTCATTTTTCTCTAAAAGGAAGCACGTAATGAAGATCCAATAAGAAAATACACATAGAGTACCTAGTACATAATAGGTGCTCAGTTATTAGTCCCTCCCACCCCATCACAGTCTTGACTTGTGAAGCCAGTTGTTTGCTATAGAAGAGAATTTTATTTAAGTTAGACATGTAATTATGATGTGAACTGCTCTTAAAGTAAAAATTTATTATTACACATAAGATACATGATAAAACTCCTTCCACTTCTTGATTTGTTTGTAGAAGCTGTGGAAATTGAGATAGAGGGTAGAATGCATAGGTAGGCTTAGGTGAGAAAGTGGACATACGAAGCTTTTATACCTGTTTTATTTTCTCAGGGAACTCTTGCAGCAGACAAGAATGAGATTTTGTTTTCAGAATTCAACGTCAACTACAATCACGAGCCCCTGATGTATAGGAAAGGGACTGTGTTGATATGGCAGAAGGTAATGCTGTTCAAATGTTAAAAATGGAGATCAGGACAGAAGAGAGCCTGCACCATCCTGGGCACAGTCTTGTCTGCTGCCTCTATGCTGATAGGAGCCTGATTATTCACATGAACTAGAACCTTTCCAAAAGAGATGGTATAGATTTTTATTTTCGATGCTCTTTTTGTCCATCAATAGGAACTTAGGGGTCTGCAGTCTCCCCTTCCTTAAGTAGAATCACAGAATTCTAGAATTAGTGCACTTATTTTTCTGTGTCAAAATGTTTCCCAGATCAAAGAGAATTTGTTTAAAAGGGTACAGTGTTGATACGAGGACTTTTGCATTCACAGAACATTTAAAACACACTTTCTCCCACACTGTATAATACCATTAAATGATCCATGAATTTATCTGATTAAGGTACCAAGAAATTTGAGGATTTTGTCACTTTCAGAAGGTTCATGAGCTTCCTCATTCACACTTACCTTAATATTCTGTAATAATTCTGTATTTAAAAAAAAAAAAAAACCCACTGCCATCGAGTCAATTCTGACTCATAGCAACCTCCATTGGGTTTCCAAGCCAGTAAACCTTTATGGAAGTAGATAGTCTAGTCCTCCTTGTGTGGAGTGGCTGGTGAGTTTGACCCACCAACCTTCTGGTTAGCAGTCAGATGCCTTAGGCACTGTGCTATCCAAGCTCCTTCAACAATTCTGTATACATTCATCTAAATCCTTAACTCTACCGGTTTTTCCTCTCTATATCAGCTCTTGAGCATTATGATTTCTCTAAGTTTATTTTCTTCTATATAGAATAGGGTTTTTTCTAAAATGAATGTTTTCCAGTATTAAGGGGTGCCTTGGTGGCGTAGTGCCTAAGGCATTTGACTGCTAACCAGAAGGCTGGTGGTTCAAACCCACCAGCCACTCCTCGGAAGGAAGGTTGGGCAATCTACTTCTGTACTGATATTGCCTCAGAAACCCAAGGAGGGGTCGCTATGAGTTGGATGCAACTTGATGGCAGTCGGTTTTAAATTATTTAGGGATCATTGGTCGTACAGTGGTTAAAGCAGTCAGCTGCTAAACAAAAGTTTGATGATTCAAACCCACCAGTTGCTCTGCAGGAGAAAGATGAGGCAGGCTGCGTCCATAAAGATTTATAACCTTGGAAACCCTATGGGGCAGTTCAGTCCATCCTATAAGGTCTCTATGAGTCAAATTAACAGTAATAGGTTTGGATTTTTTGGTTTTATAAGTTATTCATTCCACTGGCTACTTCAGCTCTTTTATTAGTATTTTCAGAACACATGTGTTCTTTGGCATGGATTTGGAAACTTAATGCAGATGGAAGAGGAGAAATGTCTTTAGTTCTATAGTTATGGCTAATGATGAACATAGAATCCCTCCTTTGTTCTTATGATCTTTCAGAATATATCAACCTAAACTTGTAAAAGTATTTTAAAATTGTAAAGAAATTCATGCATGCTGAGATGTGTAACAGCACAAATTTATTTTCAATTTTTTAGAAAATGTATATAAAGTAAAAAATATATATATAGTGTACTTTACCCATACCTCCCCCTTCTCTTCCAAACCCACTCTCCAGTTAACAGTGTCATTACTTCAACTTTTATCTGTAGGTGGATGAAGTCACGACAAAAGAAGTTAAGCTGCCAGCAGAAATGGAAGGAAGAAAGATGGCAGTGACCCGGA
Organism: Orycteropus afer afer; assembly: GCF_000298275.1. Lineage (NCBI taxonomy): Eukaryota > Metazoa > Chordata > Mammalia > Tubulidentata > Orycteropodidae > Orycteropus > Orycteropus afer. Next base: position 4,805,406 of record NW_006921844.1, on the reverse strand, counting down.
CCAGGACCAAGCCAGTGCCTTTTCACTGCGATATCATTGGAGATGCTTTCTGGAAGAAACATCCAGAGATCCTTGATGAAGACAGTTGACCGCATGCCTTTTGATCCTGGTGTGCCTAACCCTGCAAGGCCCCCTAGTCTCTGCCTCATGTGGCCTTAGCATCCCTGCCACCCAGGAAAGAGTGCTGGGAGGGACAGGATTTGCTTTGGAAGGGAACTTGGAGGAAAGGGATGACGGGGGCGGTGGATCTTGTTCTGCTCTAAGCAGAACACCTTTTTGCACTGCTGGAACATAGTTCCTTCAGTAGAAGTGCATTTTTTAAAAAAAATTGTGGTACTATATTTATAAAGCATGAACTATTTTATGCCTTGCAGAATGAATCATTTTTAGGTTGTGGCATAAGTCTTAAAAATCTGTCAGCTCTTTTTATCAATGTTATGAGCCACAACTTTATTCTCACCCACCTGTTCTTATCTAGAAAATTGAGTGCATTAAAAATCTCTCCTTTCCCACCCATCCATTTGCATTCATCTTGGGCAGACCTGGAGATAAATATGGACTGATGCAAGATGCCACTGGATTCAGGAGTTCCAGGGAAAATACACAAAAAGCAACTCTCCACATTGGCAACTAATGAGTAGTAGTTTGGATGCCCTTCTGTACGTGTCCCAGTGGACTGATTTTGTGGGAGTGTGTTGTCCACATGATGAGCATTGTCTTCTTGCTGGGGGGGTGTTTCCAAAGCTACATCTTTCTAGGAAGAAAGAGTTTTATATATGTATATGCGTGTGTTTGTGTATAGACACATATATATATGTGTGTGTGTGTGTGTGTGTATACATATATATGAAAGCAAATGAATGACAATGAATGAACAGGGAGGGAGAAACAGCCCGTGAGTCTTTAAGAACTGATCATATCTCTGTCCTGCACCATACATTTTCAGTGTTAAAATCTGATTCAGTGGGTTGGGTTCGTCTTCCCACTGAAGATGTTAGACTTACTGAAAAAGACTGTCATGCATCCTCTATCATCAGAAAAATAATATTTGAATTCAAGAACAGAATGGTCCACACTCCCTTTGGAGTCACAGGTGGCAAGGGAATCACAATGGCTCCTGCTGTTGGGCAGCTGGAGATGGTTCAGAGCAGCAGAGGCAGCAGCAGTAACTGCCTGCCACCAAGCTGTTGGCCTCTGAAGAGAAGAGGCAATGGCGATAGGTAGTGAGAAAACTTTCATTTCCTTTTGTCCTCATTTAGGAGGAAGAAAATCATTTGGCTTGATTAAGAATTAATTAAGAGACAGCTCACATCCCAGTGCCTGGTCTCACATTGCAGAATTTACAGCCAAGAGGAAAATGTATTTTTAAAAGGGTGACGGCTGGTCTCATCCTTCACTAAATGATATCCCATCTGTCAATGCCATTTTCCCTTCCTGTCCTCCCCACTCCACATGAATAGGAGATTCGGCTCATGTTTGGTAATTGCTAAACTCTCATTAAGAAAAAAAAATAAAGGTTTCAACTCCTTTGGCCTAATTTTTTTGTCTCATACAAATGAAATATGTGACTTTTACATATGTTTTTTGTTATGTTTCTTTGCTTAAACCAGGATATCTCCCTTAAGCAAAAAAAAATTGACTTTGAATGCTTGTTTAAAATGCTGATTCCAGACTCTACCAATGAAGGTCTGGGTTTCAGTGATCAGATCTTTAACCCCAGAGGTCTGTGGTTATTGCTATACCATACTTAGGGCAGCCAGTCCTTCAACATATACTGTTTAGGCCAAATGAGGCAATAAGATAAGAGTGGATATTGTGGTGTCGTATGTTGTTACATGCTGTCAAGTTGGACCCGACTCATAGTTACCCCTCCTTGGGTTTCCGAGGTGGTATCACTACAGAAGTAGATTACCCAACCTTCCTTCCGAGGAGTGGCTGGTGGGTTTGAACCATCAGACTTCTGGTTAGCAGTCAAGTGCCTTAGGCACTATGCTACCAGGGCTCCCAGGGTAGCTATTAGGCAAATTTAAGCAATAATAAGTAATTTGTAGCATATTATATTAAAACAGGTATAGGTAAATAGGTATTAAAGTACAAATTTATAACCACCCAAGGAAATGAGCACTTTTTGTGGGTGCTGTGTGATAGCACAATTTTGCCATAAGACTTGGGAATGAGCATGAATTTCTTGAATTCTTGGCAGTTCTACAGCTTTGAATTTTTTTTTGTTGGGCAGGAGGGTTTTGGAAGTGCTATTGCTGGATGGTTTCTGTCTTTGCTGTAGGTTGTATTCACTCCAGTGTATATTTCACCGGAACCAAGCCAGTTGCCTTGAGCTGATAACAACTCATGGCGACCCCATGTGTGTCAGTAGAGTGGCTCCATGGCATGTGATCTTTTGGGAGCATATAACCAGGACTCTTTTTACCAAGGTGCCTCTGGGTAGGTTCAAACTGCCAGCCTTTAGGTTAATAGTCAAAAATATGTTTCATAGTTTTATATTAATTTTTAGCTTGACCTCTAAGGTAGAGAATTATTTTCTTTTGGGCTTCTTTTCCCAAATTTTAAACCAAATCTGTTGCCATCTAATTGATTATGACATATAGTGACCCTATAGGGCAGAGAACTGCCCTGTGTGGTTTCCAAGGCTGAAATCTTTACAGAAGAAGTCTGCCTTATGTTTCTTTTCTGTGGAGCAGCTGGTGGGTACAAACTGCTGACCTTTCAGTTAGCAGCCAAGCATTAACCACTGTGCCACCAGGATTCCGCCAAATCTTAAGGGAATCTGAAATATAAGAACAAGCAATATACTGTTAATACTAGTTGATAGCAGTAGAGGGAGTTATGGATGTGATTCGTGTGGCCCAAAGGTCACTGGAAACGTCTTGGCTCAGTGTAGAGTAGCCTATCATTTTATTATGTGAAAAGGCGGCTTTCCTGAACTGAAGCTATAAAGTAACAAGTGGTATAACCAGGTCTTGTGAATCTTCCATCATCCTGACCTCCAGTACTTGGATCCTCATTTCCTCCAGTTTCTTAGTAACGCTTAGGAAATGAGTGATAATGATTTTTTTTTAATACTAAGATCTCTCTGGTCTTGGTGCAAGTTCCATTTTGCAGAGGAGGTGAGAAATGGAGGAGTGGGATCCACCCATCCTTCATAGTTCGACTGTACACTTAACCAGTATCAGCTAACAGCGTTTATTGTGTGCTCTGTATGCAATCTCTCTTAATCCTTAGAGAATATTATAAGTACTATTCCTACCCACATATTTCAAATGAGAAAGTGAAGAGCCTGACAGGTTAAATAATTTGCTCCCAATTCGTCCAGTGGAACCGGAATTTAAATTCACATAGGCAAACCCCTGAATCGTACTCAGCGTGAAAGAAGAATGGGACATCCATTGCCCTCTTCACTCTGTTTCCCGCCAGCTCAAGCCAGAAAGGGGAGCTCTGGCAGCATAGTGCCTAAGGCACTTGACTGCTAATCAGAAGCCTGGCGGTTCAAACCCACCAGCCACTCCTGGGAAGGAAGATGGGGCAATCTACTTCCGTAGTGATACTGCCTCGGAAACCCAAGGAGGGGTCGCTATGAGCCGGGTCGCCTCGACGGCACATAACAACAACAACAAGCAAGAAAGAGGGCACAGCTCTGGAGCACATGGGAATCACCTGGGCAGATTGTTAAAATGCCGACCCAGGCTTCTCTCCCCAAAACCTAGAGTATTAATAAGTGATAATTATATAGGTGGGAAACACTGCATTAAAGTAGGTTAAGCATTAGTTGACAGCGTTTACTTGTCACCTGTGTGCTGAGAGGCGAGATAGTCCTAGCCTCTTAGTGTCTGGAATCATGGCCTGTGGGGCGGCAAAGCGCGAACTGATGCTGCCCCCCGGCGGCCGTGCTGGCGCAGTGCGACCTTGTGCCGCGGCTGCGCAGTGCCGCCCTCTGGTGGCTCCGCTCCTTCTTCCCATCGGCCTCTGCTTGCCGGCCTTTCAAACATGGAGGAGCGGGAGCGGGGGGCGAGGTCGGTTCGCGCCGAGAGTCCGGCGCGCCCGCTTAGCCCGCGGCTGGATGTCAGTTCTGACAGCTTCGACCCGCTGCTGGCCCTGTACTCGCCCCGCCTGCCGCCCATCCCCTACCCGAACGCACCGTGCTTCAACAACTTGGCCGAGTACGAGAGCTTCCTGAAGACCGGGTGCAGGGCGGGCGGGCGCGGACGGGCGCGGGGCGCGGCCGCAGGCTCGGGGGGCCCCGCCGGCTCCAGTCTCCCCGCCGTCCCCGCTGCTTCCGGGTCCATGGGCAGGACCCGCCGCCGCCGAAATGCGCCCACCCCGGACCCCGAACGTATCCAGCGCCTCCGCCGCCTTATGGTGGCCAAGGAAGAAGAGGACGGGGCCGCCGGGGCTCCCCGGCGGGGTCGCGGTCGGAGCCAGAAGGCGCCGCGCAATGTGCTCACGCGTATGCCCTGTGAGTCGGACAGGCGGGACGGGTGCAGAGGATCCGGCTGTCCGCGGGGTGGTGGCCGAGGGGACGTCTGCGCGGTCATTTGGGCTTTGGTGAGGGTCTGCAGGTATTAGGGGGAGGGCTTTGGTGAAGGTTTGCAGAGGTAATCAGCAACCATGGGGAAGATCTGCTTGAAGAATGTAGGTAATGGGGCTTGGTGGGGAGGGTCGCTGTGAATGGAGAAATGAGGGGACAGTGGTAAGGCTGGAGAGAAAATGAGCTACGGGGAGGGTCTGCAGAGGTAATCGGGGAACATGGAAATGTCCATAGGGTGTTGAGGAGCCTGCGGAGAGGGTCCGCAGACGTGATGAAGGACCTGGAGAGATGGTGGAGCCAGGGAAAGAATGTAGGGGGCTCCATGGGGAGGGACTGCAGAGATAAGAGGTCTTGGGGATTGCAGATAGAGGTAATGGGGGGAGGCACAGGAGAAGTTGTGGGTGAAGGAATAGCCAATATTGGGGGGAGAGTGTATTGTATGGTTACATTTGAGGGTGATCAGATGGATTGTGGAGAGATCCGTCCAGATAGCACAAGGGACATAACTCCATAACCCCTTCACATGGTGCTGTAAGCGGGAGGTACATAAGTGTATCTTGAGACACTGTGCTCATATTACTAAATCATAAGTACTGGAATGCAGCAGACACAAAATGCCACTAAAACACAGACACAGTTTTACAGCCACTGTGCCTGTCTGGGTGCAGGACAATGTCTGTCAGGCTTATATTACCTACCATTGTGCAGGTTATGTTAAGTTCTGAAGGTGTTAACTGGCACAAGGGAATTTCAGGAGCCTGTTAATACATCCTTAGTGTAAAGCTGTAAACAGCAGAGATTGCTAATATGTGAGTTAGGTTTTGTTTAAATGGAATAAAAACAGCCCAGGGTTATATCTTTTGTCATCTGGCAAGCAATTCTGACATCTGCCCTGTGAATACAATGACCTACTTAGCCATTCAAAGTATCTGTATCCTGATAGCTAAATTGTTACATTATTAAATCACTGCTTTTGAAGGAGGGTATGTTAAACAAGAGAAGGTGTTAGTTGGTTCCTAGAAATTGTGTTATTAAGAGAGAGACATCCTGAAAAGCTGAGGTTCTGTGTGGAGACCTGTCAGATGGCTCACAGCGCTGCACCCGGAGCATCCCTCGCCGCTCCAGCTGGGATTTATCCTAGCTTGCTTGCCCAGCAGTAATACAAAGTGAGAGAATACATGCTATTTTGCCTTTGTCTTTTGCTACTCTCAAATAGTGGAAAGGCACTTCTCAGATTGTAAATTTATTTTCATTTTGCCAATTCTTATTGCTTTGCTGCTGGGATCATCAAGAGAAAGAAATGTTTATATGTGGTGGTTTGCCCTGGTGGTGTAATGATTAAAGTGCTGAGCACTAACTGAAGGGTGTGCAGTTTGAACCCACCAGCCAGCCATTTAACCCACTAGCCCTTCTGTGGGAGAAAGAGATGGCAGTCTGCTTCCGTAAAGATGATAACTTTGGAAACTCTATGGGGCACATCCACTCTGCCCTACAGGGTTGCTTTGAGTTGAAATCAACTTGAGGGCGTCAGGTATGGGGCACTTTGCTGTATTGGTATGATGGTGAGTATGGACACTAGCTTTGTCAATTTTCCATGATTAAATATAAGCCTGGAGTCAAGATCTCAGAAAATGTGTCCTGGGTGCTGAACATTTTAATTATGCCACTGGAGACAGGTGCACATTATAGAAATGGGTAGACATGACAGAGTTGATGACTTTCAGAAAGCATGAAAATGGCAGCATCATGGGTGAGGATTAGATCTATTCAAGAAAGAGTTCTTGTTCTAGCTTTAAGTCTGGAAGCTAAGGAAGGACATGGGTGAGGTTAATACTAATTTTTTAAAAAATCAGGCTTATGGAGTTGTAATTTATATGTAGCAAAATTCATCCTTTGTAAGTGGGATCTGACAAATATTATAGAGGCATGAAATCACCACTACAATCCAGATATAGAACATTTCCATCACCCCAAAAAAGTTAACTCTTGTCTCTTTCTAAGCTGTTGTTGTTAGGTGCCATCAAGTCGGCTCTGACCTATAGCAACCTTATGCACAACAGAATGAAACACTGCCCATTCCTGTGCCATCCTCACAATCGTTGCCATGCTTGAGCCCATCTTCACAGCCATCATGTCAGTCCATCTCATTAAGGGTCTTCCCCTTTTTCGCACACCCTCTGCTCTACCAAGCGTGATATTCTTCTCCAGGGGCTGGTCCCTTCTAACAACATGACCAAAGTACAAGAGATGAAGTCAGGCCAGTCTCCCTCTTAAGGAGCATTCTGGCTGTACTTCCTCCAAGACAGATTTGTTTCTTCTGGCAGTCTGTGGTGTATTCAGTATTCTTCACCAATACCAGGGTTCAAGCCCATCAGTTCTTCTGTGGTGTTCTTTATTCATTGTCCAGCTTTCACATGCATATGAGGCTATTGAAAATATCATGGATTGGGTTTGGGGCACCTTAGTCTTCTAAGTGACATCTTTGCTCTTTAATGCTTTAAAAAGATCTTTTGCAGCATATTTGCCTAATGCAGTACCTCATTTGATTTCTTGACTGCTGCTCCCATGGGTGTTGATTGTGGATCCAAGTAAAATGAAATCCTTGACAACTTTAATCTTTTCTCTATTTATCATGATGTTGCTTATTGGTCCAGTTGTGAAGATTTTTGTTTTCTTCCTGTTGAGGTGTTATCCATACTGAGGCTATAGTCTTTGATCTTCATCAATAAGAGCTTCATGTTCTCTTCACTTTCAGCAAGCAAGGTTGTGTCACCTGCATATTGCAGATTGTAAATGAGTCTTCCTCCAATCCCAATGCCATGTTCTTCTTCATGTAGTCCAGCTTCTTGGATCATTTACCTTTGTAAGTAGGATAATGTTATTTTATTGTTACTAATTATAGCTACTGACATGGAGCACTTCTGTGCATTGTATCTCATTTTATCCTTACCAGAACCAGTACCGGTTGCCATTGAGTCAATTTTGACTCGTGATGACCCCATGTGTGTCAGAGGAGAACTGTGCTTCATAGATTTTCTTTGGCTGGTCTTTCAGAAGTTGATTGCCAGGCCTTTCTTCTGAGGCATCTCTGGGCTGACTTAAACTGCCAACCATTGATTTAGCAGCCAGGTATGTTAACCATTTGAACTGCCCTTACAACAACAAAAATAACACACTGCCGTTGAGTCGGACCCGACTCATAGTGACCCCTCCTCAGGTTTCCAAGGCAGTATCGCTACAGAAGTAGATGGCCCAACCTTCCTTCCAAGGAGTGGTTGGTGGGTTTGAACCACCAGCCTTCTGGTTAGCAGTCAATATCTTAGGCACTATACCACCAGAGCTCCCTGAACTGCCCTTAGGTGCTGCTTTATAGATGAGGGATCTGAGGTGCATTGAGCTTAACTATTTGCCCAGGCCCAGGGTCACATAGCCGGTGTTGCAGCTGACATGTAATCCTGGGTTTATCTAACTCCAAGCTCTATGTGTAAATCCCAGTATTTCATTGTTGGTTACGATGACCCTTAACTACACATAGCCAGTGTTGCAGCTGACATGTAATCCTGGGTTTATCTAACTCCAAGCCCTATGTGCTTAATCTTTATGCTAGTCTCAGGGAGGAAAGAGGAGAGTAAATCCTAGTATTTCATTGCTAGTTATGATGACCTAAAAGTTGTGTTCAATGATTGACTTAACACTGCTCATAAGACATATCCAGATATTTGTATACGTGTGTGCAAGGGGATGCACATACACAAACACACCCTAATATACCGGTGGTTCAAAGGATGTTAAAATAGAAGAAGGATAGATGATAAAGGTCAGCCCAAGGTTCTCATGTTCCGTTCTGTAAAAATTGCCATCATGGCATCTGACCTCCTTTAACTTCATAAGGAGGAGTATCAAGATCAACATCAGCCCTAGGCGAATTCCTGTGAAGTGGAGTGCCTGCCTCCTCTCTCTAGTCTTTTTACCAATTCTGCCACCAGCTGTCCCTCCCATAGCACTCTTTACTTCTCTGCTGGGCTTGATAATTTGTTGCAGTGGCCACACAGAACTCACAGACCATACTCGCACTTACCGGGTTTATTAAGGAAAGTAACAAGTTACAATTTAGGACCAGGATCAGGAACCATGTAAGCAAAGTCTCCTTTCACTGTCAGGCTCTCTCAGCTCCTCTGGGTATGCAGAGCTCCTTCAGGACAGGGCTTCTATCTCAGTCCTTGGCCCCAGTTGGCCTGGCCTCTGCCCTAGTCAGTCAAGTATTAAAAAACACTTTAGCTCCACCAAGGCCAGAGGCACCCCACTCTGGCAGCCAAGCCGCCTGCTCGAAGTCTCTCAGCTCTCTGCTCTTTGGATCATCACGCCCACTGTAGCCACCTGTTCCATGAGCTGTGAAGCAAAGCCTACTGTGCCATCTCTTGCTGGTCTCTTGGTTCTTCTGCTGCCATTTATGTGCCACTACTTGTCACCATCTTGAGCCATCTCAGGTATCACAGTTTGCTCTGTCTCCTGGGTCTAGGATATTCTCAATACAGGGACCCCGGGTCCATAGGACACATTCTGCTGCTGAATCTCCTTTCCTTATGGTAGCAAGGTCTCCTCTTTCCCACCTCTGGCATGGCTCATTTTAAGCCTAGCAGGATGGTAAAACTGACCAATCCTCTCATGGGTTTCCATATACCTTATGTGCATGGTCCTACCCCTACAAGGGTGCCATACACTTTATTTGCACTGTTAGCATGCTGTCTAATCCCCTCGGTGGGCTATAGCACCTTGTTTGCATAGTCCCACCCAACCATTGTGTAGGAGCTACAAGACCATGCATGGCTAAAAGGGCCACCATATTAAGTAATTCATTGCACTGCACTTTCCCAGGTCACTGTTTCTATCACTTTGTCTCCTACTATGCCTTCTTGCAGATTTTTCAATCAAACATAAGCTCCTCCTTATCATTAGACAAGTCACTTTTTTCTTAATCCAAGAGTATTTTATTAATTTATTGTGGCCACCATTCATAAGCCAACACAGGAATTTCATATACTTTGCTTGCTTGATAAGGAGATCAAGAGGAACCAACTTAATTATCCAAAATAAAGTACAAGACTCTTTTATGCCTGGAAACAAAACAAAACAAAAACAAGACTCTTTTATGCCTGGAAGGATTTGTTGGTTTGTTTACTATTAATGACATATGCTTTCTAAAGAATTTTGCTTTGCAAACTTAAGAGAGGCTGAGACTGTGTAAGCATGAGTATGAGTGTGTTTTGATTATCTAGTGCCACTCTGACAGGAATATACCACAAGTGGGATGGCCTTAAACAGGAGTTTATTCTCTTACAGTTTGGAGGCTTTAAGTCCAAGTTCAAAGTGCCAGACTCTCAGGCTGGGTGAAAGCCCCTCAACCTTGAGCTTCAGCTCTGCCTCCTGTTCCTGGCCCACTGAAGCTAGAGGCTTTTCTTCACTCAGACAGCTGCTGGCTGCTGAGACTGACAGGCCCAAAGTTGACAAGTAAAAAGGCCCAGTCCCAATGCTATCAAACCACACAGCAGGCCATTAATTCAAGTCCATTGAAATTCCCGAGGTTGGCAGAGCACGGCAGCCTGCTGAACAACGACATGCTACATGCAGGGTTCAAATGTGCCATAAGCTAGAGACCATTCCCAAAGCTGTTTCTTATATATGGGAAGCAGACCACACCCCCAAAGCAGCTACTCAGCTGCTCCAGTAGATTCCACCATGGAGTTAATTACCAGTCTCACCATGGGAAATAACTACACTCAGCAGCCCAGCCACTCAACCAGGCCCAACCAAGTTAACACACAAACTTTACTGCAGAGTGAGTGACTGTGTATGTGTGTGGTTTTCTTTTGGGAGATTTTATATGATATAGCTAGCATACTGTGAGAGCTAAGTCAACAACAACAAAACAAAACCTACCAACCCACTGCCATCAAGTTGATTCTGACCCATAGTGACCCCCATTGGGTTTCCAAGGTGGTAAATCTTTAGGGAAGGTAAATCTTTAGGAAGAAGAAGTAGAATGACTGGTGGGTTTGAACTGCCAACCTTCTGGTTAGCAGTCACATGCCTTAGGCACTGTGCCGCCAAAGATCCTTAGCTAAGTCAACATGAAATAGTGAAAAATTAAATTCATGTCTGCTCCCAAACTCTGATTAAAGAATGTTTAGTAAAAGCTGAAGTTCATCATGCCAGTGTGCTTCCTGTGCATCCTGCTGCTCTTTTTACATGGTGCTCTTAGCAATCTTATAAGGAACCCTGGTGGTACAGTGGTTGAAGCACTCGGTTGTAAACTGGAAAGTCAGTGGTTCAAACCCACCAATCGCTCTGAGGAAGAAAGATGTGGCAGTCCACTTCCATAAAGATTTACAGCCTCAGAAACCCTGTGAGGCAGTTCTACTTTGTCCTGTAGGGTTGCTCTGAGTTGGATTCGACTTGGGCTTGGTTTAGTGTTGGGTATTAGCAATCTCATAGGAGCCTGGTGTGCTGCAGTTGCCTTCCATGCCATGAAGTCTTGGAATACAGCCAGTCCTTTTCCTTTCGGTGGACAGATGATGTATATGGAAACACACCCACAGAGCTTATGCATGGACTAGCCCAGATTGGTGGGGCCAAAACCATTCTTTTGGAGGATGGTATGTGTTTCAGGGCAGATGTCTTGCAATTTGTTTCTTTTAAACATACGAGCAAGGTTTTTGCTTCTTAGGAAGGCTCAAGCTGGATGTGTGATTCATGAGAATTATGCAGGAAAAAAGTTATCTTAAGAAGGCACAGAACTGGGAAGAATCTAGCTGCTGATGTATGCATTTAATGTAGTCATATTTCTTTTTTCCCGAAGTTTTTAAATGATAGTGCAACTTAGAATCAATGACATCATAGAATAAAGGATATACAGGTACTGCCACATTTGGATATTACCCATATGTAGAATTTATCTACATTCTGTTGGAATGTTGTCTCGTTTCTGTGTATGTTGCTTGTAACTACTAACCATGTTTCCCATTGGGCCTTCCCATTCCAGTAGTGAGGTTATCTCTGCATTGTGCTGCCGTGTGCTGCTGTAGATGGTTGGATGACCTTGGTTGATAACTCTAAGAGTGAGGGCAGACCTCTTTGCTATACTGACTGTTCTTCTCTTGTTTCAGTGCATGAGGGCAGCCCTCTGGGTGAGCTCCATCGTTGTATCCAGGAGGGAGTGAAGGTGAACGTTCATATCCGCACTTTCAAGGGACTTCGGGGTGTCTGTACAGGTTTCCTCGTTGCATTTGACAAATTCTGGAATATGGTAATTACTTTCTCCAGGAGCTGGAGAACCTCTTCAAGATTAAATCTTTTCCCTATCTAAAGAATCTCAGTAACCTTGTTCAGCAGAACCTAGAGAATAACTTCACAGAACCAGAATCTGTTTGTTCTATTGGGCAACAAAAGGTTCTCTTTACTGCTTCCTTTACCTTAAAGCAGAGCTCTAGTGGCATAGTGCCTAAGGCATTTGACTGCTAACCAGAAGGCTGGCAGTTCAAACCCACCAGCCACTCCTCGGAAGGAAGACTGGGCAGTCTACTTCCATAGTAATACTGCCTCAGAAACCCAAGGAGGGGTGGCTGTGAGTCGAAATCAGCTCAACAGCAGTAAGTTTGTTTTTTTCTTTTTGGTTTTACCTTAAAGCAGTGATTCTCAACCAGTGCAACTTTGCCCCTCCCCTCCCCTGGGGGACATTTACAGTGTTAGGAGACATTTTGATTGTCATGATTTGGGGTTTAGGGGGCACTACTGGCATCTAGTGGGTAGAGGCCCAGGATGCTACTAAACAAAATACAATATAAAACAATGTTCTACTCCGAAATCTGTCATTAATGCCAAGGTTGAAAAGCACAGTTTCAAGGAATAATTATTTATGTCATCTGTTTATTAATTTTATATGATTTCTTGCCAATCATTCTTTGATTCATTTAAAAATATTTATTGATACTGACTTTGGCTGCACTCTGTGCTAAATACGGAAGTTTCAGAAAGGAGTGAAATGTGATTCCCCTCATCAAGGACTGTTCGTTCAACAATATTTGGGAAGATAGGTGGTGATAGGGATGAAGCAGACATGTTAATAAAAGGCATTGTGCATGGTGTTTCCTTATGAAGGAGGGTGTTGTGCACTCCTGGCCTTCTAAAGGTTTGCTTTCTGATTACCAGACAATTGTAAGAGAGAAGGGACAGATTATAGCACAGCTATAATATTAGGCAATTAAAATAGGATCTACAAGGGCTTTCTAGTATTTCTTTTCCATATGACCTCCAGTTTTTCATTTCCCTGTGCTTTATCCCCCTAACGGTAGCTCATTGAACCTTTGCTATGTACCAGATACTGTATTAATGGCTTTGTGTGTATTATCTGAATGGATGAGTTATAGCTACAATTGCTGCTCCACTTTAAAAATGAAATTGAGGCTAGAGATATTGGAAGATTGGTCTCAGATCATACTGTTACTAAGTAGAAGTACCAGGACTTTATCCTGGCTCTTTCTGACTCCAAAGACCATGTTCTCAACCATTATTGAAGCAAAAGAGCTGGATTTGAATCCTAGATTTACCATTTGTTAAATCTGTTTAACTCTAGGCAAGGTAATTTCTCTGAGCCTCAGTTTTTTCATCTTTAAAATGTAGAAAAAATTATAATTTTAGTTTGAAAGGGAATGGACATAAAAGAATACAATTTGATGAAAGTGGTGGTAATAATAATAATATTGTAACTTTACATTTGCAGGGTACTTTACAACTTTCCACATAATTTTTCCTTCATGTTCTCACTTGATCCTAACAGCTTCCTTTGAGGTGGATCTCTAATAGATAGGAACTCACCAGTAATTCTGTGCATAATTCCCAGTTACTTTCTCTTAGTTGCTATCTTAGACATAAAACTGAGGAGGGAAGAGGAGCAGTGGAGTAGTGTTTTTTAAAGTATGGTCTAAGGCTGTCCATAATCTCAATCACCGGGTTAAAACCAAAGGCTCCAAGACCTGCTGAATCAGAATCTCTAGAATAGCCTTGGAATTTGCATTTTGTAAGCTTCCTGAATATTTATGCACAGACTTACGAATCTTTACCACACAATTCTGGAATCCTGGGGTGGCACAAGCGGTAAGCATATAGCTGCTAACCAAAAGGTTAGCAGTGGAAGCTTATCCAGAGGACTGGTGGTCTGCTTCCAGAAGGTCACGCCCTGTGGAGAACAGTCTACTCAGAAAGACACGAGGTTACCATAAGTCAACTAGACCCAACAGCAGCTCGTACCATGCAGTTGTAAAAGCCCTTTACCATGGCAGAAATCTGTCTCTTGGAAGCAGCTTGGCAGTCCTACTTGGGAGGATGCCAAGTGGTACCGTTTTCTTCTGCCCAAGTCACCTGCCCTGAGTCACTTACTAAGTGTAGTTCTGCTACAATTAGCTGTTATTATGCCTTTTTTTTTTACTTTTCCTTTCTTTAATCTAAAAAGCCCTAAAAATATTTTTAATTCTGCCTTTCTTTTTTTTTTTTTTTTTTGCTTTGGCTGTTCCTCTAGGCACTTACTGATGTGGATGAGACGTACCGAAAACCCGTTCTGGGCAAAGCATATGAACGGGATTCTTCACTGACTCTTACTAGGGTAGGCAGTTTCTTCTGACTTACTGATTATCCACATGCTTTCAGGCTTAGGAATTAAGATTATTGAGCCCAGAGACCTGAATTCTTAGAGGGGAAAGCCCTTATGCTGAAGACAAGGTATGCCCATTCTAACGTCTTCATTCTTTTCTCTTGTTATACTTCCAGCATGAGACCACAAATGAGTCTATGCATCTAACCTGTGTGTTGTCTAACCAACAACTTAGCTCTTACAAGGCTTAAAAGTTGTTCAGCTTTATGCAACAGAAATAAACAGGTGGCTTTTCTCTTGACACATTTATTGATTTATCTGAGTTATAGCTCCAAATAGAAAATTCATTACTAACTTTTTTAAAATTGCAAAGTAGGGAGACCACAGAGAATAATTAAGAATCTAGACTTTTCCTGTATATTGAAAGAGGGCTGTCAAACATTAAAGAGAAGGCTGATGTTTATATTGCTTTCCTTATAGCTGTTTGATAGACTAAAACTTCAAGATTCCTCCAAGAAGGAAGCAGATTCTAAATCTGCAGTTGAAGATTCTACTCTGTCCAGATACTCCCAGACATCCACTTGGAAGGTGGCGTCAGTGTGGGGAAGAGGAGACACCGATCGAGGGTCACGCAAGCGTTCCCGCTCCATCCCTTCTTCCCTTCAGGCATCAGGAAGGGAGGAATCCAGGTCAGAGCTATCAGGGAGAACTACACGGACAGAAGAGTCCAGTCCTGGAGGAACCTTTTCCAGGGCTACCACCCTTTCCAGGGGCCAGCCCCGTAAGAAAAAGCAAAAGCCCAAAGTGGATTACCAGCAGGTGTTCACTCGACACATTAATCAGATTTTCATTCGAGGTGAGAATGTCCTGCTCGTTCATCTTGCACAGTGACTAGTGAGCTTAGCCTCACTGGCGCTTTGGTTTTTAGAAGTAAAATGCATGAATTGCTGCTATGCTGTATCCTAGTGTCCACTGAGACTCTGAGCTAGAACAAGTCCCTCTGGTTCTGCATGTGCAGAGGACCTGGGCCAGGCCCTTTGGGAGATGAGCCCCCATGAGGAGGGGACAGGCCTTTGGAGGATGTGTGCTTACATTGATACCAAGGCAAAGCCACATATAGGTACATCCATCTGATTGGGTTTTGTGGCCTAATTTAGACACTCAAAACAAATCAAATCTGAGCTCTTCCACTTGAAGTAGGGGTTATGAATTGAATTCACTCCTCAGAGACTAGCATTTGAAAAAAAAAATTAAAAACAGTTATCTCAGTTCTGAATGCTAGTGCTCTGAGTACTCACAAAGTTGATTCTGTGAGTAACTGTGTAAATTGCCTTGGAGCCCTACACTCACATCTTGTATCTGACCTTTGAATTTTGCTCCACACCATTCTCTCTTGATCAAGACATAAAATTTATTGTCTTTGAATATCTGTAAGAACTAGAAAAGCTCACAGCTTACATAAGGGTACAATTTGGATAGATGGCATGCTCAAAGCAGCCAGCGATGAATGCTCTATATTTTTCCATCTCCTTACTGTGGAAAAAAGCACAGGACCTCCTCCTTGCCCTTACCAGAGGTAACCTCTGCAAATGGCATACCAGATGGGACAGTAAGACATTCATATGATAGCTTCTTGTCTTCTCTAACTTCTGTGGCATGGTGCTATTGCATGAACCCTGTGATAGTGCCCTCTGTAAGTAATGTGAACTGTCCTGTAACCTTTGTGTCTGGCTTTGAAGAGTTCTGCATGAACTCCATAGTATATCCACATCACATGGCTGAGAGTCCCTTTTTCAGGTGGGGCTGGTCCCGTGTAGAGAATATCTTTCATAATGGGTTTACCATGCAACAGGGATGGTAGTTTTATTCCCTCGTGTCAGGCCAAAGAGGTTCTTACAAAGTGGTGGTATCTCAGAGTGACACAGCATGGCTTGAATAACAAGACCACCATAGAACCCACTAACGCTTCTACTTGAATCACATTTTACTCTTTTCCAGTCACTGGTGCAGAACAGGCTACTTCTGGACACAGACTGTTAGGCAGTGCTGATTTTTGTTTTGTTAGTTTTTATTTAATTTTATTTCAGATAACTTATGTGAAAGTGAAATAACTAACTAGTTTAAATGTATGAAAAGAAAAATTTCCCCTGCTGTCTTTATTGTGTAACTTAGCTAAGTCTTCTGAGCAAAGCAGGGTGAGCATAGTTTAGGGAGCTAGGGACCTGGTCCTTCTGCATTGGCTCCTCATACAATGAAAGGTGAGCAGAGTTAACCCCTCTGTGCCTCAGTTCTTTCCATCAGACACCTACCTCACTGGGGTATTGAGACAAAGAATTTCAGAAAGGTGGTTAACATCTTTAAACACGTTTAAGTGCCATGCGTCATTTTTACTACTCTATTTCAAAGCTTTCTAAGAATTCTATGTCTTACGAGCAAGGCAGGTGCTACATAAGGAAGTAATCTTCATAAATGTCATTAGGAATAATTAGGATTTTGTAACTAATCAGAAGGCAATGATATCTTTAGGAACCCTTCCCATATTCCATTCCTGCCTCCTGGGGGCCAGTAAATGTTCTCAGGATATCTTCAGTATGAGGGGAGAACATTTCTTTGCCATTCCTCCCACTTCCCAGCACCCAGCCTTTTCTGATACTTATCAGAGGGAATTCCCCTGAAGCTCTCCAGGGAGCTGTATGTTTGTATGGAGTACCAAAGAAGGAACACCTAGTAATGACACATCCCCAAAGGGATTAGCAGGGTTTGTTTGTTTGTTTGTTTGTGTTTCTTTGTTTATATTTTGAAATATGTTCTTTAGAGCCAGCTCAGATGCACTAAAGGTTTATTACAGAAATCCCAGGTTACAAACTTAAGTGAACAATTTTTTTGTTTTGTTTTGGAATATGCCAGTGAAAACACTCTTCTAAATAGCGTGTGCAAAATCTCAGTTCCCAAATTAATAATTGTCTTGTTTAGTCATCAGGCAACCCTGCCTATTTCTCTTCACTAGTCTCCCTTATTTGGTCATCCCTGTCTGCCTGCCCTCCTGTGTCTCAGCTAGGAGCCGTAATGAATACTATATATTCCCAATAATGTAGAAATTTGGAATCGAAGGAAACATAATCAATTTCATTGATTCCAGTGTAATTAAATCTCACCTGATTTGTTTTAATGCATGCCTGTTTTCATGTAATTTTTGTGTATCCATATAAGGAATGATTTACTCACTTTCTGCCCAACTTGACAGTCCTGGCTGTGAAAATCATTTTTAAATTGTATGTGATTTGTCTTATGTGCCCATATGCCCTCACTTATTTGTTTGGTTTGGACAGTGATTCTGGAGTCAATACTATCTAGTAAATGTGTTATTTTGTACAAAGCATGCTAATTATGTTTTAGATAAAACAATTTTTTTAAATTATTGGCTTTTTTTTTTAAGGAAGAAAATAATACATCCTAATAATGTATATGCTACTCAAAAATGTAACTATCTGTAGTTATAAAAAGTTGCTATGGAAATAACTGAAGTTAAAGGTGAAGTAATAGCCAAAATGGTAGAGCCGTGGAAGCCCTCTGCCAGCTCACCTGAGGGGATCCTGGACAACTGAAATGCAGCAAAGCTGCTTTCTAGTATCCTTTGGGGATTCAGGCATGGGAAATTTGGTAGGAATAGTACTTATTTTTGAACCTCCAACTTTAGTTCTTCAGAGTAATCCCTAGACATGGGGACAGGTTTTCAAAAACATCTTTGCATTGATGAGGTAATCTGTCAAGTATTGCTAGATAATAAAAAGTGATTAAGAAATGGAAGATACAGTTTCACACCAGAGCAGTTTCACATGCCATTCTTTGTACATTGGCAGTGAATCTCCTCCACTACCATTAGGAGAACTTGTACTTTAGGTTGTTTGTTCTAACAGTTGGGAGGGACTTATACTTCCTTTCAGGAACCAAGTTATGACTAAAGGTGGGTTATTTGTGAGAAGCTTCAAGTGAGCAGTGTCTCAGGCAGGTGGCTTTAGACCTCTCAGTACCCTGCCTGCTCTCTGTGCTAGTGTGTTACAATTCAGAAAGCCTAGAAACCATTAGCATTAAAATCCTTATGGTGCAGACCAGGAACACGTCTGGGGATTGTTAGGTCATAAGCTAGGGTTACCCTTAATCCTCAGAATTCTTACAGAAACCTAGGTGTACACTTCTACTACCCACTGGAAAAAGATAAAGAGAAACCTACCTTGATGTAGAGTGGATATTGGCATTTCTGTTTGCACTATTCCTGTAGCTAAAATTATTCAAAGACAGCTAGCTAATACACTGGTGCTGACCAAACCTTTCCAATCCTTTATGTACTTTTTTGTTTATTAATGAAATGATTGCTATGGGAAGATGGAGGTTCATGTAAGAGTATCATGCAATACATATAATGGTTTTGCAAATGTCTTATTTTTCTTCTATGCCAGATATAGAATGCACTCGGCCCCCTTACAGTAACTTATGTTCATCAGCCTGCATTTTTCTGGGCAGTAACTCCCAGAAGGGTTTGCTTAGTGGTTGTAAAGGAAGAAAATCTTATCTGGGTCTGTGTTGCAAAGATGGGTGGTCTGTCATTGTCATTACTTTCTGTCAAATTGAATTGATGGATTTAAGATAAGCCTTTGGAGTTCCTGTCACAGTTTCTTGGGTCCTGAGGAAGGATTGAGCCTCCTTTTCTCTCAGTATTTTGAGTATTTTTCAAATGTTTGTAAATTTTCTTGCACTCCTCTAATAAAAATGAAAGCTTTTTGTCAAGAAATGGTGTTGGATGATTCTGGGGATCTAAGGAAAGGAAAGTCAGTACACCTGAGACCTTCAGTTGGTCTTTATTTATTTAGAATACAAAGTAGTTTGATAAGCTACCAGAGGTAGTGCTTCTTTAAAAGCACCCTCTCTGAAAAGATGGGAAATGTCCCGCAGGAAAGCCGTAACAGCTATTCCCAATACATTGCAATTGCTTTTGATTTTTAGTCCTTTGGAGCCAATATCTGATGTTATGTCTGATGTTATTTTTTTAGGGCTGTGAAAAAATGTTTGAACATTTTTTGAAGGGTGTTATTTACACTATGATTATCTGGATGGATTATGTGTAAAGTAAGTTTTAGGACAGCTGTCCACTTCTTGCTGTGTTGTCCTAACAGTTAAGCAGAGGGTAGTTGATGTCTTGAAAAGTGCTTTGCTTATTCCGTACTGGCATCTATTTGGCAACCCTAGGGATACCCGTCTGCATCATGACTTATTAATGTTTTCGTAGACAAGGCTAAACCTGGATGACTCTGTGTATTTATAGTTTTACTATTCAAATACTAGCTGCTAATAGAAAAACCATGACTTGTAATCATGTCTTTAAATTACTGCTAATTGTTAAGTTCACCTAAACACCTCCTGTTTAGGGAGAAGTGCTGCTAGCATAATGTCAGTTTGCAATGTTCTGCTTTAGATATGTGTCATATGGGGGTCTGAACACTGTAATAAATATAATCATATCCACCTGCTGGCTGCTTTGTCTCTGCTGATTCTGCCAATTTTTTATGGGGGGAGAGACAGTAGGGGCATCTGTTACCAAGTGAAAATACTGACTACTCAGAAAGTGAAAACATCTCAGGCCTATGCAGCCTCACTGTGGTAACCATGTGCCTTTTGTTTGCCAAAGAGCATCTAGATCGCCATCCTTGAAATAACTTTTTTTCCTTCCAAGTCTATTTGAATTCATGCTTAGAAAGGGAACTTGGCCCACATTGTGAGAAATCTCTTCTAAGCCCCAAGCTATCTGAATTTATTCCACATAATAGCTCACTGGCATTAATCCAGTCTCTTCACGATCTGCTGAAATCACCATGAACGCTGGCTCCCCTCTGAGTGTTTTACCACATTTGACTAATTGATCTTCAAGTCCTTCCAGAAATAAGTGAATTTGCCACCAGCTTTCCTCTGTGTGTGTACAGGACGTTGAACTGCCAAAGGAATTGCCACATTGATTATTGGATATCCTCTGTGTGCTTCCAGAATTGAGTTACCTGGGTAAGGTAGACAAACAGAAAACATTGATTCTTACAGAAGGAGCCCTCAGGTTAACTGTCCAGACCCAGTTCCCCACTCTTAAGGCTGAGCTGACATACATGAAATTTCTAGTCTTGTTTGTACTGTATCTCAAAGACTTCTGAGTAAATGAGACAGTCCTCATTAATCAAAATAAAGGCAGAAGAGTCAGCTTGCTTGACATTTGAAATGTACAGTGACAGTTAAATATTGGCAGGAGAGTAGAGGCCCGTGGAATGAGATGCATCTGTCACTCTCCCTGTGCTTCTGGATCAGGAGTGACCATGGAAAAAAAGTCTTGCCAACCCCATTCTTCCTTGGCTATAAATGAAACATTTTTTTAGTCTGCGCAGTTACCACTAGGTGGCAGTGCGTTAAAGAGAACTGCTTAGCTGGAAATCCCAGAAGGACCAAAGTTTCCAGGTTTCCAATCACTGCCACAATTTACTGTTAAATGCTCACCAGTCTTTACTGAGATAATCAGGGAAAAGCAAGCTATAATCAACCTGAGTGGCAATATATATATATTTTTTTTTTATCAATATTGAATTTACCTAATTGGAAGCTCAGGAAGCCTGACCAATGATGTTGGTGGCAATCAGACAATGATTGTGCTTAGGGGAGAACTGTGAGGGGACAGATTCCCCAGTATCCACTGGTTTAAGGAATTTAGGGCTATTTTCACATCATGGGCCTCCTCATTTCTTCTCAGAATACTGTCAACTCCACTTGGTTTCTTCCCAACTGCTGGAAAGGAGGTGCCGCAGAAAAAAAGTCTCAAAGCCTCTATTTTTCATCATTTATCTTACTTTTTAAAACAATTCAGTTCTACTGATTATTGAATCCTAAGGGCCCATTTGTGAGAAAGTTTGCATCTGTTTTGATTCCGTGACCAAAACATCCTTCACTTGTAAGCAAACATGCTCTTGAGCAGAGGGGAGCTTATAATAGGCACAGAAAGGACTGTAGACTAGACACGGGGCAGAGGGGGTAAGTGACATGGTAATAGTAATCCCCCAACTATTTCTTGTCAAGGCCTTGAAAAGACCTTCCCTTCCTTACCTCAAGCATAATTTTCCAGCATCCTGTGGTGAGCAAGGCTATAAAAAAATTCACCAAACTCACTGCCATTGAGTTGATTCCACTCATAGTGACCCCCATTGGGTTTCCAAGGCTGTAAATCTTTACAGAAGTAGATTTCCTCATCTTCCCATGGATCAGCTGGTGGGTTTGAACTGCTGACCTTCCAGTTAGCAGCCAAATGCCTTAACTACTACACCACCAGAGCTCCTTGAGCAGGACTACAGTATGTGAAATATAGATAGATTCCAGTCTTCAGATGACTGAAGGCAAGATTAGAATAACAAACCTTAGCTCAGACCCTCTTGGATCTTACCAGTTTGTACCATGTGAAGGGACAGAGGACAATCATACATTAAGAAATACTGGCATTTCAGAGCATGTCAGTCCTGTGCCAAGCAAATTATATACATTATCTTGTTCAAGCGCCACACCACCAGAAATTTTGTCCCCTTTATATACATGAGGGAACTACGTTTCAGAGAAGTAACTTGCCAGCATCTCTGCAAGAAAATGATGGATTTGGGATTCAATGTAGATTGGTCTAATTCTTAAGTTTATTGTTAACCAACTGCACCTTAAAATTTCTCAGTCACTAAACCAGGAAACTTTGAAGGTAAGCTGAGCCATCTAGACTATTGAGAAATCAGAGGGCCGACATAAAATATGACTTGGTGTTTTGCTTAAGTGTCTGAAGTCCCTTCTGAGTCACACTGTTCTTTGGCTGGAAGTGGACGCATACAAGGCTTTGTGGCTTCCAGAGAAGAAGAGAGGTGGGTACCCCAAGGAAGCAGGCCGACTGTGGTTCTGGAAAGTGTGCTGCCAAGTTAGTGCTGGGGTATTTCACCACTATTTAATTTGGCCCCTGGAAGAGTCCAGTAGTCTTGTTAGGAAAAGGTTGCAGGTGGTCCTTCCAGCTCTTCAATATGCCTTTAGATGGTCCTTTCTTTCCAATAATCCCTAACACTTGGGAAGAAGGCCTTCTCTCTGCCTTGACTATGAACTCATCGAATTAGAGATACTCTTCGGAAGGCTAAACTATTGCTATTGTATTAGTTGCATCAAGTTGGTTCTGACTCAGCAACTCTATGTATAAACGAAATGCTGCCTGGTCCTGCACCATCCTCGCAGTCTTTGTTATGTTTGAGCCCATTGTTGCAGCCACCGTGTCAGCCCATCTTGTTGAGGGTCTTCCTCTTTTTTGCTGACCCTCTGCTTTACCAAGCATGATGTCCTTCCCCAGGGACTGGTCCCTCCTGATAACATGTCCACAGTATGTGAGACAGAGTCTCGCCATCCTCATTTCTAAGGAGCATTCTGGATGTACTTCTAAGATAGATGTGTTCTAAATTAGGGAGATGAAAAAGATACAGAACAGTGAAGAATACTTGAAAGCCTGTAGCCTTTTTCTTGGGACCTAAAAGGGGCACAAACAGAAAGTTTTGGCAAGGCGGCCATTCATCTTGTAAAATTTCCTTCATCCTGGGAGGAGCCCACTATCCTAAGCTCTTTCACTAGTTACCCTTAGTATCAGTGACATGACCACCAGAATAGGGAGAATACCACCTGTCTTATGGGGCTATTGACAGAATGTGTTCAATGCATAAGGCAAACACTGAGATGTCATTTTCCCCTCTCCCATACTATGGTAAACTTGCTATGTGATACAAAGCAACTTCCTTAACCTCCCTGTACTTCCATTTTTCCCTTCAGAAGAGGGTCCAATGTCAAGAACAGTTCTGCAATGAAAAAAGTCATCCACATGCAAGGAGCCACAAAGGGCTGTTCCCATGTCCTGAGATCAGACCTGGCCTATACGTGCAGAGCATGTGGAGACAGCAGGATGTGGTCATCCTTTTCTAGCATATGGTCTTTGAAAGAATTTCCCTAGGTTTCCTGAGTTCTCCCAGCCTCCTCAGTTGGCTCTCCCTTGCTTAAAACTTCAGAATATCATTGACCTCTCTACTGCTGGGAGAGCCGTGTATCCCCCAGGAATGACATTAGGCTCCCTGGGACATTCATTAGTTGGGGTTACAAGGGGGCCACAGGGCACTGGAATGGTAATTTCCTACAAGGGACCCCAGTGACCCAGAATGAGCTAGCTCAGCTGGTCTGAGCATGTGGCTAATGAGGGAAGGGTCATGGTTTCACTCCTGTGTGGGCCAATTAGTGTCACGTGGAAAACCCACTCCTGGGGCATCAGGCGATAGCTTTACATGTGTGTGCCACTGATCACCAGGATGGTTCAGCGGAGCCACCGTCACTATCATAAACCCACAGCAAAGCCTTCGTCTTCTTTCTTGTTATTACATAGCCCATTGTTTTCAAATTTCAGGCATTTGTAGAGCCCTTTCATGATTCTTTCCTTATCCTGAGCAGACCATGGCATATTTATTTATCACAGTATATTTTTGTAAATGACTTTCTGTGTGTGTTGGCGGGGAGGGTATATGAATTTTTCTTTGGTTAATTTCTTATCAGGGAATTTGCCCAAAGCAGTATTACCAGGCCAAGTCTTTTTTTTTTTTTAATTGCAAATACATATGTAACAAAACATTTGACACTTCATCAATCTTGGCACCTACAATTCAGAGACATTAATTACATTCATCGTGTTGTTCAACCATAGCCCTTAACAGAACTTGATTGTCCCCTAAGCATTACTGATTCACTTTTTGACTTACATTTCAAAGGAAACTGTACATCACTGCCATCAAGGGAAAATTGGGAGATTTGCCCTCAGTTGAAAATGCACATTGAAATAAATATATAACTATTGAAACGTAAAAGTTTACCTTTATACCTTCTGCAAACATTTCTTGGGCCGCAAGTGATCCATGTCCTGTGTTTTAATAAGCACTGTGCGTATAAAGTCTCTCTCTGTGTTATATAATATACACACTTATGTAGTAAAATAGTCATATCACCAAAAGCAATATAGAGCAATTGCTAGAGTGGGAAGAGTTGGGATCAGTGACTGGAGAGTTTCACATTTAGGGAATGAAATGATTATTCTTGCAGGAATTTCAACACTAAAGGTCTTTCTAATAGCTATAATTGTATAGTTATAAAACCTAAACCCTGAACAAATCTAGGGTTCCATTTACATCTAGCTTTTACTCTAGAGTTGTGGCTTTTGTTCATACTCTCGACTGGCACTGCCATTAACATGGTGCTTCTTACACATCCTGTCATTATCACTGTCCTACAATAAACAAAGCACAGACGTGCAAAGCAGATGTGTTGGCTGCACAGCATCTTTGTTCCCCTCCAGTCGTGAGCCAGTTCACGCTAATCTCCCCGGTTGGCCAGTCCCTTATGGAGATAAAGATATAACCAATAGTGGTGTTGGTCATAAAAATCTTATTTTCTAATTAATTGAGCATGTTACGTCCAATCCAGTTATGAAAATGTGCACTGGAGGACAAATACACATGAAAATACACACACACACACATACTTGGGCCTCTCAGTCTTGAGAGAGAGAGCCCAATCACTGCCATTATTTATGGTTCCCAATAAATTAAAAAATGAAGAAATGTCAAAGCAGAATTTTGTATGAAAACATGTTATGGTACATTTTTAAAATTCCAGCTGAACAATGAATGGGTAACATTCAGCCCTCTCTGCGAATCTCTGGGATGTAGCCTCGCTTGGAGACAGAGCCACAAGTCTGTATGTAAGGTGCTTTGTGAATGTGAGATCGTAAGGGTCCTTCCTGCCGCCCTGCACAGAAATGAACCCCACCCAGGAGCGATGCTTTAAGTGGATCTGGTTCCAAATATCCCATACGGAAGAGTGTAACATTTTAGTGATGTGGAAAAAACGTGACATCTGGGCCATGGAAAGGTCAGAAGGTGAACAGAACAGCTTTCGCCTTCCTCTGTGAGTCTCTCTCACCGTGGATTAGGACTCCTAGCAACCACTTGTTATTTCAGTGCTTCTTGGGTTTTCCTACTTTTACAGCTTTCCCATCATCCTTGGAAAGCCACTCATTGGTAGCAAGAGAGCTAGACCATTTCATAAGTACCAGACAGGGCTTCAAACCGTGTCAGCCTGGTCCTGTTATAGCCAATGAAGCAATGCCCAAACGAACTCAAATTTTTAAAATGTGGGTGAACCAGAACACAAACTGCGAAAATTACAGGTGGAAGCCCTACTAGAAACTTAATCTCCCTCTTAAAAAACAAGGGCAGGGTGCATGTTATATAACAACTAAATCTCTCAACTGGCAGAGATTTGAAACAGCAGTACCTGGCTCAAAGATGGCAGCCACTGTGCTGTGCTGAGAGAGTATTGCTCTCCACAGTCATAACCCAGTCTCCTGCATCAGGCTCCTGAAAGGGCTCACTACACCTATTCTGAGTCTTCTATTGTATGGCGTTGACCTGTAATTTTTCCTGTTCCACTTAGCATTCTGGATCACCCAAATTTTAAAAATTCAGGTCTGATCCAGTTTTGCTTCCTCAGCTGTCACTGAACTTGCTCAAAGCCTTGGTGCCAGAAGACATACTTAGATCAGGAAATCAAAATATTAAGAAGCAAGAGCAGGGGCAGATTATCCAATAAGGAAGGTACTACTCACTGCCATCAAGTCGATTCGACTCATAGCGACCCCTCCTGGGGTTTCCAAGGCGGTATCACTACAGAAGTAGATTGCCCAATACTAGGCCTTAATTGTATTTCCTTACTAATCTGTAGTCTTTGACATGGTGAAAACCAGGTGAAATTGTTCACTGTAGATTAATAAGTAAACACAATTAAGCCCATGCATACCTCACTTATTGTAAACTGGTGCATACCGTGCTTACGGGTTAATCTGCCCTAAAGGAAACAGTTATAATTTTCTTCTACTGCATGTAAACTTGATTCTACTTTAACCTAAGAAATGCTTTGAATTACTGCTGTTTAGGCTACTTCTTGCTGCTCTAACAGAGAATACCACAAATGGGATGGCTTTAACAAACCGATTATTCTCTTATAGTTTTAGAGGCTAGAAGTCCAAGTTCAGAGTGCCAGCCTCTAGGGGCTGGGTGAAAGCCCCTCAACCTTGGGCTTCAGCTCTGCCTCTTGCTCCTGCCCATGGAAGCTGGAGGCTTTTCTTCATTCAGGCAGCTGTTGGCTGCTGAGGCTTCCAAGCCCAAGGTCAACAAATAAAATGGCACAGTCCCGATATTAGCAAACTCACGGTAGGCCATTGATTCAAGTCCATTTAAAGTCCCAAGATCGGTAGACAACATGGCAGGATGCTGAATAATGACTCACCTACGTGCAGGGTTCAACATGCCAAAAGCTGGAGACTATTCCCAGAGCTTCTCCTTATATACGGGAAGCAGACCACATCCTTAAAGCAGCTACTCAGCTGTTCGTGCCAGATTCCACCATGAAGTTGATTGCCAGTCTCATCATGGGGAATAACTACATCCCACGGCCCAGGCACTCAAAACCAGGCCCAGCCAAGTTCACACACAACCTTAACTACCACAACTGCACACGCATGCACACCGCATGCAAGATAAAAGGGAGTTATGACATTAACATCTATAAATTTCTTATTGCACAATACTTGCCACAATAGTAAGATTGTATTACTGGAGAGTTTTGTGTATATATTTATATAAAATAGTATTCAAGTAGTATTTAATTAACATGTAAAAATATTAAGATTTCATTCATACAGCTTTATTCTGACTGATGCATAGTTGTCTTTTCCTTTGAGTGAAAGTTTACAGAGCAAATTCATTTTCCATACAGCAATTCATACACATTTTGTTTCATGACATTGACTGCAATTCCCCACCATATAACAGCTCTCTTCCCACTTCCTCCCTGTAGTTGCCTCTTCCTTGTGTCCATCCTTCTTTCCTATGTATTCCTGCCCCCTAAGCTATTTCCCTGTGCAAATATTGCCTTTCCATTCTCACATGACTGATCATTCTAAAGAGTGTATCTACTTGATGTAAATATTCAGCCTACATGCCTCATTGTTTGGCTGGAAACCACGGGAATAAGTTCAATTCCAGACCTCTTCTCTGTTGTTAAGGAGCTCTGGTAGCACAGTGCCTAAGGCATCTAACTGCTAACCAGAAAGTTGGTGGTTCAAACCCACCGGCCACTCTACAGAAGCGAGACTGGGCAATCTACTTCCATAAAGATTTACCACTCCGGAAACCCCATGGGAGTTGCTATGAGTCAGAATCGACTTGATGGCAGTGGGTTTTTTCTTTTTTTCTCTACTGTCACAAGGTCCAATTATGCCTCAGCTTAGAGCTCTTACCTTTCCTCTCTTACCACTCCTCTCCACCCCACTTCCTGGCCCCAGAGGTAGTCTGAGCACATCTCGTGCTCCATGAAAAGATATTTTGGCAGCAGTTGCTCTCCCCCATGCTTAGTGAGAGTCATTTGCCTAATTCAGAACTGTTTTCACTTCCGTTATTTTTTTTTTAAAAAAAGAAGTATATGTATGTATGTGTGTGCATATATATATATATATATATATACCAGAAACACAAAACCAGGTGCCACTAGTTGACTCTAACTCATGATGACCCCATGAGTGCAGAATAGAATTGCTCCGTAGGGCTTTCATTGGCTGAGAACTTTCAGAAGTAGATCTTAGGCCTTTCTCCTGAGGCAGCTCTGAGTGGATTCAAATTGCCAACCTTTCTGTTAATAGCCGAGCACTTAATCATTCGTCCCACCTTGTTGTTGTGTGCCATCAAGTTGATTCCAACTCATAGCAACCCTGTATGACAAAGTAAAACTGCCCAGTAGGGTTTTGTAGGCTGTAATCTTTACTGAAGCAGATCACCATGTCTTTTCTCCTGCAGAGTGGCTGGTGGATTTGAAACACTGACCTTTCAGTTAGCAGCTGAGTGCTTAACCATTGTGCCACCAGGGCTCCTTTGTTCCACCTAAGCATATATACAAACACACATACACATCTACATTTATATATTAATGTATGTGCCATTTTAATAGGAAAACCAGTTATGACATCAAGCCTAGAATGATACAGAGATTCCAAGTCCAAAAATGTTGGAAGAAACTATTTTAAACCCTAACATGCCACAGAAAGAGCCATGGAGGATTCTTCCAGTTCAGTCCTTAGATTTAACCCTCCATGATCACTCTTCAAATTCAGACTCTCTTGCACCAAGTGAGTACAAAAAAGTCAGTACTTTCTCTTCATTTTGAAAAATATTAGGCAAAGACCTAGCAGACCTATCTCAGGTCACAGGGATCTTACCAGGAGGGAATATACTTAGGGATGCATCCTACACAGAAGTGCCCATATGGTAAACCATAGCATCCTGAGTTACATAATTGATGCTTCAGCTCTTGTGGACAGCTGGAACCTCTAGTCCAATCACCTCCAGCCACAAGCATCAACAGCTTCATCAGAGTCCCTCAAGGCTGAATGGAGCACGGCCATGGTCCTGTGAACATTGAATATCCACATGGTTAAGCTCCATGTTGATGAGCTGAGTGCAGCAGCTAAGAAGTTGCTTCACATCTAGAAGCCAGTGGTACTGTATGCCACCGCCCATCATGGGCAAGGGCACAGTGTAGCTACTGAAGGAGTTTGTGTTCCAGGTACCCAAGATGCCAAGGCCAGCTACATAATTTGCAGGGCCCAGTGCAGAGTGAAAATACAGGGCCCCTTGTACAAAAATGATTAAGAATTCAAAATGGTGGCAGGAGAGGATTAAACCAAGCATGGGGCCCTGCCGGGCATGGGCCTTGCACAACTGCACAACAGGATGAAGGGGGAAGGACAGAACAGAGAACAGAGGCAAATATTGGCAGGCACAGCTCTGAACCTCTGTTCACATAGATTGGATTCTTTCCTCTGTTTATGACTAATACACCCTTTTAGTGATGTCCAAGCTGGCTATGCTCAGTAACTACTCTAACTACGCATGTGTGGTCTCCAAATTAATGCATTATAATTATTTTGGAATACTTTATCTGAGAAAATTCTATTACATTTGAAATCTGTTCACAAAATCTCAAGTAATTCTAGCCCTGTGATTTTCAATGAAAGAAACAGAAGAACTGTAGGTTTTTTAAATATGACTGTTGTAAATTTTGGAATGGTCTCCAAAAATGTTTTAAGTCACTTACAGGAATACCTCATTTTATTGCACTTTGCAGATACTCTGTTTTTTACAAATTAACGGTTTGTGGCAACACTGTGTTGAGCAAGTCTATAGTGCTATTTTTCTAACAGAACTGGTGTTTCGATAGCCAGAAAGGAGCAATGGCTGTTCGGTAAACGACCAACAGTTTTTGCGAGTTCTTGCTACATACCAGATTCATTAAGCATTTCTTGCTTCAAGAGTGACTCCTTCCCAGCTTGTTGGAGAAAGTCCCAGGCCCTTCACTGGGAATTAAGTTTTAGGTCCGTAATCTACCAAACTAGGTCAGATTTTCCCAGCAAAATCCTCTTAGAGCATCCCATATTTTTCCTTCATAGCCCCGCATCACCTTTTTGTTATACATGAATGTGGAGAACCATGTGTCTAGTTCTCCTGTCCCCTCCAGAATGTATGTACACCATTAGGACTGTGTCTAATGTGTAACACCCAACACCTCGCACAGCACTTAGACACAGCAGGTCTTCAGAAATAGTATGGATGAATGCATGTACCTTTGAGGGAGAGAAAGCAGTGATTTCAACAGTTAGATGTATAATTTGGCAAAAGCAGGTTTCTGTGTAGTACCAAAAGGGCCTGAACGAATTTGGTACCTCAACATCACCAACATTTTGTTACAGGACTAATTGTCAAGCCCTGTGTGCACGTGGGATCATTAGTAATTCTGTAGCTATGCAAATTAAAACAGTGATGTATGATTTATAGCTTTAATAACATTCTGAAGGCTCTTAAATTTTAATCACTTGCAACATCCTTTTTAATATTCAATTACTTTATTAACTAATTAGGTCACTTGCTGAAAAAGCACATAAGGCTGGTGCTATTTTAATATCAGCTGAGCCTCACAAAATACCTTTGAAATGGTGTAAATGGTTTATTTATTTTAAACAGATCATTAAGATGCTATAATTAATAAACCAATTATGAAAAAAAGGCCTGATTGTGATAGATGCACAAGTACAATAGCAATGTCCGATGGATTAGTCATTTTTATATACATACATCAAGGGGCAAAACTTAAATGAAAATTCGCTGTAAAAAGTGCTTTCCTAAATAATTAATTTGTGCAATGACTGATAACCCTATCACAGCAAACCTAACTTGAGACTTGTTCATTATGCAAACCTGTAATGTGTACTTTCGTTTCATCTAATGACACTCAGGATGGAAAATCCACTGTGAGCTAAACTTGGTGTTCCTTGATTACTTACAAGGGCCTTAATTTGCAGACAGAGCTGGGCACTTTACTACTTATCAGTGCGTAGGAGTGAAGCGAGCCTCCCAAAGGAGACTCAGAAGGAGACACTGAAAGGGTCAGGGCATCCCTGCTTATTGATTTCTCAGCGCTGCGTTAAGGTCTTCAAAGCAAACAATGTGAACAAAGAAAGCGGAGGCCAATTGGGTAGGGATTTTTCACCCAGTGATCTCTGGGGAGGCTGTGGATCCAGCACTCACCCTGCGAAGCTAATGCACACGGAAGGTTGGGCGGGGCCTGAGGTGGGAGGGGCACTCTCTGGCCTCCGAGTAGATTTTTGTTTCTGGGATCAGAGTGAGATCAGAGGAAACAAATCCTTTTGCTGGTCTGAGAAAGAACACTATCAAATCCTAGAGGCCAGGTCATTTTTCTGGCTAACAATAATAATAAAAAAATTATAATTTACTGAGTGCTTATTGTTAGCGGCCATGAAGGCCAGTCTGGACCTACGCCGGCCCTGCGCACAAGAGAACCAAACCCTGCCTGGTCCTAAGCCAGTCCCATGACCAGTTGCTGGTTCCAGTCAATCAATTATTAGCCATAGAGTTTTTCTGGGCTGATTTACAGAAGTAGATCGCCAGGCCTTTCTTCCTAGTCCCTCCTGGTCTGGAAGCACCACTGAAACCTGCTCTGCATCATAGCAACACGGAAGTCTCTGCTGATAGAGGGGCAGTGGCTGCACATGAGGTGCTTGTTGTTGTTGTTGTTGTTATGTGCCGCTGAGTCAGACCGGACTCATAGAGACCCCTCCTTGGGTTTCCGAGGCAGTATCACTACGGAAGTAGATTGCCCCATCTTCCTTTGGAGGAGTGGCTGATGGGTTTGAACCGCCAGGCTCCTGGTTAGCAGTCAAGTGCCTTAGGCATTACTCTACCAGAGCTCTTAGGGTATTCATTAGTCAACACTTCTTTATTGAGTATCTCCTAGGACCAGGCACTATTCCAGGAACTGGGTGAATAAGACAGACCCGCTCCTTGCTGTCAGGTTGGGGGAGATAGACATTCTGTAAGGAACCAAAACATAAACAAGAACTTTAGAAAATACAAAGTGCCATGAAGAACATAAAACAGGATGTGGTACTAAAGGTTGGGTGTTCACTTGGCTGCACCTGGTTTTGAGTGGCTGGGCAGCTGGATGTAGTTATTTCCCATGATGAGACTGGTAATCAACTCCATGGTGGAATCTACTGGAGCAGCTGCCTTAGGGATGTGATCTGCTTCCAGTATGTAAGTATATAAGAAGACACTTTGAGAAAGATCTCTGAGCTTTTTGGCATACTTGGACTCTGCGTGCAGCCAAGGCTTCGTTCAGCAGCCTGCTGTTTTCTGCAAATCTTGAGACTGTGGACTTGAACTAGTGCCCTGCCTTGTTGCTTGATAATTTTGGACTGTGCTATTTTGTTGACCTTGGGTTTGTCAGCTTCAGCAGCCTGTAGCTGTCTGAGTTAAAAGATGCCTCCAGCTTCAGTGGGCCAGGAGCAAGAGGCAGAGCAAAAGCCCAAGGTCAAGTGACTTTCATCCAGCCCCTAGAGCTGGCACTTAGAATTCAGACTTCCAGTCTCCTAAACAGTAAGAGAATAAATCCCTGTTTATTAAAGCCACCCATTTGTGGTATTTTCTGTTAGAGTGGTACCAGAGAACCAAAGGAAGCTCTGGTGGCTTAGTGCCTAAGGCATTTGACTACTAACCAGAAGGCTGGTGGCTCAAATCCACTAGCCATTCCTCAGAAGGAAAGTTGGACAATTTACTTCCATAGTGATACTGCCTCGGAAACCCAAGGAGGGGTCGCTATGAGTCGGGTCTCATAGCCACTCCTCAGAAGGAAGGTTGGGCAATTTACTTCCAAATTGATAGCGCCTCAGAAACCCAAGGAGGCGTCACTATGAGTCAGATCCGACTCAATGACAGTTTGGGTTTTTGTTTGTTTGTTTTAGAGACCCAAATACAGAGTGACTGGGTGGCTCTTCATGATTGAGCCACACCTTTCCCATTAAATGGCTAGGGAGTTCAAACCGTCAGCTTTTCCATTAGCAGGAGAGCTTTTAACCACTGTGCTACCAGAGCTCCTTCTTTTCAAGTTAGGGGAGGTGGATGGGGAAGGCAGATAAGGGAGAGAAATGGGGAGGCCAGGGTGGGGGTGGGGCAGTGGTAAGTAAGAGATAGACTGATGGAAATGGTAGATGACATTATTATGTTGCCATCATTACCTTTATTATTTCAAAAGTGTGGGAGGGCACTTCTTCACAACAGGCTACAATACCACCACCACCACCACCACCACCCCAAAAAATCATCATCTAGTTGATTTTGACTCATAGTAACCCTCACTGGGTTTACAGAAATAGATTGCCCCATCTTCCTTCCTTGGAGCAGCTTGTGGGTTTGAACTGCCAGCCTTCTGATTAGGCTTTGGCACATGCCTTTGGCACTATACCACCGGAGCTCCTACAATACCAACATTTTGTTGTTTAGTGTGTGCAGTGGTCAGTGAAAAACTTAAGGGTGCTGTTTCTCATTCCTTACTTCTCCCTGCCACTATCATGCTTTGCCAATGGGTATGGGTATGTTTTATGTTTTAATTTCCAAACTAATCTGTTTTAGCATCTTTGTGATGTGTTGATGGAACCTTGTCCCCTGGAGGCTGAGTTATTTGGGAAGAACAACCCAGCTCAAACAATAAATCTGATGAGGGTGCTGCTCATATGCATGGACCAGATATCATTCTGCCTAGTCCCTAAGGGAAAAGCCTCAGAAAGGGTCCCCATAATTTCTGCTAATTATGAACTAAGCAGCAACCCAGGAAAGTGTGCTCTCTCCCTTCCTGGGCCCCTTATCTGGTGGGCTCCAGGGACTTTGTTTATACGCAAGGGAATATATACCTGATTACTAGAGTAAAAATTATCTCTGAGTGGTGTACTAAGAACATTCTTTTCAAATTACACAATAAAAGGTTAAATATAAGCAGACCCCTATATTATGTAAAAGAAAAAAATTACTATGGTGAACTAAGAAGCTCTGGTAGCATAGTGCTTAAGGCACTTGACTGCTAACCAGAAGGCTGGTGGTTCAAACCCACCACCCACTCCTCAGAAGGAAGGTTGGGCAATCTACTTCCATAGTGATACTGCCTTGGAAACCCAAGGAGGGGTCGCTATGAGTCAGGTCTGACTCGACAGCACATAACAACAACATGGTGAACTAGGTATTCAACATGGTGAACTAGGTATTCAAATGAATAGTTATTTCCTTCTTCACCAGCCTGAAATGGATCCTAATCATGAACATCAGTGAAAGGAGCTACTGGTGACATTCTAGTACTAAGAAAGAAAGAGAAGAGCATGTGGTACATAACACAATGGAATACCACTCAGCTAGTAGGAAAATTTCCATTTTGGTACATGCTGTAGTATGGATGGAACTTGAAGACATTATACTGAGCAAAATAAGCCAATTGCAAAAGGGCAAATAATGTACGACTTCACTTATATAAAAAGATAACAAAAAGCCAATGTATAGAGAACAAAGTTTATTATTGGTTACCAGGGGCACAGACAGGGGGAAAGGGGATTGATGGTAAAAGAAAAATTGCATTGATTAAGGGTAGGGTTGCACAGCTGATTACTGTAATTGCTGTCAGTAAGTTGTACACCTGCAAAAAGTTGAATTGGCAAAAGTTGTGTGATATATATATTTACAACAATGATGAAAAAAAGAAAAGAGTAGTTGCTGAGGCTGCTTATGTACAACCAAATATCTCATGGGATTTTGTTCCTTGGTATGGAAGTATAGGGTCATGGTTTCCCAGAACATCCCAGTTAATTGGTCTAGTAACATGTCTACTGCTTCTGTTCTATCTCCTAGTTCATGACATAGTGCCTGGGATCTTAAAAGCTTGCAAGCAGCCATCCAAGACATAGCAGTTGCTATCTATTCACCTAGAGAAACAGAGGAAGAAGAAGAGTTAGGACTAGGAGGAGGATATGGAATGTGTGACTAATTGCCTCCATGAGACCAGAAGAACTAGATGGTGCCACACTACCATTACTGAACATTTTGATCAAAGATTGTTGATCAAAAGTGTGAAAATGCAGAACATAATTTCAAATTATCATGCATTCTAGACTTTCTGGAACCATGGAGAGTGGATGAACCCCTGAAACTATTGCCCTGAGATAATCTTTAAACCTTAAACCAAAAATATTCTTAAAACTGAACTATAGTTTAGCTTAAGTATTAAAAATATTTGTCTTGAGAATTATACTCTTTTAAGAACTACCTATATGGGATCAAATTGACAATGCTAACCTGAAAGATTAGATAGCTACAATAGGGGACAGTGAGTTGATGTTAATGAGGGAGGGAAAATTCAGAAAAAGAGATTGAGAATGGTTGCAAAACTCAAAGAATGGAACAAATATCACTGAATTGTACATATATTATGGACTACACCTCAACTTTAAGAAAGTGAAAATCCTCACAACTAGACCAATAAGCAGCATTACAATAAATGGAGAAAAGATTGAAGTTGTCAAAGATTTCATATTGCTTGGTTCCACAATCACCAGTGGAAGCAACAGTTAAGAAATCAGATGACATATTGCACTGGGCAAATCTGCTAAAGACCTCTTTAAAGTGCTGAAGAGCAAAGATGCCCCTTAGAAGACTAAAGTATGCCTAACCCAAGCCATGGTGTTTTCAGTTGCTTCATATACATGTGAAAGCTGGACAATGAATAAGGAAGACTGAAGAAAATTTGATGTTTTGAACTGTGGTGGTGGCAAAGAATACTGAAAGTACCATGGACTGCTAAAAGAACAAACAAATCTGTCCTAGAAAAAGTGCAGCCAGAATGCTCCTTGGAAGCGAGAATAGCCAGACTTCGTCTCACCTACTTTGGCCATGTTGTCAGAAGGGACCATTCCCTGGAGAAGGATATAATGCTTGGTAAAGTGGAGGGCCAGCAAAAAATGGGAAGACCCTAAACAAGATGGATTGACACAATGCCTGCAACAATGGGCTCAGGTATAACAAGGATTGAGAGGCTGGCACAAACTGGGCAGTGTTTTGTTCTGTTGTACATAAGGTTGCTATGAGTCAGAGCCAACTCTTAGGCACCTAACAACAATAACAACACAAACATATATATAGAAACTTTTGAATTAGTATATGTTTTGCCATGGATATTCTCAGGAACAACAATTAAATAAAATTTACAGGGAAAAAGAGAGAAGCACTGTAAGTATTGCAGTAAACATGAGCAAGAGAAAGCAAGGTCTGTAAATATTTAGGAGTCCCTGGATGGTGAAAATGATAATGTGATTGCCTGCCGAAGGTTTGAGTTCACCCAGAGACACCTCAGAAGAAAGGGCCGGTGACACACTTTTGAATAATTAGCCACTGAAAACCTTATGCATACAGTTTGGCTCTGACCCACGTAGAGTTGCCATTGAATAGAGGATGACTTGACAACAACAGGATTTTTTTAAAAAATTTGGTAACTCTGTAATATCCTTGAAAGTGACTACTTTCAAATTCTTTTATAAAGTCTCTATTTCTCATCATTTTGGCTTTTTTTCTAAGTTACCATACAATTCAAAATAAACTATTCCTAATTCAAATTTTATTTAATCACTAGCATTGTAATTTTGAAGAGGAATGGTGTAGCATTCATCATCACAAAGAATGTTTCAAGATCTATCCTGAAGTACAGTGCTGTCAGTGATAGGATAATATCCATACACCTACAAGGAAGACCAGTTAATACTACTATTATTCAAATTTACACACCAACCACCAAAGCCAAAGATGAGGAAATTGAAGATTTTTACTAACTTCTGCAGTCTGAAATTGACTGAATATACAATAAAGATGTATTGATTATCACCAGTGATTGGAAGACAAAGTTGGAAACAAAGAACAATCTCTGGTAGTTCGAAAATACTGGAGGTCACATGATAGAATTTTGCAGGACCAATGAGTTATTCACTGCAGATACCTTTTTTCAACAACACAAATGACAGCTATACATGTGGACTTCACTAGATGGAGTACACAGGAATCATATTGACTACATTTCTGACAAGAGGCAATGGAAAAGCTCAATATCTTCAGCCAAAACAATGCCAGGAGCTGACTGTGGAATAGACCATCAACTGCTCATAAGCAAGTTCAAGTTGAAGATGAAGACAATTACAAGTCCACGAGAGGCAAAATATGACCTTGATCATAACCCTTCTGAATTTAGAGACCATCTAAAGAATAGATTTGATGCATTGAACACATATGATCAAAAACCAGAGGAATTGTGGGATGACATCAATAGCATCATCCATGAAGAAAGCTAAAGGTCATTAAAAAGACAGGAAAGGAAGAAAAGACCAAAATGGATGTCAGAAGAGACTCTGAAACTTGCCTTTGAACTGAGAGTAGTTAAGCAAATGGAAGAAATGACAAGATAAAAGAGCTGAACAGGAGATTTCAAAGACAAGTCAAGAAGACAAAGTCAATTATTATAATGAAATGTGCAAAGACCTGGAGTTAGAAAGCCAAAAGGGAGAAGACGGCATTTCTCAAGCTGAAAGAACTGAAGAAAATATTTAAGCCTTGAGTTGTAATATTGAAAGATTCTATGGGCAACATAGGATCTCTTGTGGCATAGTGCGTAAGGTATTTGACTGCTAATCAGAAGGCTAGTAGTTCAAACCCACCAGCTGCTCTGTGGAAGGAAAATTGGGCAATCTACTTCCATAGTGATACTGCCTCGGAAACCCAAGGAGGGGTCACTGTGAGTCAGATCCAACTTGGCGGCAGTGAGTTTGGTTTGGTTTTTATGGGCAATATATTGAATGATGCAGGAAACATCAAAAGAAGATGGAAGGAATACACAGTCACTGTACCAAGAATTGGTTGATGTTCATCCATTTCAGGAGGTGGCATATGATCAAGAACCAATGGTATTGAAGGAAGAAGTTGAAGCTGCACTGAAGGAATTGGCAAAGAAAACAAGGCTCCAGGAATTGATGGAATACCCATTGAGATGTTTTTCAACACACAGATGCCACACTGGAGGCACTCACTCATCTATGCCAAGAGATTTGGAAGACAGCTACCTGCCCAGCCGACTGAAAGAGATCCATATTTGAATCCATTCCAAAGAAAGGTGATCCCACAGAATGTGGAAATTATCAAACAATGTCATTAATATCGCATGCAAGTAAAATCTTACTGAAGATAATTCAAAAACAGTTGCAGCAGTATATTGACAGAGAACTTCCAGAAATGCAAGCTGGATTCAGAAAAGGACATCGAATGAGGGATATCATTGCTGATGTCAAATGGATCTTAGCTGAAAGCAAAGAATACCAGATGTTTACTTGTGTTTTATTGACTATGCAAAAGCATCCAATTGTGTGGGCCATGAGAAATTACGGATAACATTGAGAAGAATGGGAATTCCAGAACACTTAATTGTACTCTTGAGGAACTTGTACATAGCTGTCGTTCAAACAGAACAAGTGGACACTGCATGGTTTAAAATCAGGAAGGGAGTGTATCAGGGTTATATCCTTTCACCATACTTATTCAGTCTGTATGCTGAGCAAATAATCCAAGAAGCCAGACTATATGAAGAAGCACTTGGCATCGGGATTGCAGCAAGGCTCATTAACAACCTACGATACACAGACAACACAACTTTGTTTGCTGAAAGTGAAGATGACTTGAAGCACTTACTGATGAAGATGGAGGACTATAGCCTGCAGAATGGATTAAACCTCAATATAAAGAAAACAAAAATCCTCACAACTGGACCAATAAGCAGCAGCATGATAATGGAGAAAAGATTGAAGTTATCAAAGGCTTCATATTACTTGGTTCTACAATCAACACCAGTGGAAGCAGCAGTAAGATATCAGACAATGTATTGCATTGGGCAAATCTGTTGCAAAAGACCCCTTTCAAGTACTGAAGAGCAAAGATACTTCCTTGAAGACTAAGGCTCATCTAACCCAAGCCATGGTATTTTCAATCACCTTATATGCATGTGAAAGCTGGACAATGAATAAGGAAGACTGAAGAAGAGGCAATGCTTTTGAGTTGTGGTGCTGGCAAAGAATACTGAAAGTACCATGGTCTGCTAAAAGAACTAACAAAACTGTCCCAGAAGATGTGCAGCTGGAATGCTCTTTGGAGGCGAGAATGGCCAGACTTCATCTCACCTAGTTGGTCATGTTGTCAGAAGGGACCATTTCCTGGAGAAAGATAAGCTTGGTAAGGTGAAGGGTCAACAGGAAAGGAGAAGCCCCTTAATGAGACAAATTGACACAGTGGTTGCAACAATGGACTCAGGTATAGCAAGGATTGTGGGGCTGGCACAGGACTGGGCAGTGTTTCGTTCTTTTGTACATAGAGTTGCTATGAGTAAGAGATGACTCAGTGGCACCTAACAACACAATAACAACATTGTAATATCATTAAAATCATAAACTTTCATTGCAAATGTCTATTTCTGCTACATTGACCATAAATAGGCCTTGTCTAAGAAAACAACCACCATTCACTTGTCAATTTGTTGTACTATGGCGGCTTGCATGTCACTATGATGCTAGAAGTTATGCCATCGGCATTTTAAGTACCAGCAGCATCTCACATGGTGGACAGGTGGAAGGTGGACCTTCCAGACTCAGACAGACTAGAAAGAAGCATCTCATGATCTATTTCTAAAAATTTGACCAGTGAAAACCTTATGAATAGCAGCTGAATATTGTCTGTTATAGTGCCAGAAGATAAGCCCTTCAGGCAGGAAGGCACTCAAAATATGATTGAGGTACAGCTGCCTCCTCAAAGTAGAAGCAACCTTAATGACATGGCTGGAATAAAGCTTTAGGGGCCTTCATTTGCTGATGTGACATGACCTAAAATGAGAAGAAACAGCTGCAAACATCCATTGATAATCAGAAAATGCAATGTACAGAGTAAATCTAGGAAAATTGGAAGTTGTAAAAAGTGAAATGGAATGCATAACGATAGATATCCTAAGCATCAGTTAGGTGAAATGGACTGGTATGGGTCATTTTGAATTGGGTGATCATATGGTCTACTATCCCAACTATAGTAGTTAAGGTTATGTGTTAAGTTGGTTGGGCCTGGTTTTGAGTGGCTGGGCAGCTGGATGTGGTATTCCCCATGATGAGTGTGGTAATCAACTCCATGGTGGAATCTACTGTGAGCAGCTGAGTAGCTGCTTTAGGGATGTGGTCTGCTTCCAGTATATTAGAAGCAACTTTGAGGAAGGTTTCTAGCTTTTGACATGCTTGAATCCTGCACATAGCTGAGCCATTGTCTAGTAGCCTGCCATGTTGTCTGCTGATCTTGGGACTCTTAATGGACTTGAATCCATGAGACTGTGCCTTTTTACTTGTTGACCTTGGGTTTTTCAGGCTCTGCAGCTAGCAGCTGCCTGAGTGAAGAAAGCCTCCAGCTTCAGTGGGTGGGGAACAAGAGGCAAAGCTGAAGCCCAAAGTCAAGGGGCTTTCACCCAGGCCCTAGAGCCTGGCACTTTGAACTCAGACTTCTAGCCTCCAAAACTGTAAGGGAATAAATCCCTGTTTGTTCGAGCCATCCCACTTGTGGTATATTCCTGTCAGAGTGGCACTAAGCAACTGGAACACCAGGAATAACAAATTGAAGAGGAATGGTGTTTCATTCATCATCAAAAAGAACATTTCAACATCTATCTTGCAATACAACACTGTCAATTCCTACAAAGAAGACCAGTTAATACAACTATTCAAATTTATAGCAACCATTAAAGCCAGAGATGAAGAAATTAAAAACTTTTGCCTATTTCTGCATTCAGAAGTTGATCAAATATGCAATCAAAATGCATTGATAATTACTGGTGATTGACATGCAAAAGTTAGAGACACAGAAGGAAAACATAGTGTTTGTTATAGAAAAAATGCTGGAGATTGCATGACAGAATTTTACAAGGTTAATGACATTCATTGGAAATACCTTTTTCAACAACAAACAGCGACTGTACATGTGAACCTCGTCAGGTGAAATACACAGGAATCAGATCAACTACATTTGTGGGAAAAGATGATGGTGAAGCTCCATCTTATCAGTCAAAACAAGGCCAGGGATTAACTGCAAAACAGGCCATCAATTGCTCAGTAGTACATCAACAGGGAACTTCCAGAAATTTTAACCAGATTCACAAGAGGACATGGAATGAAGGCTATCATTGCTGATGCCAAATGGATCTTGGCTGAAAGCAGAGAATATCAGAAGGATGTTTACTTGTGTTATTTTGACAATACAAAAGCATTCAACTATGTGAATTGTAACAAATTATGGATAATATTGCAAATAATGGGAATTCCAGATCATTTGATTGTGTTCATATGGAACCAATAAGCAACATCATGATAAAGGGAAAAAAGATTGCAATTGTCAAGGATCCACAATTAACCCCCATGGAAGCAGCAGTTAAGAAATCAAAAGACATATTACATTGGGCAAATCTATAAAAGACCTCTTTGAAGTATAGAAGAGCAAAGATGTCACTTTGAGGACTAAGGTGCACCTGACCCAAGCCATGGTATTTTCTGTAGCCTCATATGATTGTGAAAGCTGGGCAATGAATAAGAAAGCCTAAAGAAGAATTGATACTTTTCAGTTATGGTGTTGGCAAAGAATATTGAATATACCACAGACTGCCAGAAGAATGAACAAATCTGTCTTTGAAGAAGTACAGCCAGAACACTCCTTAGAAGGGAGGGTGGCAAGACTTCATCTCATCTACTTTGGTCATGTTATCAGGAAGGACCATGCTGGTAAAGTAGAGAGTCAGCAAAAAAGAGGAAAATCCTCAATGAGATGAATTGACAAAGTGGCTACAACAATGGGCTCAAACACAGCAGTGATTTTGAGGATGGTGCCAGGTCTGGACAGTGTTTTGTTCTGCTGTACTTAGGGTTGCTTATGAGTTGGAACGGAGTCTATGGCACCTGACAACAACAACAAGAAAACTAACTACTGTAAACCATTTTATAGAAAAATAAATTCTGACTAGTAAACAAATTTTGGAACACACTCCACTTTTGGTCTGAGTCTTCTTTCCTTTTTAAAATTTGGAACTGGTTTAAGATGGTTAGATTTTGAGATCTCCAAAGGACTGTGAACATCAGCCTGTGACCCTTCAGAAGTGAGGGTGATCCCTTTGATGCACATGTTTTATTTCAAGAGTGGAATCTTAAGGGCCTTTGTCTTCCCCCCCTTGATCCCCTCAGACATAGTGGGTGAGTGAGCTCCACAGGGCCTAGGAGTTGTTGTTGTTATGTGCTGTTGAGTTGGACCCGACTCATAGCAACCCCTCCTTGGGTTCCTGAGGCAGTATCACTATGGAAGTAGATTGCCCCATCTTCCTTCCCAGGAGTGGCTGGTGCGTTTGAACTGCCAGCCTTCTGATTAGCAGTCAAGTGTCTTAAGCACTATGCTACCAGAGCTCCTGGGCCTAGGAGTAACAACCTTCAAATCCTCCCAGCAATGTTCTCCCACATTTCATCAACTCTTTTTTCACACTGGTAGTAACCAAACTTTTGGATTGAGCAGCATATCATTAAAAAGTGATGTGTAAGTTTTATAAAGTACATATCTATAGTACCATCAATGTGTGTATTAAATGTTGTTAGTTTTTATGGAGTCAGCTCTGACTCACGGTGACTGTGTTAGACTGGGTTCTCTAGAGAAACAAAACCAGTAAAGCTTATATGTATATATGAAGAATGAGAAATTTTCTTAGGAAAATGGCTCACACACTTATAGAAGCCGGCAAGTCTAAAGTTCCTGGATCAAACGTCCAGCTGGAGGCTTTTCCACGTCAAGCTGGAGGCTTTTCT
The DNA here is from genome assembly GCF_000298275.1 of Orycteropus afer afer. NCBI lineage: Eukaryota > Metazoa > Chordata > Mammalia > Tubulidentata > Orycteropodidae > Orycteropus > Orycteropus afer. Next base: position 4,762,755 of record NW_006921844.1, on the reverse strand, counting down.
CAACTCTTGCAGCCGCAGGGGCTGAGGAGCTCAAGGCTGGCAGGCAGTACACTGGCTGTTGACTCCAATGAATGATGAATCCAAGATCTCCAGGCCAAATGGTGGATTGTTCACTCACAGACAGTTGCAGGCAGCACAACAGAATCCCAATCCACAGAAGAATGTCTTTTCCTGGAACGTCCATCAATATACTGGAAGCAGGCCACACCCCTAGGGAAACACCCTTTCAACAGATTGCCTGCTCAAAACATAATCATCTGATCCCATCATGGATCAGATCCCATCATGTGGGAATAACCACATAACAACAGCTTAAACCACACAGAATTGTGTTCCAGCCAAGTTGACACACAGCTCCAACTGTCACAGTGACCTTATTTATAATACAAATAAACCTTGCCTGGTCTGTGACATCTTTATGATCATTGGCATGTTTGAATCCATTGTGGCCATTGTGTAGTGCCTTTTAACCTAGAAGGCTCATCTTCCTGCACTGAATGATAATATTCTGTTGTGATCTGTAGGGTTTTCATTGGTTAATTTTTGGAAGTAGATTACCAGTTCTTTCTTCCTAGTCTGTCTTAAGTCTGCAAGCTCTGCTGAATGAAACTTGTTCATGATGGGTGACTGCTGATACTTGAAGTACCAGTGGCATAGCCTTGCAGGATCATAGTAACACACAAACTACTACAGTATGACAAACTGATAAATGAGTAGTGGATATTATTAATAAGACTAAGGACCAAAAACCCATTGCCATTGGTCAATTCTGACTCATAGCAACCCTTTAGGGCAGAGTAGAACTGCCACATAGGGTTCCAAGGCTGATATCATTATGGAAGCAGATTGCCATATCTTTCTCCTATGGAGCTGGCTGGCAGGTTCAAATAGCTGCTTTCAGTTAGCAGCTGAGCACTTAACCATTGTGCCATCAGGGATCCTCATTATTAGTAAAACTTAATTTTTTCCCTATGCTTTAGATGACATAATACAAATAGACATTCCATTTTTGTCATGCCCCAGTAAATTATCTGCATAGCCTTCAGATTTTATGAACCTGCCTTTGAAGATCACTGCTGCAACAATTGAGGTAACCTGACCTAAATGTGGTTTTCTCATAGAAATGTGCCCCAGGAGTAATGGGGAATAGATCTACTCATAAAAGCACTTTAAGAGCACGTTAGGCATTTCTTTCTTTCTTTTTATTGTGATTTGGGTGAAGATTTAAAAGAGAAAATTCACTTTCCATACAGCAGTTTACATATACTTTGTCTCATGATATTGACCACAGTTTACCACGATGCAACAGCTCCCCTCCCACTTCCTCCCCATAGTGACCTCTTCCCTGTGTCCATTCCTCCATGGACTCATGCCCCCTGAGCTGTTTCCCTGTGCATAAGCAGTCCTTCTTTCTCCCATGATTGTTCTCTCCAAGGAGAGTATCTAC
>NW_006921844.1:4746962-4754974 GCF_000298275.1 Orycteropus afer afer | reverse complement strand
TGCTAGTTGGGGTTTAGTCCACTTCTATATCCTTCCCTTCAAGGCTCAGGGGTCCAGGATTATCTTCTGTGTCTGTGTTAATTGGTTTCCCTTTTCTTTTCTGAAGAGGGTCTGTGCAGTCTTTCTGCCTAGTCTGCCATCTTGCCGACACAGAGAATATCACGTTAGGCATTTCTTGAATAATAATATGGATAGAAAGTGCATTACACTGAACAGTCTGACCTGAGTCTCTCCTTTGACCTTCCCTGTAGCTTCCGTTGTAAACACTGGTCCAAGCTTTCAGAATGATGTGCAGTTATTTCATACACCAGTGTGTCCCACAATCAAACACTTACCACATTACAGTTTTTGCCCATGTCATAGTGCTACTGGTATTGTTATCAGCCTTGGAAACCCTATGGGGCAGTTCACTCTGCCCTGTAGGGTCACATGAGTCAGAATTGACCAACGGCTATGGGCCTTTGGTCTTTGGTTTCATTTACTTAAAATTTCTCATTTTCACTTAAATTAAGAAGCTGTGGTGGTGTAGTGGTTAAAGCATTTGTCTGCTAACCAAAAGGTCAGTGATTCAAACCCACCAGCCACTCCGTGGAAAAAGATGAGGTGATCTGCTTCCATTAAGATTTACACCTTTGGAAACCCAATGGGGGTTTCTATGAGTCAGAATCAACTTAATGGCAATGGCTTTGGTTTGGTTTTATTTAAATTAATACATTTCAAAAGGAACCTTTTATCACTACCATACATAGAATGACAGGATTGCTTGCCAGCAATGGAAAGTGATGAAAAATTTAAGTGTGTATTTATAAAATTTAAAAATAGTCATATGTTTGACCTCCAAACACACCAAATCTAGGCCAAAACAAACAAAAATTCCTAAAGTATCACACTTTGGGACATATTGCCTTAAGCTATTTAAAAACAGTGTATTTGCCAGATCTTTTTTTAATGAATTTTTACTGGTTTCTGTGAAGCAGATTAAGGAGTCTGGCAGAAAGGAGCTCTGGTGACATTCTGGATAAAGTATACTGATAACCAAAGGTCTGTGGTTCACACCTACTAGCTGCTCTGCAGGAGAGAGAAGAGGTAGTCCCTTCTGTAAAGGAGTCCTGGAAACCCTGTGGGGCTATTCCACTCTACCCTATTGGGCCTCTATAGGTCAGAATCAACTCGACAGCAATGGGTTGGGGGTGGGGGTTGTTGGTACAGAGGTTAAGAATTCGACTGCTAACCAAAAGGTAAGCAACTGATGGTCACCAGCTGCTCTTCGGTAGAAAGATATGACAGTCTGTTTCCACAAACATTACAGTCTTGGAAACTCTAAGGGGGCAATTCTACTCTGTCCTATATAGGGTCACCATGAGTCAGAATTGACTTTATGAACCTGCCAGCAAGATATTGCCTGCTCTTGCATCGTTGATGGCATCTAACAACACCGACATGTAGCAGACTACATCCTCAGCTCTACTGCATACTTTTCTTTTCTGTCTCCGAGTCTGAAAAATTTGCCTGGCCCAGCACCCTCTCCCAAGTTCCTTTGCCAGGATCCTAGCTCTGTCATCAACTGGCCAGCTGTGTGAGGAAGGACCTCAGTTCTCTCATGCACACACTCATCTGTAAGAGTTTGAATTACTGAGAAGTTGAGGTTTTATTCTCAGCCCCATCAAATGTCAATTCAATTCAATAACAAATTTCTGATTTTTGTTAAGAAAAATGATCTCATTTGAGGTTTGTGGTATGAAATATTTAAAAATTTACTTTTATATCCTCTGAAAATATTTAGTCCAATTTTTTCTTTTAGTTCTATCACCAAAATTATAGGACCTTAATTTTACCTTCTGAATAAAGAGGTTAACATACTGTTAGTTGCCATTGAGTAGAGTAGGCTCTGATTGGTGATGACCCCATGGACAACAGAATGAAACTTTGCCTGGTCCTGCATCATCTTCATGACCATTGGTAAGCTCGAGTCCATGGTTACAGCCACTGTATATATTGGGTGCCTTCTGACCCAAAGGGCTCATCTTCCAGCATTATAGCAGATCATATACATAATTGTATATATTTACACATAAATATTATTGTATAGGGTTGTGCACATAAAACCACATGCATTTTAAAGGAACTTCAAGGGGAGTTCTGACCCTGCTCAAAATCTGTGTTTTAGTTGTGCAAAAAGAGCTTGGTAGCAGCCTCTGATCTCCTCTAACTTCTCAAGAGGAAGAGTAATCACCATCAGCAGCCCAAGACTGATAGCTATGAGGCTGAGATCCAACATGCTGTGCCACCATCCAACCTTTTTGCCAATTCTGACACCAACTGTCCCTCCCACAGAACACTCTACTTCTTTGCTGAGTTTTATAATTCATTGAAATGGGTACACAGAACTCACAGACAATACTCATGATTATGGGGTTATCAGGGAAGTAATAGGTTACAATTCACAGTCAGAAATAACTCAGGATACAGTTCTTCAGTCAGGACAGCTTCTTCTCAGCCATGCTGCAGGCATGATTCTATCTGGCCTTGGCCTTTGCCCTTCTTGGGTGTACTTTTACCTTTGCTGAATAGGTGCCCAGAAAAGCACCTCACTCCACGAGTAAGCCTCCTGCCCAAAGGCAGACAGCTTTCTCACTCCATGGGCCAGGAAGCCCACCACTCTGTCTCATGAATGTCTCTTGGTTCTTCTCACTGCTGCCACCATCTCTCTGTCTTCTCAGCAAAGTGTTACAGCTCTCTCTCTCTTTGTCTTCTGGATTGAGGAGGTCCAGCACAGGGATTTCAGGTACAAGGACACACTCCACTCGTGGCTGCTCTTTCTTGATGGTAGTCAAATCCTCCTTCTCCATCTCTGGGATGGCTCTTTTTAAGGCTAGCAGGATGGCAAAACTGACCAATCCCCATGTTAGGTGTCCATATGCATTATTTGCATGGGGCCACCCCCACAAGTGTGCTATGTACCTTATATGCATTATTAACAACCTGTCCAGTCCCCTTGGTGGGACACAAACACCTTACATTTGCATAGTCCAATCCAGTCATCTATGGTAAGTCAGAAAGACCATGGCTAGAAGAGCCACATTAAGTAATTCAGAGCACTGCAAGTTGCTTCTAGACTGAAACCTCCACACACACAAGCTGTAACTTCACTGTAAAACCAGCTCACAGGTAATCATGAAAATTCAATGGGATAATGTACATAAACTTCTTAGCATTGTGCCTTAACATTGTGTTGTCTTAAGTTGCCATCGAGTCAACTCTGAGTCCCAGTGACCTTATGTACAACAGAGCAAGATGTTGCCTGGTCTTGCATCATCCTTACGATTGCCAGCACGTTGGAGTCCATTGTTGTGGCTAATGTGCCAATCCACCTTTCCGAGGGTCTCCCTCACTCTCCTTTGCCCTCTGCTTACCATACATATATCCTCCTCAGTGAATTGCTCCCTCCTGATTATGTATCCAAAGTAAATGAGTTGGACAATGTTATGTTGTGATTCATCAGGTTTACGTTGGGTAATTTTCTCAAGTAGATCACCAGGCCTTTATTACTAGTCTGTCTTAGTCTGGAAGCCCCACTGAAATGTGTCCACCATGGGTGGCTGACTCTACTGGTGTTTGAAATACTGGTAGCATAGCTTCCAGTGTCATAGCAACACACAGCCACCACAGAACACAGGCCCAGCACATAGATGACAACAAAAGTTAATACAATATTATTATATGATAATTATTATTGCTGTCGTTGTTTACCCATAGAAAGAACTATCAGTGATTAGTGTCCACTTTACCTTTTATGGTTTTTATTAATATAATTATCCAAGCAGGAGTGGGAGTGGAGGAGATCAATTCACCTGGGGTTACTCAGTCTTCACAATGATGAATGAGTATTTTTTAACTGGTGGAACCTGAGTCCAAGTGAAAGCTTCCAGGATCCAGGGGCAGTGTTAGGGGAGGAGAAATAGGCACTGTGAATGGAGGAACAGTTTCCTTTGGTTGGCACATATGGGTGGAAACAGGAGGTAAAAGTCTGGAAACAGCCCATAGTTAGCCTTCAATACCTGAACTTCATGCTGATGGGAATGGGGAACCATTGATAGTCTTTGAGCAGGGGAGAAATGAACCAGACACAGGATGCAAAGAAGAGGCTGGCATTGTGAAAATCAGGAGGTTGTTACAAGGTTTTTTGTGAGAAATCATTATGAGTTCAAATTAGAGTGGTGGTAGAGAGATCAGAAAATACTAGTTGATTCAGGGTCATGATAATCCCGTATATTTTCTGAGATCTTGCATGTATTATTGTTCTTGTCTGCTACAGAGAGAGTTATATGTTCCTATCTTTTCAAAAAAAAAAGCTTTGATGTGTTTCTTAACATTCAGAAAATAATTTTTAAAGTCCTTTTCAAGTACAAAGGAGCTCTGGTGGCATAGTGCCTATGGCATTTGCTAACCAAAAGGCTGGCAGTTCAAACCCACCAGCTATTTCATGGAAGATAGATGGGGCAATCTACTTCCATGAAGATTAACCACCTCAGAAACCCAATGGGGGTCTCTATAAATTGGAATCCATTCAGTGGCTGTGAATTGGGTTTTGGTTTGATTTTCAGGTATAAAATGTGGAATTCTGGAGATACAACTAGAAGAAATTTAAATAATGAGTTAACACAACACAGCATTGATGGTTGAATCCAAAATATGCAACCATTACAGGATGCTCATGGAACTCCCAGGTGATACTTGCCGTATGACATTTTCTCCTCTTCCTGGGAAACAGATAGGATGACCAGTTTGAATATTAATTTTAAAGTGTTTTCTCAATTCTAATCCAGTCAGTGGAATCGTACAATTACTGGCAGTCTTTGGGATGTAGTTGTCATTGACTGTCTCTGCACAAATCTGGTCATGGCCATACCTGTTGTTTTCACTTTGATTGAATTATGCACAACCACTGATGCTACACATTTAATGGACTTCTTATTTAAACTATGGTTGAAGAGTTACACTATGAATCAGTAATTAAAATGAAAAGTTACTATATAGAGAAACACAAAAACAGAATAGAAATAAACTTAATGAAATGAATATTTTTCTTTGAAGAAATGAAAACAAGATTGGAATTCCATGTTTTTCTGCAAAGCAAAACTCAAGTGCTTTACAGGAACTAAGAATGGATTTTGTGGGCGAAGCTGTTTCAAACTTTCTTACTGACATATTTGCAAAAGATTTAAGAGTATGTGCAAAGCAAGGGAGTGCAAGCATCAAACTTGCCCAGAGGGTGTCAGCAGCATGTGAAGACAGCCAGGAGATAATGATGGAGTACACTTTTAAGAAATGGTACTTCACCAAGACTTCTGATTATACAGATGATGAAACTGTAAAACATAGACATGATGTTGAATTGAAAAGGTTTTCAGAATTGAACTGTGAATTTGAAGAGGTGTTAGAAGTGCTTTAATATACTCATTTCACTTACAGTTTCCTTTTCATTAATTATCAGATTGTTGTTGTTGTTAGGTGCTGGTGAGTTATTTCCAACTCATAGACACCCTATGTACAACAAAACGAAAACATTGCCCAGTTCTGCACCATCCTTACAATCATTGCCATGCTTGAGCCCACTGTTGCAGCCACTGTGTCCATCCATCTCATTGAAGGTTATCCTGTTTTTCACTGACCCTCTACTTTACCAGCATGATATCCTTCTCTAGGGATTAGTCCCTTCTGACAACATGACCAAAGTACGAGAGATGAAGTCTAGCTAGTCACTTCTAAGGACTGTTCCAGTTGTACTTCCTTCAAGATAGATTTGGTTGTTCTTCTAGCACTCCATAAACCAAAACCAAAAACCGAACTCACTGCCATCAAGCCAATTCACCTTATAGCGACCCCTCCTTGAGTTTCCAAGGTGGTATCTATATGGAAGTAGATTGCCCAATCTTCCTTCCAAGGAGTGGCTGGTTGGTTTGAACCGCCAGCCTTCTGGTTAGCAGTCAAATGCCTCAGGCACTCCATGGTATATTCAATATTCTCCACCAACACCACAATTCAAATGCATCAATTCTTCCCTGAGCTTCCTTATTCACTGTCCAGCTTTCACATACATATGAGGCCATTGAAAATACCATGGTTTGGGTCAGGCACACCTTAGTCTTCAAAGTGACATCTCTGCTCTTTAACACTTGAAAAAGGTCTTTTGCAGCAGATTTGCCCAATGTATAAAATATGTTGTTGTTGTTATGTGCCATTGAGTTGGACCAGACTCATAGCGACCCCTCCTTGGGTTTCCAAGGCAGTATCATTACGGAAGTAGATTGCCCCATCTTCCTTCCGAGGAGTGACTGGTGAGTTTGAACCACCAGCCTTCTGGTTAGCAGTCAAGTGCCTTAGGCACTACGCTACCAGAGCTCTCTGCATAAAATATATTCCTACATAAATCTAAAAGGACTCTTCCAGTAAGTACAACATCAAAATTCTAAGGGATTAGAAAGCACTGTGTCAGTTTAATTGGCAACATTTTTTTTCCCTTAGTGGTAGATTAAAAAATGGTGCATTCCAAAAATTGATGGTATTATTGATTCCACAAAATTCAGTACTTCTTAAACAAGGCAGATCAAGTTGATAAACACCTTTCCAAGAGATAACTTGTCACTATCGAGTCATTTCTGACTCATGGCAACCCCATATGTGTCAGAGTAGAACTGTATACCACAGGGTTTTCAATGGCTGATTTTTCAGAAGTAGATCACCAGGCCTTTCTTCCAAGGTGTCTCTGGGCAGACTCAAACATCCAACCTTTCAGTTAGTAGTCAAGTATGTTAACCATTTGCATCCCCCAAGAGAAAGGCTTCTGTTTCTGAGAGAACATGTAATGTTTATCTGTCCAAAAAAATTTTTGTGTAGGAATCTTGCTTGCTATTTAGATTTCTATGAAGGGTTGGACAGACCAAGCAGTGGCAGGGATCTCAGGTAAGGGAAGGGACACAGGCCCCATCCCCAAGAGGCAGGAAGCAAAGAGGTTTCAAACAGCTATGGGAGACAAACTTGTCTGTCAGTTTGTCCTACTGTGGGGCTTGCATGTTGCTGTGAGGCTTGAGGCATTGCCACCAGTGTTTCAAACACCAGCAGGGTTGCACGTGGTGCACAGGTTTCAACACAGGTTACAGACTGAGACAGACTAGGAAGAAGAAGAGTCCATCTACTTCTCAAATAATTGGCCAGGAAAAACCTTATGAATAGCAGAGAAACACTGTCTGATACATTATATGAATAGTCCAGAACCATTGTCTGATACAATGCAGAAGGATGAGCCCCTTAGGTCAGAAGGCTCTCAAAATACTACCGGAAAGAGCTGCAGCATCAGAGTAGAACCAGGCTTACTGATATGGATAAAGTAAAGCTTTTGAGACCTCCATTTGCTCATTTGGCATGACTCAAATTGAGGAGAAACAGCTGTAAACATCCATTAATAATTGGGACATGGCATGTATGAAGTATGAATCTAGGAAAATTGGAAATTGTCAAAAATGAAATGGAATACATAAAGATTGATATCCTAGGCATTAGTCAGCTGAAATGGACCGGTTTTGCCTAAAATTATAAAGTTCCTCAAGGAAAAACTAAGGGCAAATTTAGAGGCCCTAATATATGGCATAAATAGACTATCAAGCATAACCCAAAATACATAAACAGCAGAAGAAAAATTAGATGAATGGGACCTTCTAAAGATTAAATTTTTATGTGTTTCCAAAGACTTCTTCAAAAGAGTCAAAAAAGAACCTACAGATTGGGGAAAATATAAGGTAATGACATATCTGACAAGGGATTTATCTCTAAAATTTATAGAAAACTTCAACACCTCAACAACAAAAAGACTAATAATCCAATTTAAAAATGGGCAGAAGACATGAATAAACACTTCACAAAAAAGGATTTTCAGGCGGCCAACAAACATATGAAGAAATGCTCATGATCATTTGCCATTGTTGTTGTTGTTTGTTGTTATGTGCCGTCGAGTC